>NW_024427107.1:76238702-76345566 GCF_017311325.1 Ursus maritimus
CCCTATGTGCTTTCCATCATGCTCGGCGATGTGCGACGCTGGGGCCCTCCAGGGCACACGGCCGCCGCAAGTCCATCCAGGTTTCAAGTGGCTGTGTGACCTCAGGTGAGTGTCTGAACTTCTCTGAACCTGGTGTGGAATGTAGCGATAAGAACAGCACCTGCCTCGTATGGTTCGCCTCAACCATAAGACACTCTTAACTCTAGGGAACGAACAGCATTGCTGGAGCGGAGGGGGGTGGGGAGAGGGGGTCACTGGGTGATGGGCATGAAGGAGGGCACTTCATGGAATGAGTCTGGTGTCTCTCACTTCACGGGCTGTGTGCAGGCTTTATCCATGTCGCAGCACACAGCCGTGTTGCATTTGGTTTGGGAACAGAACCCACCACGATAAGCAGCGCTGCTCTTCCCTCCCTGGAAATGGGCAGCCTAAGTGATGAGCTAGTTCCCCAAGGCCACCTTGAAAAGTGCAGCCGCTCCTCGGACTCAGTCTGTATGCCGCCCCAGGCGGAAGGGGCTCTAGGGAAAGCTGTCCTTCCTTCCAGTCCCCTTGCCCTCCACGGTCCCCGACCTCGCTCTTCCCCTGCAGACTCCTGCTGGTCATTTGCAGGAACTTAGATGTGGGTTCCAACCCAGCCCACAATTTGTAGGATTGTGTGCAAATACTGAAAGCCCCCAGCCTCGGTTTGTTCACCTGTGAAATGGGATCATAGCAGCCCTTCCCTTGTGGGGCTACTGTGAGTGGTAAATGAGACAGCGCATGCTTATGCTTCGTACGACCCCAGGGATGGTTAGCAGCCCACAGATGCTGGTGATGCTGTCATCTGTCACATGGGACGAGCAATATTCTGCTGGCAGTTGTCGCTGGAGAGAGGCCTGGAGGCACAAGTGCCCCGAAGCACTGGCCCGGAGCTGGCTGTGAGCTGGCCGCTCCTATTACTGTCCTCATTATAATCCTCATTATGATTATTTTTCTCAAAGCTCTAGCTATGATGCTCCCCACACCCCCGCCCCACCACGGCCGAGCCATCTGTAGGACATTGCGTAACTGCAGTGTGGGTGACAGCATTGACGCTCTTCCAGCAGTTTTGAAGTGAATTCCAGACAGTGGACAAGGTCCGGCCCAGTGGGAGCACAAAGCCGGTCACATCTGCTCACTCCTTGCAGCCACTTTGGCTGCCTGTCCTTCTGGCTCTGCTCAGCCTCCTGGATGGCTCAGACCACCCTGGGCAAGAAGGCAAGGGGCCGAGAGCACGGCCGCATGACCGGACCCTCCCTGAAGCCTGCGTTTAAGGGACATGATGATCAGACCAAACTCCTTTCTTTCTTTCTTTCTTTCTTTCTTTCTTTCTGATTTTATTTATTTATTTGACAGAGAGAGAGAGACAGCCAGCGAGAGAGGGAACACCAGCAGGGGGAGTGGGAGAGGGAGCAGCAGGCTTTCCGCTGAGCAGGGAGCCCGATGGGTGGCTCGATCCCAGGACCCCGGGATCACTCCCTGAGCCGAAGGCAGACCCTTGATGACTGAGCCACCCGGGGCGCCCCTGACCAAACTCCTTTCATCTTTCCAGTGCAAAGTGCAGAGATGCCGGGCCTGCCTTGGGTGCCCCGCAAGGCTCACTGCTGCCTTGGTGACGTGCTGTCCGTGGTTTCCGCCCCAACCCGAGGTTCTGCTTGTTCCCGTGGCTCCAGGGAATCTCTCTTCGCTGTCGGCACCATCCAACATCAATGCATGTAGATTTCGTGTTCCTTGTGAGCAGCACCCCCAAGCCCCTCCCGGGGTCAGTGGTTCCCTTATTGGCCACAGACAGGTGGCTCTTCCATATCTCCCTTTAGAACGTTTTCACAGTTCACTGTGATCTGCCCTCCCCTACCCCGCGGGGCTGAAGGTGACCTGATGTGAACTCCATCATGGCTAACGCAACTCTTGGGCCCAGGGTAGGGAGAGCTAGGGGCTGCAGAGATCAGGGAGAGCTCCAAGGTAGGAATGAGCTCTGACCCGGGCCCTGAGGATGGGGACAATTAGTACAGCTGGTGACCAGAAGGTATTCCAGGAGGGAGCAGTAACATGGCAAATGCATGAAGGAGCTTTTGGGGAGGACTTCATAGACTTCAACTCTTTCTAAGGTTGGAGAGTTAAGAGAGGAACTTGGAGGCAGACCAATACACACCCAGGATGTGAGGTGCACAGGTGGGACAAGGTCCCGTCGGCTGCAGGGAGACAGAAGCAAGGGGATTTTCATCGCTTGCATGGAGCTGTGTTCTGAAATTGTCCTAAAAAGTATTTACACGTAATTGTATGTACAACTCATAACTCTTCAGAATGAGAATATTAAGTTCAAAAAGTATAATTGATACAATTGTTATCGCCCAACTAAGAAGTAGTGGCAGAATTAATTATGACTAACTTAATTATAAATGGCAAAAGCTCCTAACATTCTGCAGTAACACGTTGTCTCTAAAGCAGCATTTCAAGAAATTTAGACCCGGGGTCTTAGACATCTGGACCACCAGAGCTGGCTGATCACAGAGTCTCCTGCGTACTTTTGACCGAATGGGATGATGGAGGATGCGTGCATGCGCAGATGTATGGATGATGGGACGTGTGGGTGGATTACAGGCCATGTGATTGATGAGTGAATGAAAGGATCTCTGAGTAAATGTAGGAATTCATAGCTGAATGGATGGGTGGGTTGGCGTGTGACTGGAGAAACAATAAGTGATACGTACATGACTTAGGTGTCATGGAATGAATCAATGTGTAGGTAAGTGTATGGATGAATCTGTGCATATGGATGGTTGGGTAAATATTAGAATGCATAATAAATTAAAAGACATGTAAATAAATCAATAAGTAAACAAAACTGTGGAAGGGTAAATGAATGGCTCTGTAAGAGAAATAATACAACTAAGTGTATAAATCATGTGAGAGTCAACAGTTGGGTAAATAAAGGGCTATTTCAGCGTGTTAATAGAGAAATGGATGTTAGCACATGTCAGATGAACGAACAGGGAGGCATTAAGTGAATGAATGTGTGAGTTCCTGCACAGACTGGTTGGTAGACTGCTGAAGGAGGAACAATGGGGGACAAACACCGAGAAGCTGATCTGAGCCAGCCCTGCCTGGGATGAATGGCCCCCCATCCTACAGAAGCTGCTCCTCACCCCCTCTGATGGCACTTTCCCTCCTGTGTCTCACAGAACTGGGAGAAGGGGGGCACAGTGTGCTTCTGAGTCCCTCCTCCTACTGTCAGGGGAAGGTGTCTGTGCCCAGCAATGATGAGGTGCCAACAGCCCTTCGGCTCGAGGGTCACGTGCCCATCCCGCACCTCCTTTGTGGCTTACCGAGCCAGGTGAGGCAGGTTTGCAGGTAAGATGCATGGGGTGGGGTCTACGTGGTCCCAGGTGCCAAGAGCTAGGTAAGTGCGACAGGGACAGCTGGTTCTTGAGCCCTTGCTCTGTGCCTCCGTAAGGTTCTGTGCACATTATCCCATACAATTCTAACAACTTGTGTGACTCTGACTCTCATATAGGAAGTTCAGCATCTCCCCAACACCACACAGTTGGGAGGGGTCTGAGTTCAAATTCAAATCCATCTGAGGCCTCGCCAGTATGCATTTGCCATGAATTGTATCATGATCTGCACAGAGTATGTTATATCTATGGGCATAACATGTATTCAAATCAACTTTATGTCATAAATTGTTATGTTACTTGCAAATCCATGTTTCATATGCTTTATGTTCGTGTATATATATATATAAATAGAAGTGTTTATAAATAGTATATAAATAGAACTACTTGTAAATAGTACATCCATTATATAAACTATAAACTGACCCATAAACAGCCATACCAATATATTAGATACTTGTTATCTATAAGGAGATGATGTCATACATATGACATACATATATATGCATATATACATATATACATGCGTATGACATACATATATATATATATATATATGGTATACATACATATATACAAATACATATATGACTGTGTCTCTTCTGATTTTATAATTACTTTCCTTGGTCTTATTTGAGCAATTTTAAATAATTTACCTGGCAAGATAGAAATCATGGCAAATTTAAAATGACTTTAAATTCTACATTCTTCTTGAATGCCAGCCTCACAGCCCTGTTTACAGGGCTAAAAACAATAAGGAGAGCTATTCAAGCCCTGTTCCTCTTTGCTAACTGGTGATTTATTACTGGTTCGGTTGCTCACAATGGCAGGGAGCAAACCCATCCTTCTGCTCCTGGGCTGTGAGCTTCTAATTGGAGTTTGCGTTGTGTAATGAGGCTACTATTTATGGCTGCTTCATAAAGGAGCAAAACCCAAAGACAAAATAGGATTTTCATGTGTTTACTATTTTCTCTACAGCATGGGGTGGAATGGATGGGCAAAATCAAGGTGAATTTTAGAAGTGTCTCCATTCCTTGGATTTGATCTTCGTTCATTCCTATAAACTCATTTCTCCATACCCATTTTCTGACTTCTTCAGGAAATACAGAGGGATTAGTGACTCTTTCTCGTGGTGAGTTCCAGAGCAGGCTCCATGGAGGAGGTGTTCCTTGAATTGGGCCCTGAAGGGTGAGTAGAATCCTGATGCATTGAGTTGAAGACACAAAGGCAACAAAGGAGAAGAGAACATCTTCCAGTTAATCAGGGAAAGCCCCAGGGGCCAGTTGCTCACCAATCATTCAAAACATATTTGTGGGTACCTAGTATGCTGCGGGCGCTCCACGCAGGAAGTGGTGTAGACACCGTATAATTAGTGGAAGAGAACCAGGAGCAGCTTCTGCCTTCAGAGGCGGGATCCTGGGAGAGGTCAGTGGGAGAGCGGGCACCAAGGTGTAGGACCTCCAGACCACCAGACCATCAGACTGCCAAGTTGGCTTATTGGAGAGTGATCACGTAGGCAACAAAGCAAATCACCTTTCCCTTGTCTTGTGGTCTTGCCTTCACTCTTACTTCCCTTAAGTTCTTTTTGTCACGGCCTATAGCACTGCTTTGTCACTCTTTTAAATATGGATGGACCTCCACTTGGAGGCGGGTTGTGCGGGGATAACTCTCCTCCAGCAACTCATATGCCTCAGTAAGTGCTCAGGTTTAAGTTGGAGAGAGAACGGTGGATCATGGAAGAAATGGAACACAGGCCAAAAGACACAGGAGAATGCTCTGCTTTGAGGGCCATGAAAATAAAGAGAAAAGCCCCCCAACTCTTCCCTAACCTGCCACTTGTGACTCACATGGGAGAGCGCGGAAGGGCAAGGTGCTGATGAAACCATGGTCCATGGCCTCTGGCCAGTCACTGCCAGGAGCACACTTGTGATGAATAAGTTGGTTTACTAGGGGGCTGTGAGGGAGAAGCACCTCATGGGGAACTGTGGGACGTCTCAGTAAAATGCTCCTGGAATAGATTTATGTGGGGTGTGGGTCTGTACTAGGTGGTGTTCGGGAAGGTTTAAGGAAGCGGGGTTGTGCTCTGCCTTAGATGCAATGAAGAAGCAGGTAATTCCATAGTGGGCATCTGACCTAAGTCTTACCTAGAGGAATATCTCCCCCACGGAGGGGAAATCAGAGGGAGGTCATGCTGTGTTTGTGAAAAATCTGCAGTCACTCCCTTAGCCCGGAGCGGAACATGTTTGGTCTTTTCTGTGGTTTGGATAAAGTCTTTATTCATGATCCATTACGGGCAGAGTGACCTTGTCTGCTGTCGATGTGCTGAGAAGTATTCATGTCAGCAGGAGAACACCAGCCAGCTGCCAGATGTGAGGGCCTACCTTCTTGTCCTTAGCTCTGAGTTCACATCTGGATCACAGTGCTTGTTAGTTTGGTGGCTTCAGTAGAGAGACAATGTCAAAGGAGAGGAGGAAGCAAATGCCTAGATTAGGCCAGTGGAGAGCAGCGGTCCATCCGGGGAACGGCCTGGGGGCTCAGTGGCTCCAAGCAGGTGGTGACAGAGTGCTAGGTGCTGGGGACACAGGCAAGAGTGGGTCATGAAGGGCAGGTCTTGCTGAGCATTTGCATACGAAAGGGGGAGCATAAGGAGAGTCACATGCTCTGATTGTCTGAAGTCACTTGCCGTACTGGAGATGGAAGTGCAAGTCCAGGGACAATGTCTCCTGGTCCCTCCTAGTCTCAAGGTCAGATACCTTGATATGCTCCACTGGACCATTTCATACTGGAGAGTACTTGGAGTCCCTTCTGCCCAGGTAGACTGTCTCCCCCTGACTGCTTCTTCAAAAAACAAACAAACAAGCAACCCCCCCCACCACCAAAAAACCAGATATTTGTCTTCTTTAAGATAAGCAGCCAAAGAGACTCTGGAGAAGGAAGAATTGAAGCTGGTGATGCAGGCCCGGTGTGACCTGACCTGCTTCAGTTCCTCTGATGGTCTTTATAAGAACTGCCTTGAGACAGGACCTCTCTGGGAGAAACGGCAGTCAGCCTGCGGGTGTTAGAGAATTTCTTTCTTCCTCTTTTCCTTTCTCTTTCCCTTCCCTTCCCTTCCTCTTCCCCTTCCCCTCCCCCTCCCCCTTCCCTTCCTTCCCTTCCCTTCCTTTCCTTCCTTCTTTCTTTCTTTTCTCTCTCTCTTTTTAAAGATTTATTTATTTATTTGAGAGAGAGAGAAAGAGAGAGCGGTGGAGAGGGGCCAAGAGAGAAAGAAACTCTAGATTAGCACGAGCACAACAGGGGCTCGATTTCATGACCCCGAGATCACAGCCTGAACCAAAACCAAGAGCTGGATGCTTAACCGACTGTGCCACCCAGGCTTCCTGCCTTTATATCTTGATATTCATTTCTTTTTTGCTTTTTGTTTTGGTGTCTGGGTTCCCCAAGTACATTGAGATGCACACTCTCAAAACAGCTTAAAAAGCCGTGAAAACGTGCCTTTCTCTCTTTGGAGTCCATTGTTTAGATGACCTTGCTGTGGTTTTCATCCAATGTCCCCATGTCCTCCAGCCTAAAACAAACAGAAAGGGTATGGGTGTAGGAACAAGGGAGAACTGGATGTTTGAACCTGGACAAATGGTCTTGGAGTAAAGAGAAGAATCCAGGAATCGCAGGGTGAAGCCGAAGCTGTCATTGCCTTAGTGCTTGCCCTGAGAGGTCACAGTCCCTAACTCAGCACCCATGCAGAGCAGACACTTGGGGCTCCATGTTGGAGCTGATGGTTCTCCTACCTTCACCAGGTAGGAGCCAATAGTGAAAGACTGTGCAAAGGAGGCCATCTGAATTTTGAAAATACTTAGCTTATTTATGTGATAGGAAAGAAAGGACAGGCAAGCATCATGTGTCAGGCTCAGTGCACCCCTCTGCATGGCTAGGGCATCCCCATTGTAGCTGACTTTCTCCTTTGCAAATTATCCCAACTTCCGCTCAAACAAACCCAGTCAAATAGAGTTCGACTATGGGTCACCTGGACCACCTGTGGTTGCCCTTCATTTGCACGGGTTTTCCTGATACAGCATCATTGGAGTAACACTTAACTGGGACCAAGACCAGGAGGGTTATTGGGCAGGTTGGTCCTAGTGGGCCCTCCACTCCATGGGAGCTGTCCTCTCGCTGGAGGCTGGAGGGTGGAAAAACCCTGCGGCTTGAGGCATCTTAATGACGAAAATATCTTTCCTAGAACCTAGCAATTTAGCCTAAACACCACGCCAGGGTAGGCGATGTCTCTTTTCTTGAGTGGTTTAGATCTTCTCTTTGCCTTTGGCATTATTCAGTATCACTGCGATGGGTTGGTGTGACTTTCTGTTTGTTCATCTGTATTGGGACTTGTGTGCCCTCCTGAGTCTGAGAATTAATGTCCCTAAGAAATTCTGGGCAGCTCTCAATTTTTCCGGTCATTACCCCATTACATATTGACCCTGTCGTTGTCTCGTTTCTATGACGTGTATGTGGTGCCTTTTCCCGAGATCCTTGTCAATTCTCGTCTTTCATCTTGTTCTAGCTCCATCTCTCTGGATTCTGTTTGGGGTGATATGGCAATGACACCACATCTAACGTCTACATCACATACTGTCTGGCCACCTTCTTCAAATGTGTGCTTTTGCCCACTCGCCAAGTTTATTTAAAACTCCAATGACTATTTTCATTCCTGGATGTGCTATTCCTAGCATATCACTGTTTTCTTATGGTTTCCATTCCACTTTTCCTTTTTAAAGTTCATCGTAAGTGTACTTATTCATAAACTCTAAGCATCACTTATCTGAAGTTCTGCAAGATCTATTGCTGGTGATTGTTGTGCCTGTCGATTCTAGTGTCCTGTTTGCACAATAGTCGTATGTACTGTTACATTGTATTATATTGATCCATTTCAAATGATGTATTGTTTCTCTAAGTATTTGGTCAGTTTATTGCTCAGACTGAACTGGGCCTGAATTATACCTCAGCCTACATCAGCCTGGCTGTGCCCCTCTTTCCAGCTCTTGGTTCCACATCTTGTTTTCTTGCAACTGGTGTCCTGGTAAAGGCTACCGGACCTTGTGCTGTTGTAAAGGTCTGGACACAGCTGCCACAGTACAGGAGCCCTGATGTGCACCGTCACCTGGTGAGAGAGAGGAAGCCACACCTGTGTTTGGGCAGGTCTGGACCACCAGAGGCACTGGCTGCCCCAGAGGCTTCCTGCAGGGTCTAGATAATCTCTGAATCCTAAAGGAATTCGCAGGCTGCCGAGTTGAAGAATGAAGAAAGGAGAGTGGAATGAGCTGGCAGATGAATTTCCCATCCTTCCTCCTCTTGAACAGGCTGTTCAAAACCGTATTTCCATGTGGCCCTCATCCAGTATGCTTTGTTTGAAGTAGTGGCTAGCTTGGGAATGCATCGTCTTGAAATCCATGCGTACGGAATGGATTTGACACATCACAGGCATCTGGGGTGTGAAGTTGGATTGACTGTTCATAATTTACATTCCTGTAGAAGTTTTCGTACTTGAATTATGGGTGTCACGTATGTGAATAATGATAAATTGTGGGAATAAACATTTGCATTGCGGGGCTGTGAATAACTTAGCCTAGTTGCAGAAATAGAATACAGCATTAGACACTATCCCTTACCCCAACCCAGAAGAAAAATAATCTCAAAAAGCAGATTGACAGAAGCTGGCTCCCGTGATCCTGACTCTCTTTTCCTTTGGGCAATTTAAGACGAGAGGCACTTCACAGCGGAAACCACATCAGAGCGGTGCCTGGAGGCGCAGCTGGATCTCAGGTTTGTCCTTACTAACTCCATAACCCGAGGCTAGTTAGTTAACCTACTCGGCCTTGCTTTTTTTTTTTTTTCTTATTTGGAAATTGAAAACAAGGACACCTAAGAGATATGGTTGTTGTGAGGGCAAGGGTCATGAATTCAAATCTCCTGGTATAGACCCCACATCCCAGGTGGCACCATAATGGTGCTGTGGGGACGGGCCCTTCCGCACTGCAGCCCCAATGTGGGAGTTTCATTACCCACATGCCTTTGCAAACCAATCAGTCACTTCAAAGCAACAGACTTTGGCCAAGCACCAGCCGCAGCTCTCACTGATACAGGCTCTGGGAATTACAGGAATGAAGGAGCTTGCTTGTCGGGGGCGGGGGGTGGGGGTTGGGAAGACATAAAAATTAGAGGCCAGATCCCTTTGCGTTAATAGCAAAATGCCACTTATTTCTGAACATTGTGTCCGGGGAGTAGGTAACTTTGTGGAGAAGTTTGTAAAAATGAAGACAGGACTTGCCATCAGGACTTTGTGCAAATGATAAAAGGACATTCCTTCTAGAGAGATGTAGAAAATAGCGCCATCTTCAGGTGGACAAGTTAAACAGAGGAGTCCGTGGCAGGAGACCCTGCCTGGGTAGGATGCTGCTCCGTGAGCAGGGCCCAGGAGGGATTTCAGTAGGCCACTCACTCGGTCTGCTGGGGAGCTCTGTGCCGCGTGCAAGCCACGTACCTGTCCAGCACGGCCCTGCCTGCACAGACATGCAGAAAGAAGCCTCCCCACGCAGAGTCGGTTGCATCTGGTCAGTCCTCAATTCAAATGGATTTCACCGTGTGAATCGCTCTGGAATCTAACAGCTCCTCCCCCTGTGCACCGTCGCTGTGCCCAGCCTCGCCCCTGCTGCAGCCAGAGGCTCCATTCAGAAGCACAGACCAGGTCGCACCCTTCCCCTGCAAGCATCCCAGTGCTGCCCCCCCATCATCCGCATCTGCAGTTCCCACTGCTCAGGACCCCAGTGGCTCTGACCTCCTCCACTGGGAAGCCCCCCAGGATCAGAGGGCGTGGTTTCCAAAGATGTGTTCATGGACATCCCTCCAATGTGCAGAGGCAAGAAGAGACGGAACCACTGACTTGCTGGAAGGGACAAAAACGGGGTCTTGTGACCCGTGTTGGTACCCCTTGTGTAGCCACCTCTTCTGAGTGTGGGCAGGACAAGCAACTTGCTTCTAACCAGTAGAATTCGGTAAAGGTGATGATCCGGATGTACGTGACTGCTGGTTTCCTCTTGCTGCTGTAACCACTCACCACAAACTTGGTGACTTAAAACAACACAGATCTCCTCTCTTGCAGCTCCAGAGCTCAGAACTCTGACAAGGGTCTCGAGGGGCTAAAACCCAGGTTCCTTCCAGGGACTCTAGGGGCGCACCTCTTCTCTGCTTTTCCCAGTTTCTACAGGCTGCCCACGTTCCTTTTGCTCATGACCCTCTTCCTCCATCTTCAAAGCCAGCAATGGTCCGACCATGATTCTGTTGCCAATGTTCTCTCTGACCGGCTGTCACTGGGAGATGCTCCCACTTTTAAAGACTCACATGATTAGATTGTCCCACCCGGATAATCCAGGATACTCCCCATCCCAAGGTCCTTATGTAATCACATCTGCAGAGTATCTTTTTTTTAAATTAAAAAATTTTTATTTAAATTCAACTTAATTAACATACAGTATATTATTAGTTTCAGAGGTAGAATTTAGTGATTCATCAGTTGCATATAACCCCCAGTGCTCATTCCATCACGTGCCCTCCTTCATGCCCATCACCCAGTGACCCCATCCCCCCGCCCACCTCCCCTCCAGCAACCCTGTTTGTTCCCTAGAGTTAAGAGGTTCTTATGATTTGTCTTTCTCTCTGTTTTTGTCTTCTTTTTCCTTACCTTCCCCTATGTTCATCTTTTTTGTTTCTTATAGTCCACATATGAGTGAAATCATATGGCATTTGTCTTTTGCTGACTGACTTATTTTGCTTGCATAATACACTTTAGTTCCATCCATGTCATTTCAAATGGCAAGATTTCATTCTTTCTGATGGCTGGGGAATATCCATTATACACACACACACACACACACACACACACACACACACACCCCATGTCATCTTTATCCATTCATCTGTTGATGGACATGATCTGGGCTCTTTCCATGGTTTGGCTATTGTGGACATTGCTGCTATAAATATCAGGGTCTATGTGTCCCTTTGAAAATATGTTTTTATCCTTTGTATAAGTACCTAATAGTGTAATTGCTGAGTCATAGGGTGGCTCTATTTTTAACTTCTGAGGAACCTCCATACTGTTTTTCAGAGTGGCTATACCAGTTTCATTCCCACCAACAGTGTAAGAGGGTTCCCCTTTCTCCCCATCCCCACCAACATTTGTTGTTTCCTGACCGGTTAATTTTAGCCATTCTGACCGGTGTAAGGTGGTATCTCATTGTGGTTTTGATTTGTGTTTCCCTGATGCCGAGTGACGTGGAGCATTTTTCATGTGTCTGTTAGCCATTTGTATGCCTCTTTGAAGAAATGTCTTTTCATGTCTTCTGCCCATTTCCTGACTGAATTTTTTGTTCTTTTGGGTGTTGAGTTTGATAAGTTCTTTACAGATTTTGGATACTAGTCCTTCATCTGATAAGACATTTGCTAATATCTTCTCCCATTCTGTAGGTTGCCTTGTAGTTTTGTTGACTGTTTCTTTTGCTGTGCAAAAGCTTTTTCTCTTGATGAGGTTCCAACAGTTCATTTTCACTCTTGTTTCCCTTGCTTTTGAAGATGTGTCTAGCAAGAAGTTGCTGTGGCCGAGGTCAAAGAGGTTGCTGTTTGTGTTTTCCTCTAGGATATTGATGGATTCCTATCTCACATTTAGGTCGTTCATCTATTTTGAGTTTATTTTTGTGGATGGTGTAAGAAAGTGGTCCAGTTTCATTCTTCTGCATGTGGCTGTCCAATTTTCCCAACACCGTTTGTTGAAGAGACTGTCTTTTTTCCATCATATAGTCTTTCTTGCTTTGTTAAAGATTAGTTGACCATAGAGTTGAGGGTCCATTTCTGGGTTCTCTATTCTGTTCCACTGATCTGTGTGTCTGTTTTTGTGCCGGTACCATACTGTCTTGATGATTACAGCTTTGTAATACAACTTGAATTCTAGAGAATTGTGATGCCTCCAGCTTTGGTTTTCTGTTTCAACTTCCTTTGGCCATCCGGGTTCTTTTCTGGTTCCATACCAATTTTAGGGTTGTTTGTTCCAGCTCTGTGAAAAATGCTGGTGGCATTTTGATAGGGATTGCATTGAATGTGTAGATTGCCTTGGGTAGCATAGACGTTTTAACAATATTTGTTCTTCCAATCCATGAGCATGGACTGTTTTCCCATTTCTTTGTGTCTTCCTCAATTTCTTTGATAAGTATTCTGTAGTTTTCAGAGTACAGATCCTTTACCTCTTTGATTAGGTTTATTCCTAGGTATCTTATGGTTTTTGGTGCAATTGTAAATGGGATGGATTCTTTGATTTCTCTTTTCTGCCCCATTGCTAGTGTATAGAAATGCAACTGACTTCTGTGCATTGATTGTATATTCTGCCACTTTGCTGAGTTCCTGTATGAGTTCTAGTAATTTTTTGATGGAGTCTTTTGGGTTTTCGACATAGAGAATCATGTCATCCTGCAGAGTGTCTTGCCACAGAGGGAACATATTCACAAGTCCTGGAGATGGACATCTGGAGGTGTCCATGGACATCTTTAGAGGGCATTATTCTGCTTACAGCCAACATCCAGAAGAAATTGAGGCCCTCAGACTAACAGTCCACAAGGAACCAAAAGCTGCCAACAGCCACAGAAGCCAGGAACAGATGCTTTCCTAGTCAAGCCTTGGATGAGACCAGCCCCAGCTTGACTGAAGCTAAGTACTCCTGCACAGAAACTGAGATAATAAACGTGTGTTGTTTTAAGCAGCTAATATTGTGTTAATATTATTACACAACCATAGTTAACTATTACATTATATAAAAGGCTATTTGGCTTTGTTCTTACCTATTTATCCAAACTCACCTGTCATTGCCCTCCCCTCAACTCACACATATGTACATTCACAGAAACACACACACACACAAAACCACAACCACAACTACCTCCAAGTGTGCCCTTTTAGTTCTTTACCCAAAACACTCAGTTTCATGCCTCTGTGCGGTACAAATTAACGAAGATCACCTGAAAGAGAACAAGCCAACAAGGCTCTTTATTCCAAACTGGCTACGGCAAGGGCTCCGGCCACCATCACTTTCATCTGGCAGAGACTCAAAGGCAGGCAGAGGAGAAGGAAAGCTTTATAGTGGAAGAAAGGGCAGGTTCAGGTGTGTCCTGATTCGAGGCTATTGGCCTGGGGGAGCTGGAGGTGGGCTAATTATAAGTGGGGCATCCAGTGTGGTGGTTTAGGGGTGAATATTCGTTCTTTTTTCTGTTGGTCCTGAGCTGGAAATGGGGGCAAAACTTAGGGAAGCTGTCGGTTACTAACCAGGAAATGGCCCTTTAGGGCTGAGGGTTATGGGTTATTGCTTGGCTGGCTGGGTCGGTTGCTAGAGATGGTAGTTTGAATGCCTGCTCCTGAGGACACTGGGTTGATTCTGGGCTGGTTGCTGCAGGTTGTGGGTCAGAATTCTATAGCTGCTTATGGCCTGGCCACTGTCCAGTTGTGTATTTCAGTCTCACTGCACTTGCTCAGGGGATGTTCTCTCTACCCAGAGGGCCCGTCCCTACACCTTAACCAGGTGCCAAACTCAAATTCAGCCTTCAGATCTTGGCATTAGCATAACTTCCTCCGGGAGGCCCTGCGATCACCTTCTTTAGTCTCTTGGGTAGTAATGTTCCAATCAGTATAAAATGTTCCAACCGTATTATTTTATTGGCATAAGTTTATGTCCCCAATTCGATTGTGAGCATGTCTGTTTCTCCAGTTACCCACAGCCTGGTAGCTTGGTAAATGCCTGCTGGATAGTTGTAAAATAGTTGGGGCCAATGACAAACCAAATATTCCCATATTCTTTATCCAACCCAATGATTTCATTTTGATGTGAACTGAAGCCATGGAGTCATGCAGTCTTGGGACTGGAGAGCGTCGAGCCCTGCCAGGAAAGAAAATGAGAATGATAGAGGACGTTGCCCAAATTCCCACAGGGGAAGAGTCCAGATAGGAGCCCCAGGCCTGGGCTTTTTCCTGTATTCCAGGCATCCCGGAGACCTTGGGATGATGGAGGGGCCAAGAGCCAGAAGTGCAGTGTCTGGGGCCTCTGTCTCAGTAAGCAAGACAAATGCTGGCCCTTAGAGGCTGTTGTTTGCATACAAGAATGAATTTATGAATAATGGAAAATCACTCATTACCTAGCAAGAACTATGATTCAAACTTTCCATGGAATTAATAGCATAAGCCAGGAAGGCAGTGGAAGAAAGACAGGCATTATAGAGTGATGTGAGTCTACGACTTTCTCTGTCCATGTTCTCATGAGCTCCATGTTATAACAAATCAGACAATTACAAATATGCAAAGTGGTTTGTATCAATCCGTTGTCATGTAAAAAACTCAGCAGAAAATAGACGCCCACAGTTATGTTATTTCTTTGTCTTCTTTAGTCATTAACCCAGGTAAGTGGGCATGTTTAGGAATTTTCTTTTTGAATGGATTCAAGTCCCTGTATGGTTAGTTAAAAACAATGGCATCATCTTGACTGCGATGGAACAATCCCATCTCAACGAGCCATCATGCAAATTAGCAAGGAGAGAAGGGATTTGTCTATTTTCAAATTGTCTATTTTAAACTAGTGGAGTTCAGAGCCAAAGTGCCAAGCCAAATCCGACACGCAAAATTTTGTCTGGAAAATGATGTTTTATGAATTTTGAGCTGTAACTTAGATTTGTTCAGATTTCTGCCTCTTGCATTATTCTTGTTGCTGCAAGGTAATAATTAATAACCTAATGATATGTATAGGAAGAGCAACAGCAAGATAACAACAATAACAATAAGAGACAGCGTCTTGGAATGTCTGTTCTGTTCTACATCATTTCCCCATGTGTGTTCAGGGAACACTAGTCCTTCGTCATGGAAAATGTTTCCGTGGGTCTGAGATGTGTTGGAAAAATGGAATACTCTAGTCCTCCATGGATATTTAGAATGCTCACCAGAAAAATCTCTTTAGGAATCACAAAGTTAAAAAAATTATTTCTTTTTTTTTAAAGATTTATTTATTTATTTGAAAGAGAGGGACAGTGAGCACATGGGTGGTTGTAAGTGGGGGAGGGGCAGAGGGAGAGAGAATCTCAAGCAGACTCCCTGCCGAGTGTGGAGCCCGACATGAGGCTCTGTCTCACAAACCCGAGATCATGATCTGAGCCAAAACCAAGTCAGATGCTCAACTGACTGAGTCCCTAAAAAAAATTTCTTTATATTCAGAGTTGTTGAGCCATACTTTTTTTTTTTTTAAGATTTTATTTATTTATTTGACAGAGATAGAGACAGCCAGCCAGAGAGGGAACACAAGCAGGGGGAGTGGGAGAGGAAGAAGCAGGCTCATAGCGGAGGAGCCCGATGTGGGGCTCGATCCCAGAACGCCGGGATCACGCCCTGAGCTGAAGGCAGACGCTTAATCGCTGTGCCACCCAGGTGCCCCTGTTGAGCCATACTTGATAATGGAACAGTTGATAGGTAGAATATTTGTTTGCATCATGAGCATTGGTATTTCATGGAATAGATTTTAATATTTTAATCATTTAAAACCAACTACTAAATAAGTGTCCCAATACATATAAGAAAAATGAGATCCAGAGGGGCAAGGCAACTCGAGCACAACCAACAAGTAAATTCTATCCCTGGAATTCGAACCCGTATCTCTCTGATTCCAAAGTCTATGTCTCTTAGATGTGTGCATTTTTTGGCAACATGAGTCTTGGTCTGTGCATGTACTGGATCATTCAAATTAAATCTTCCATCCTTGTTATTTGCAACGATTCCTTTTGAACATTTGCAAAATAAACACCACAACTAGATAGCAGACCTTGATTCAAGTCTTCATAGGAGGCATAGTGCCAGAGGCTCATGCCAGTATGCACAGCAAGAGGCCACCAGATGGGGGCATGAAGAGGGGCAGGGGGAAGGCAACCCTTGTGGGCACTAATGAATGCCAGGTTCTGGGGTGGACCTGGGTTACAGAGGTGCCCAGGATATGGCATGTATCCCGGATGCTGTCACCAGGTATGGCCCAACTCATCACTTATTAACAATTTCTTCGTGGATGATCAGAATTTCCTAGTTCCGAGAAGTTCTAATTTATCTTCTTTTCTTTTCTTTTTTTTAAATGTTTTTTTATTATATTATGTTAGTTACCATACAGTACATCCCTGATTTCCGATATAAAGTTCCATGATTCATTAGTTGCGTATAACACCCAGTGCACCATGCAATACGTGCCCTCCTTACTACCCATCACCAGACCATCCCATTCCCCCACCCCCTCCCCTCTGAGGCCCTCAGTTTGTTTCTCATCTTATTTTCTTGTTTGATTAGTGGTTTGTAGCCTATTTAAGAAATCCTTCCCAAAAACAAGATTATGAAGGTATTTTACTGTTTTATTCTAAAGATTATTTTACCTTTCAGAATTATGCTTATGATTGTCCTCAAATTAGATTGTGAAGTAGGGAGGAAAGTTCATTTTTCCCTGTATACATAGTAGAATTTTTTAGCAAAATGTATTGAAAAGACTGTTTCCTGGTGAAAATCTGTGTCACTGTAAATCGAATGACTGTCCCTCTAGGGTCTATTTTGACTGATCACTCTTTGTAACAGTACCCACATTAACTTAATTATTTTAGCTTCATATTAAGTTTCAAAACCCATAAATCCCCAACTTTTTCTTCTTTAATATTGTCTTGGCTATTCCATGTCCATAGCGTTTCCATAAAGTGCTTGAATTTGTTTATTAATATCTACAACACTAAGAAAAACTTCTGAGATTTTGACTGGAATTATACTGGCTCTTAAGTGAATTTGGGGAGAATTGAAATCTTAATAATATTAAGTATCTCAGTTCATGAACATGGATTATCTGTCCATTTACTTAGACACTCCTTAATTTTTCTCAGCAATATTTTGTATTGCTCAGTGTATGATTTTTATACACTTTCCCTTAGATTCATTGTCAATTATCTGATAATTTTTAATATTATATGTATTTCTATGGATTTATTCCTATATACTTGATAATTTTCTTATGCAAATATAAATAGTAGTGTTTTAAAATTTATTTTTATATTCTTTGCTACGAGAATATTTAAGCATAATTGTTTTTATATAGAACTTATACTTCCTTGTTTCAACCATCTTTGCTAAATTGACTTATGATTCTAATTATAGACTTAGGCAATTTCTACATCCATAATTATGTCAGTTATGAGGAGGAATGGCTTTTTAAATTCCATTCTAAATCTTTATAGCTTTTATATATTTTTTGTGCATGACTGCACTGGCTAGTGTCTCTGGTACAAAGCTGATTAAAGGTGATGACCGTAGATATCTTTTTTGTGCTCCAATCCACTTTTCGCCTGTGTCTTGTTAATGTGTAAATTAAAATGATTAGAATTTTAACATTTTAACAAAGCAAACTTTCATTCTTAGAATAAATCCCACTTGGTCAAACTATATTGCTCTTTTTAGATATTCCTGGGACATAAGAGGCATTCAATAGATGTTCCCTTTAATATCTCTCATTTCCCTCTTGATAGAGTCAAGGATATGCACATTTATCCCATTATATAGCATACTAGAGATTGAATATATATATACACAATATTATATATAATATATAGGATACATAGATAGTATGTAATAATCTCTGATGGGAACCACCAATTCTCTCTAAAAAGTTTAGAAAAGGCAGTAAGAAGGATAAAATGTTTAATTAAAATTCTAAAGAATGAACAGAATTTCAACAAGCAGAAGAAAGTATACAAAACATAGCTATTAACACCCCAAATGCGACTGGTGTCTCTTTTGAGCATTCCTCTGAGGAGGGTGCCCCAAGTCTCACTGTGTAAATACCAGTTAGGATTAATGGCATGAGACGACCAGTCTAAGCTCGTACCTGACAAGGAGGGCGGCTACTTGGAAGAACAAAAATTACAAAATAGACAGTAATTTAAAAAATGGACAGTAATTTGTCAAATGATTTGAAAGAACTTCTTAAATGTCTGAAAGAATTAGTGCAGTTCCAGAAGTTTTCCAAATGATTTTTTTCTTCTCAGTCCACCAGAAAGACCTCTGGTGGGGCCGTGGGCAAATAAAAGCTGTCTTGCATGTGCTCATGCACTCATGAACTCAGCATTTATTAACCAGCTATGGCACAGCAGACACTCCCGTAGGTACTGGAGATTTAAAGGTACTGGGATAGAAATTGAGAAAGGCTTCGGTCACAAGATTTTCAAGCCCCATTCCTACGAGGCCCCAGGAATCTGGTATAAGGGGGAGTGGAACCAGTGGCCCCAGGGGCTCCATACCCACCTCAATCAGAAGAGCTCTAGGGGTGGCTGGGTGACTTAGTCAAGTGTCTACCTTTGGCCAGGTCATGATCCCAGGGTCCTGGGATGGAGCCCTGAATGTGGTTCCCTGCTCAGTGGGGAATCTGCTTCTCTCTCTACCCCTGCCCCTCCCCCTGCTCCTTTTCTCTCGTTCACTCACTTTCTTTCTCTCAAATAAATAAATAAAATCTTTAAAAAAAACAGCTCTGCTTTTGCTTTTGTAAACTTTGTTTTTGGATAAGTAGTTTGAGATTTGCTGTGTAAGGCTTGATGAATTTACATAGGTGAATACAGCTATGAAATGAACGTTCGTCTGAGATGTGGGAAACGACTTACACATTCAGCATCCTCTTTCATGTCTTCTCCTAGGAAATACATCCTGAAAACTAACCACTCTTCCAACTTCTATGACCATAAACTAATTTTTCATGATTTTGAACTTGGTGTCAGGGGACTCATTAGTATGTATTCACTTCTGTTGACATCTTTAGCTTTTATGTTTGTGATGTTTATTATTTTTTGTGTGCAATTGTCCCAGTTACGATGCATAACAACTGGTCCCCAAACCTCCAAACTTAGTAGCATAACACAACCACTTACTGTACTTACACATTCAGGACTTTGGACAGAGCACAGTCTGGCAGGCTTGTCTGCCCTCTGCACTATCAGGCTCTGCTGAAAGTCTCTGTCTTTTATAGTCAGGTGCATGGTGGCTGGTGTTGGTTGGAGCTGGAAGATGAGCTCCCACATGAGGGGGTCTCCATGTGAACAGGGATGCCTCATAATGTGATGCCTGAGTTTCAAAATCGAGTGGTATGAGGGAGTAAGAGAGCAAAGCAGAGGTCAAATTTCCTTTTACTACCTAGGTTCCAAGTGGGAAGAAACACAGAATAACTTCCATGACGTTATATTGGTCAAGGCAATACAAAGCTTTGTCCAGATGCAAGGAAAGAGAAAAATAAAACCCTCACCTTTCTTTTTTAAAAAAGATTTTATTTATTTATTTATTTAGAGTGAGTGCGGGGAGCGGCAGAGGGAGAGGGAGAGAGAGAATCCCAAGCAGACTCTGCGCTGAGTGCGGAGCCTGACGTGGGCTTGATCTCACCACCCTGAGATCATGACCTGAGCCAAAAGCAATAGTTGGACATTGAACTGACTGAGCCACCCAGGCTCCCCTGAAACCCTCACCTTTCAATGGAGAAGTATCAATGTCTTATTGTAAGCAATAAGTGGAATGTATATTGGAATATATATTGGTAATTCCTGATGTACATTTGCTTTTAGTTTAGGTACTATAAATCTAGATAAAATATTCTTGTATATATTTTTGATATCTATAGGCATTTATTTCCATTGAGTATATGTTACATTGAAATGGTATGCTCAGCCATGGAGTATGCATTATACCATCTTTAATAATGAGTACTAAAAATTTGCCATAGCATTCAGACAAATCTATACTTCCATTGGCAGTATATAACTAATGTAATTATTCCACATCCTTATTTTTTTTAAGATTTTATTTATTTATTTGACAGAGAGAGACAGCCAGCGAGAGAGGGAACACAGGCAGGGGGAGTGGGACAGGAAGAAGCAGGCTCCCAGCAGAGGAGCCTGATGTGGGGCTTGATCCCAGGACTCTGGGATCATGCCCTGAGCCGAAGGCAGACGCTTAACGACTGAGCCACCCAGGCGCCCCTCCACATCCTTATTATTACAAGTGAAATAAGAAACTGGTAAGCAAGTTGGGGACAGATTTTAAGGAGCCCTGCATCTATGCCCTTGGGGTTTAGACTTTTCCTTCAAAGCCAAGGGTTTTAAGCTGGAGTCTAGAGGCCAAGCCTGTAGATACACTTTACACGCAACAGTTGTGGTGGTGCTGGTGTTGCTGCGGTGACTTCTAACCGACTTTGAATTGCTTAGTTTGGGCATAGCTCACTCTACAGTGCTCCAACATAGCTACTACTCTAGAATTTACCAGGTTCCATCTCAGGATTAGCCACTTCACTACTGAAAGCATTTAAAGTCCCCAAATAAACAAAATTAAATACTGTATTGTTGGGGGTATACATGTACGTACAGAGTAAAAATGTATGTTTTAAAGAGCAAGAGGATAATAAATTCAAATGCAGAGTGAAACTTACCTTCGGTGGGAGGCAGAGGATGGGTTGGGTGATAGCACCTGTGTTGAGTCATTGGTGTTGTAATCCTGTGGTTATTATTTGGGGGGTACATTCACGGTTAAATTTTTCTTTCTGCCTCAGTGTTTACATATATTACACAAATCCTTCATGTGCATGTTTGAACATGTGTATGCATTTATTAATTTGGTCATTGTATCAGAAAATGGTTTAGGTATATAAGTATAAATTATTGCATGATAAAAAAATTAAGCCCCAGGAACACCTGGGTGGCTTGGTCGATTAAGCATCCAACTCTTGATATTGGCTTGGGTCGTGATCTCGGGGTCTGGGCTCAGTGGGGAGTCTGCTTGAGATTCTCTCTCTCCCTCTGCCCCTCCTCCTGCTCGTGCTCTAAATAAATAAATAAATATCTTTAAAACAATAATCCTCATATTTCTTTCATACAATTTGTGAAGGTTGCGTAGTATGATTTGTGGGAGGAAATCTGTGACTATGAGAGGCATAATAAGATGAAAAGGAAGAGAGACTCACAAACCTTCTTTTAGTATAAATGGGCATAGTCTGTCTTTTCCTCAACACAAACTGGGCTGTTCATTTAATTACACCTGGATTTTTTCCAAAATGGAATATTTGAGGACAAAACACTTAAGGGTGTTGGATGCTGGAACTATGCCCAGATATGGATGAAAGCAGCCCAGAAAGAGGGTGAGAACAGGCAGGAGGGGAGCAGTGGTGGCTGAGGGGAGCATTTGTGATAATTTATGGCTCTGCTGTTTTTTGGAAAGGCCCATTCCCAAATGGAGACTCCAACTTAGAGCACTGCGTGTTGCTGTTTTCCACAGGGAGTTGGAAGCAAACAGTTATTGTAGATGCATTATGGCTGTGCACCTCAGGCATTTTCAACCCATCTCTGCTTTCGCGTAGCAGATGCTTAATACGTACTGAACAGAAGCCCGACATCATCTTTAAACCACACAACCAACATTCCCATGAAGTTGGTACTATTGTCCATATTTCACAGATGGGAAGATGGAGTGTCAGAGATGTTCAGTATCTTACTGATGGGGCAGGTTGGGGTTTCCAAATGCAGTCATAACAATAGTCCACATGCTCTTCTGACAGTGTGACCCACCACTCCCCCATACTCGGAGGGGTGTGTGTCCTTCCTCTTGAAACTTGGTGGATATTTGTGGCTGCCTTGACCAATGCACTGTAGGGGCAGTGACCCCATGTGACTTAGGGTCATGAAATGTTATGAAGTTTGCTCCTTGCTCTTTTTCAAGATTCTTGCTGTTGGAACGCAGCCACCATGCTGTGAGAAAACCCAGGCTACGTGGAGAGTCCATGTGTGGGAGTTCCTGCTGACAATCCCAGTGAAGGTCCTAGCCAACAACCAGCGCCAACTGATAGACACACGTGTGGACACCCTTCAGCGAGCCCATGTCGGCCACACCTGATTGCACTTGAATGAGAGACATGAGTGAGAGCCTTTGACGGAGTCCAGTTGGCCCCCAGACCACAAGGAGCAGCAACACTAACAGATGATGATGAAGGAGGCACATTATTGGGTTTTGTTGTTGCGCTGAGTTTGGAGTGGCTTTTTAAGTACTCATAGATAGCTGAGTCTTGCAGTAAACCTGTGGGCATTAAGCTCTGGGCTCAGAAGCTCACACTCATTCCTATTAGATGCCATTGTGTCTCTAGCAAGTGGCTGTGTTCTTGCTTGCAACTCCTACAGTTCTGTAGATGGCCCTGAGATTTTTGTTAATAGGGTTTCATCTTCCTTCTTTTCATTGTGGAAATTCTAGACCCACTGTCCCAGGTACAACAATGGTGAACACTGCTCAATCTCGAGGAGCTCAGAGTCTGGTGAAACAGGAAGACACATACACTAATTGCTGGAAAGCGTGAGGGTCAAGGCAGGTGACAGTGGGACACGCCATAGGGACACTGAGGAAAGGCGGCATCTGTGAAGGTGGCTGGCAGGACAAGAACTTCCTGAAGAAGAGGGGGGCTGATGGACATTTGAAGAAACTGAGTCAAAGGCTAGGGAAAGAATCCCCCAAAAGGTGGCATGAATCTTGCAAAGGCAGAGAAGCAAACAATCGTTCAGTGCATGAAAAAACAAATACCCCAGCATTCCTCCAGTGGCACTGGTGGCCAGCTGTGGTGGAAGATGTTTGCATGGCGGTCTGGCACTACCTCTTGTAGACTGAGGCGTCTTTGGGACAGGGGTCTGAAACAGCACCCCATGTGGAGTATATTGGGAAGACAGTTTGGCACGTGAATCAGCCACTAAAAAACAGCTCCTTGAGCCTGTGCTCTGATATTCTCGTCCTGTAATCCTGGGCTGGGATCTAGGAATTCGGATTAAAAAGGAAAAAACGCTTCACCCGATGATTCTGATCTACGGCATGTTAAGGGAGACTGCTGGGCTGATGGGGCCCGCTGCGGGGTTTCAGGCAGGTGGGGGACAGAGTTGGGCTGTGTGCCCAGAATGGTCTTTCACGGAGCAGTCTGGAGCAGGGAGAGGGAGGAGGCTGGGGCTGGAGGCAGGTAGACCAGTCAGCAGGCCAGGGGCAGTCCAGATGAAAGCCAGAGCGACAGAGTGACATAGCCAGGGCAGCGACGGGGCTGGCAGGAGCTGAGTTCAAGCGCAGGCGGGGCTGTGATTGGCCTTCGGGAGAGCCAGGGAGAGCACTTAGGGACAATGAGTGGTTTGGGCTCTGAGATGCTGCACATTGGGGCTGTCAGTTGGGATGAAGAGTGACAGACTAGGCAGGCAGAAAGCCCCAACTGCGGGGGGACCAGAGCTGTTCTCACTACGTGAGAAATAATGATCTGTATTCAAAGAAATAGAAATTAAATTAATGACAGGCCAGAAAAAGAGTCTTCCAGCTTCTGAAACAGATACGTGATTTAGATCGGTAATAAAAAAGAGGATTCCTGAATGTAAAAAAAATAAAAGGCCTCAACGGAGTAGAAATACAAGCCGAGGCTGTAAGGAGCGTCTTGAGAGATGCGGAAGCCTAACTCACTAACGTGTTTATTAAAAATGTCCAAACTTAATAATTAAAAAATGCTAATATAAAAAATTAGAGGTACAACATTTACCCTGACCCACATGACAGGAAGTTCCGTTCAGAATGCTGGAGGGACGTGGGCAACGGGGAGGCGGGGACGCGGGTGGTACTTTTCCTGTACCAGGGGCGGACAGGGAGAACAGGCAAGATGACAGGTACACAGCCGATGACCCCGCAGAGAAGCCGCTGCACAGGGAGCAAATACAAGGTGGCTCATTTCCGCTCTGTTTGTACAGCAGGTGTTAGAAAGAAAGCCCAGGTGCCTGCCAGTGGGGTCACAGGTAAAACGTGGGAGTGCACTCTGGGACAGGAAGCAGTCAGAAGGAACGAACCAGAGGAACACTTGGCCACATGGCTTTATCTCAGAATGAAATATCAGCACAGTATCACCAGCATACACTTAAGATACAGGCACAGAAAACAGTGTTACACGTTTCACAAGGGTACCCACATTGTAGCAGTTACCCGTCTGGGAGGCAAGGGACGTCGCTGAGGCAGAGAGGGAAAGGAACGAAAACAGAATGAGGAAGAGAAAGAGAAACAGAAACAGAGAGAGGGAAAGACAGAGAGGGAGAAAGAGAGAGAAATGGAGGGAGGCAGAGAGGGAGACAGAGAGAGAGAGAGAGAATGAGCTGGCATAGATTCACGGTGACGATGCTGGGCTGTCATGAACTGAGGAATACTAGCGACTCAGCTTTCTGGCCCTGAGGGTTCTACACCCTCCAGTAAACATGGGAGCTGAGAGAAGGTGGAGCAGAGAAGATACTGACGGATTTGAGTTTGTGTGGCCCGGACACGGGCTGTGGAACCTGAGGACGTGCAGGGATAGGTGCGAACAGAGACCATCCGGGGAAAGAATCTGGAGACACAGCCCGCCACTCAGAAGAGGGAACCATGGAAAAGAACGAGATGTCACAGGGCAGGGTCTTGAGTCAGTGGGGCTGAAAGCAGATGGGGGTGAGGGCTGGCCAGGAAACCCAGAGGTCTGGGGGCAAGGGGGTCAGAGAGAGCGAAGTGTGGCTTTCCGGTGCTGAGGGCAGAGCCTCTGGGAGGGCTGAGCGAGCAGTGTTAGAAAGGCAGCTCAAAGGTCCCGCGAGCTACTGCTAGACCATCTTTTGCATTCGGTCGTGACTTCCTGCTCTTCTCAGTAGTGTCCCTGGACCTGGGTGGGTGGGGTAGGGCCTGTGGTACAGAGACCAGACCCAGAGGGGCAGGTGGGGTCCCTCTCCCTCCTTGCCACCCAGAAGGCACTCCAAGTCATCTTTCGAATCATTTCCCCCCCCTGGATCTCAGTTTTGCGGAGATGAATCAGAGATAATGATCGTTTCATGCACGGCAGGTGGGCTTGGTCTCTGACTAGAGAAGGTGGACCACAGGGACTTCAGATTCAATGGGGTCCTTCAGAATGTCCTGTCCATCTCTCTTGATTTACAGATGAGGACGCGGACGGCAGGAGAGGTAAAGCGAGTCCCCGAAGTCTGAGAGTGAGGGAGGGGAGAGGCCAGCATACAGCCGTTCTGCCGGACACCTGCCGCCCCCAGGGGCCACACGGGCAGCACCGAGGAGTCTTCTGGCTGCAGGCTTTCTGCAGCCTTCCCCTAGGATTCTGTTCTCAGAAAGAGCTGCCATACACATGATCTGAGCAGAGGCAAAGTGGAAATTACTGAACTTGGGGCCAAGACAAGCGCATTGCACTCCTGCCAATCCTCCAGCTTCCCGTGGGGGAGGTACTCTCCCTCTCTGGCCTCAGGAAAGTGCAAGAATCTCTTAAAGACCACCTCCATCTCTAATATTCGGCAATTCAGAGGACACAGAGGACCTGCTTTTCCAGGCTCACAAAATATTCCTTCTTTATCTGACTTCAATTTGTGGGAGCAAGCTCTGCAACCGCCCATTCTTGCTTCCGCTGAGAGTGGGGTGCCCACTGAGTTTCAAGGGAGGGGCAGGGGGTCTTGAACTTTCTGCCTGGGCAACATGGAATCAGGCCTGGCTCTTCCTGACGCCTCCCTTCCGCTCTACAGAGAAGCAGCGGCAGCAAATTGCAGAGCTCTCTCCTGTGCTGGCAAGACCTTCGCTCCTGCCCTGTGAGGCCCCTGTGCCCGGCTCCTTCTGCCTTTGGCTGTTGCCTCCTGTGGGACTTCAGCAGTGCCCCTTTCTCCACGGAGGCGGCTCTGGAACTCCTGAGTTGGGTAACAAGACTTTGAGGTGGATTTTGACCTCATGGAGAGAAATAACTGTGCAGATTCATTGGACACTTGCTGCATACTGAGTAGTGTTCCCACTGCTGCTTCCTCATTGTATTTCTTTTAGAGATTTTATTTATTTATTTTTGAGAGAGACAGAGCGAGAGCCCGTGAGTTGGGGGAGGGAAGCTGACTCCCACTGAGCAGGGAGACCGATGCAGGACTCGATCCCAGGACCCCGGATCATGACCTGAGAAGGCAGACTCCCCGCCCCAGGCATGTCCACAGCGCTCAATGGTCCCTGTTTCACACATCAGGAAGCAGGTTTGGAGTTGAAGCACAAAGCCTCAGGCCACACCTTAGCATGGGGCGGGGTCAGGGTCCCAAGGTCCTATGACACCGGGGTCTGAGCGCTCTGCCACCGTGCTGCCCACTGGGATCTGGAAAAGCTGCCGATCAAATGCTGAGCTGGTGGTCATCCAGTTCCAACTGTGCACCCTCACTCAGTGTGGAAGAGGACACACGCACTGCTACTGCGTGTCTAGGTTTTGAGGGTCTCCCATGTGGTGGAGCTCCCGCTCAGGATTTCAAGTGCAGAGTTCAGTGACGGTGCCTGTAATGGCACCTGCCTCTCAGTCTGACCTCCATCTCTCCGGGCAGGTGGTGAGAGCCGCTCTGGGAGGAGCAGGGGCTGGCACTTCAAAATAAAGCAATATGTAAAATTATACATATATGGACTTCAAGGGCTTGGTGATGCATTTTTTAAAGATTACAGGGGGAGAGGGGCAGAGGGAGAGTCCCAAGCAGACTTTCTTCTGAGCTGGGAGCCCGAGACGGGGCTTGATCCCAGGACTCCGAGATCATGATCTGAGCCAAAACCAAGAGTCAGATGCTTAACCGACTGAGCCACCCAGGTACTCCAGTAATGCATCTTGTAAAACCCACTCCCTGCCCCTGAAATCATTTCTTAAACTCTAGAGAAATGGGTCAGCTACAGTCTCTCCTTCAACCCAGCACAGCAGATAATACTAATTCCGTGATTTGCCCGTTCCCAAGGCATCACTGAGCAGGAGAGCCTGCTCTTATGCACTGAAGAGATATTCCCCTCCCATGCTTTCTGATAGCATGCAACATCTAGAAAACTGTCCGAATCTGATTTCATAGTTCTAGGGGTTTCATATCGTTGGCTGGCTTCTGGGATGGGTTAATTTTAGAGCTGGCAAGAACTAACCTTCAGCTAATGGTAGAAAAACATGTATCTATTCATTCATTCATTCATTCATTCATTCATTCATTCAATTTCTTGTCCACTCTTCTGTGCCCGGAACTGAAGGCAACAGTGAGCAAAAGCAGATCTGGTGTCTGTACTCGTGGGCTCACCAAACATGCCCACTGGCAGAATAGGACACACGAGGAGCTGGTGACAGGTGAGGGTGGTATTAGGAACTGAGGGGTGGACCAGAGCATTTAGCTTCTAGAAGGAAGCAACATAGGTCAAGAAGACCTGAGAGTGAGCCTCTCCTAGGTCTTTATAGACCAGAGGAGAAGCTTTGTTTTGTGTTTTAGAATCACTGAAAACCCAAATGAAAGGTTTTAAGCAGGAGTCAGGGTGGGAGATATTATCAGATGTACATTGTGAAATAAGGTGACCCCAAGAAGCTGTGGAAGAAACCCACCCAGGAGGGTGGAAGAGGTGTAGACTTCCAGGGCCCAGAATGCTCAAGACCTGAGTTAGCTTAGGGAGGGATTGCAAACTCACCCCAGGTCTCAGTGACAAGGTGACTGGTATTAGAAGGGCAAACCCTCCATCCTGGCAGGGGATCTGGGGCCCCTACACTCATGGTCTCTTTATATGGCCATGCTGAATTCCCAAAGAAGGAACCTGTTTCAACTAGTCGCCATCACCCTGTGTGCAGTGCCCTTCTACCGGTGAGCACCGCTGGCCTATGACCAGCCTGAGCCCGACAGTTCCCAGGAAGTGCCCTCTCTTTGTCTCTTGCTGGGACTCAGTGGCAGGGGACACACTGTAAAGACCATGAACACCCCAGTGCAGGGATTCCAGCCTCAGCAGTTCCCATCAGAAGTTATGGGTGTGTCAGCACCTAGAACAAACAAATCTTCTTGAACGTGGTGGGGGGCTGATCTCGAGCCTGCCAGGCGAGATGGCCTATTTTTTTCAGAGGGTGGGCTTCCTCCAAGGGACATCGGCGAGCCAAAGCCAGATGACCACTAGGTGGCGATGTTGAGGACCATCAAATCTTCAAATGGGAATTGGCCCAAATTACCTCCTTGCTTCTTTGAATCTATAACTAGAGTATTATTTGGTTATTCTCCTTATTTTGTTGAAGATGCCCTCTCTGAAATCAGTATTCTCATTATATTAATTGTTTCAATTTTGTCTGCTGGGAAAAAGACTTGGCAGCATTTCAGGTCTCAGGAGCGGTCAAAGCTGAATTTTTCCGCCCCACAGTCGTCTTGGTTATGTCAGATTTTTACTTAAAGTTACAGGCCATGAAAACCAAAGGACTCTGAGATGTGGAGACAGAGGCACAGAGAAGGGAAAGGCCTTACTTATGACGAGACAGAGAGTTCATGGAAGAAGCCAGTCGGGAGCCCAGGCATCCTGGCTCCTGGGGTGACGTGTCTGTCTCTTCAACATGAAGTCCCCGGGAAGAGGAGATGATTCAAATGTGAGCAATGCTGTCGGAAAGAACTGTGTGTGATCTCTAGAAGCTGACAAGTGAAGATGTTTGGGACACCTTACCTGAAAGACATGTCAGAGAGTATACACAGAAAAGTCCCATCTTTCTTGAACAACGAGGGACTATCTCCTCAATAAAAATGTGCATATATGTACAAATATATATCTGTTTTAGTAAAAGCATGCATAATACATGTGTGTCTCTGTTTATCCAATTTTAAATTATGAATTAGGCTCTGAAGTCTTTGCTTCAAGCCTCCTGGCCACTGTGCACCGCCCTCAGCCTGTGCCCCACGTTCCCATTTGCTGAGGCTCTGCGCGGCTTGGAAGCCGGTTCTCCACCGCATCTCACTCCACTCTCCCCTCTCTTCACGCCCCAGCCGCGCTCCCAGAGGCCCGATGCACTAAGCTGGATCCTCTTCTGGGCCTTTGCGTTTTGGCCCCAGCTCACTCCAACCTCATGCATTACAATGTCAGATTCTTTTGTGTCTCCGTTTCGGATCTCTGTTTGTGAAAGAGAAAGGTCTGATCACCCATCCTCTCCAGGGCAGCCCTCTTCCCAGTCACTCCACCGTCTCTGCTTGTGGGCCACTTTCATTCCTCTGTTTACTTCTTGTCTCCTTCCATCCCTGACGTGTAAAGTCCGTGAGAGTAGAGAGACGTGTCTGCCTTGTTATTGCTGTACCCTGGTATCTGGCAGAATATTCTAGCAGCCAGTAGGAAATCAACAAATACCTGTGTGAGGGATAAAAGCATAGATCTAATGTGAGCCCCTATATATTGTGAGAACTGTCTATTAAACCCTTTATGGTGGTCATCTCTGGGAATGGAAGAATAAGGAAATTGTGATGTTTTTATTATCCTGGACAATGCCTAATAAATATTTTACATGAGTACATTTGGACTCTGTGAGAATAAATTTAAAAATTGTTTCACCGTGGTTCTTATTTCTTTTTTAACACTAAGCTATTCTTTCTCCCGGAATTGTGATCCAGACACGGTCTGACAAACCTTTACGCATAAATAGAAAAGGTCCTCCGATGATGTAACACGGATCATGTCCTTGACATTCTTGAAAGCTCCGGCAGGCAGGATGAAAGGAAAAAATAGAATCATGGTGCTGAGAGGGACCAGCCTTTAATCTAATCCAACCCCCTTATTTTACTGGGGAGGGAACTGAAGCTCCAAGAGGCAGGCACTTCAAAAGTGGAAAGATAAATGTGTGGTAAGTCAGAATCCTGACTCTGTAACTAACCTTGGGCTGGTCCTCTGTTCCTTTTGGGCCAGTTTTCTATACTTTAAAATATGAGGGGGGTTGTATGTCTTGCTGGCTTCTAAGGTTCTATTCATTTCTACTAATCCATGTTCCTCTTGATGACTCAATACAATAAGTGTCACATGACAAATCCAAATTCATTTTCTAAATATCTGCAAGTATAACCAAGATAACTTTCTGAGGTATTGGTTAAATACAGGGACACACTATTTCTGGATTTAAGGGAAGTAAAAAAGGAAGATAAGGCTGTGATCCTTCCTTTCATTTAGGATGTAGAAAGTCTCAAGGGACTGTCTCCACCACCCCCAAAACAAGAACAAGCTGAATAAAATAAATGATCGTAACTTTGTAAAAAGTCACACATCTATACAGGAAGAAAAATAAAATGCTAGAAATGATGAACTTTTCCTGGTTTCATCCCTGGGGGCATGGCAGAAGGAAGATTGAGTGTGCTGTAGGTGACAAGAAGGCACATGTTTTGATAGACATTTAATGGCCACCTGTGAGCTCATATGATGGACTGGAATTTCTTGGTGCCCCATCACAAAGCTAGCTGTAGCCACCTGCCGCCGTGTTGCCACAGGACCCTCACCAAGTGCCTATGGTGGAAAGCTGGGGGGAGAGATAAGAGAGGTCTTCCAAGCTGGATGGAGCCTTTCCCAAGTGCAAATGCTTGTGCTTGGATGGAGGCAGGGCAGGAGAGTGAGAGAGATTACCCCCGGGCACACGCGGGGCTTCGCTGGGCATGGGTAGCAGGTGGTTGAAACCTGGAGGAAAAAGCAGGATGGAGATGCATCTCCCCCAAACCAGGCTGGTAAAACAAAGGGACTGGACAGGCTGGTGGCCAAGCTGTAATCACTGAGTGATCTCTCGATGTGACCACGTGGGCTCTATCTCAGGAAGGTAAGGTGGGGTCAGCGTTTGAGAATCGTCCAAGGTAATTCACCAAATTCAGAGTGTCAACCAACTATACCTCAATAAAAAATAAGAAAAATCATATGACCATCTTAATGGAAGGTTAAAAATTATTTGATATAATTTAATAAGTATTTATGATCATAATTGACATTAAACAGAAATAGAAGGTAACACAGTCAATCTGATAATGGGCATCTACGAAAAGCTACAGCCATCATCATACTTAACTTTAAAATATTGAATGATTCCCTCCTAGCACTGGGTTCCAGGCAAAGAAGTCTTCTCTCACCACTTATATGCAACTCTGAGCTGGAAGGCTTGCAGCGATAGGCACGGGGCGGGGAGAAGACATACACCTTACAAAGGAGGAATTCAAATTTTCTGCATTCTCGCTGACATGACTTTAGAAATAGAAAAATATTAAGAAATCTAATAAAGAAAAGTAGAACTGAGAAATGGATTTAGCGAGGTCAACTTAAAAAATGATATCCACATTCAAAAACTCTCAATCTCTACCTCAGTCATGTAGGCACACTAGTTTATTTCGCGTAAATTTTAAATGAATCACACACTAAATTTTAAAACCTAGCGGCATAAAAGTCATATATATATATATATATATAGTATATGAGACCATGTGGGCAAAGAATTCTTAGGACACAAAAGTACTACTCCTAAAAGAAAAGAAAGAGAAAAACTGGACCCCAACAAATTGTTTCAGTGTGACCATCAAATGACATCTTTAAGTAAATTCATAGGTAAGCTACAGACTGGGAAAAAATTCTTGCAACGCATACCTGATAAATGTCTTAAACCCACAATACAAAAGGACACTTAAAAATCAATGATAAAAAGACAAGCACCAGACACTTCCTGACAGCACTTTTGTAGAGACACTGAGCGAATTCCCAGGGCTTCAGAGGAGGCCCTAAGGCAAACAAGGAAAAGACTCAAAGCAGGTGCTATAGACCTGTGGCTCTTCACAAATCTCTACAGGTGTGGGTGACATCAGAGGGTCAGAGGAAATGCCACCTGGGCCACCAAAAGCATCTTTGAAAGGCAAGTTCAACTCCTGTACACACCGCCCCGGTGCCCAGGGAATTAAGCTGAATAAAAGTGCTACCCGCATATTCTCTGACCTTGCATCTTCCTTAGGCATGTGGGGGCCTAATAAGGCGGAGAGAGGAGAAAAGACCAGCAGAAGGGGCAGGAGCTGGGCCAGGGCCTGGGGATCTGTGCTAGCCACACCACCCAAGAGAAAGGCTGGATGCCCCTAAGGGGACTTGAACCTCAAGTTCAAGGGGATGGGGAGGGGGCAAGGGAGGAGAAGCGAGAAGCAGAAGCAGAGAGGAAATAAGAGAAATCCACCCCCCCACACACAAATGAGCCAGAAAAACAAATCTAAAAACCGGCAAGGAGTGAAAATGTGCATGACTCAGTTTCCCAGGGGTACGGGCATGAAAATCCCTGAGTGCTAAAGGGACAGAAGAGAGGGTTTGTAGAAGTGCCTGGACCCTGACCTCTTAGTGGCCCTGGCACTTTACATCTGTTATTTCATTGCTTGAGCCCCCATTCCCTCCTCTGAAAGCTGGGAAGAAGGAAACTGTCTTCTTATTTTCCTCCTGGGGTTAGTACAAGTATCAAATGAGAGGAAACGTATCTAATCTAAAAAATATGGCCATTATGAAGACAAGCAGCAAGCTGAAAATGGCACATTGTATCAAGGGCTTAAAGACGCCTCCGCAACAGAAAACAACTCATATGAACAGATGCCTGCTAACAAGAGGATAAATACGTTTGCTGACTTTTTAGAAAAGACCACAGGTACTGTAAAGTTCCATAGAACGAGCTAGACTAGATCAAAATGGTCTCCTCTTTAGGAAAGCAAACTTCTCATTAAGAAACAAACAAACGGTAAAGAAATGAAGATCACCAAAGCTAAGACGGAGGGCCAGCAAAATCAGGAATATATATAAAAACTGCCCATTCCAATTGAGCTATTTCTACGGAACAGTATGAGGTACAGGAGAGCATTTAGGAGGCTGTACACTATAATTTAGGTTTAAAAATAAAAGTAAACGAAAAACAATGAATTCAGAGGTGGGGGAAGGGTATTTGGTGAGAAGTTAACGTGTACGAATGTTTTTAGGAGGATAGAAATTAACATATGGAAATAATAATAACTGAAGTTTAATGAAAATATATTTAGATATTTATTTTTAAATAAGAGCAAAGAATAGTTGCATAGAAGTTTCCAAACAGCAGAGAATAAGGGAATTACAGCCTGCTTTGTCTCTGAGGAAAAGAGAAAAAGAAGCAATCCCTCCTATCTCTGAGGGCTGGGAGCCTCCGTGCGGCTTGGTTGGGGGGGCTCTGGCTCAGTGTGTCCCAGGAAGGAGTCCTCAAGACCCTGGCTGCCGTATCATGAGGTGATGGGCGGGGGTCCCTTCCAAGTTCATCACAGGGCTGTAGGCAGGACACTTCACAGTGTTCTCAGGGCGTGGCAGCGGGCTCCCCCGAAGTGAGTACTCTGAGAGACCAAGTGCGAGCACCCCACGTGGAAGCTGCAGTCTTTGCATAAGCTAATCTCAGACACGCCAGCGTTTCTACTGTATTCCTCTCACTGGAAGTACATCACTAGTTCGACCCATACTCGAGATGGGGGATGACACAAGGGTGCGCGTACCAGGAAGTGGGGGCCGTGAGGCCATCTCAGAGGCTCACTATGGCAGTGCGTACATGTGTGGGGGGTGAGGGTCGTATCAGATTAAAACAACACATAACGGGGCGCCTGGGTGGCTCAGTCGTTAAGCGTCTGCCTTTGGCTCAGGGCGTGATCCCTGCGTTCTGGGATCAAGCCCCGCATCGGGCTCCTCTGCTGGGAGCCTGCTTCTTCCTCTCCCACTCCCCTGTTGTGTTCCCTCTCTCGCTGGCTGTCTCTCTGTGTCAAATAAATAAATAAAATCTAAAAAACAAAACAAAAACAAAAACCACACATAACAATCCCAACTTACGTAAGGAGAGGTTATTCCAAAGGATTATTGCAAGGGGTGGGGAGGGAAGTGTTGCAATGTGGAGAGCCATAAAACCTGGGAGCCTCTCAAGGATTAGACCAAAAAAAAAAAAAATTTTTTTTTTTTTTTTTTTAGGGAGAAGCAAAGAAGTCTAGAAAGCACCAGTGTGGGGAAGTTTTCCTCTGAGGCCAGCCTTCCCAAGAGGGCCCTTAAGGGAGGTTCAGGCTGAGGGTGGGTCAAATTCAGGGTCTGGGAAGGACAGAAAGTTCAGTTTTTATGATCGGGGGAACACGTATGTCAAGCATCACTTATGGGGCAAGTAATGGGAACTTGGAGGGTCTGTGTCTGGTTTTGTCACAGGTAAACTGGGCATCGTGAGTCTTATCTAAGTCATGGGGAAGCGGTTTCTTGCGGTGAGCTGGTTCCTGGAACACAAATGGTGCGAAAGTGGGTACAGAGTGACGGAGGGCATCTGTTCTTTAACTGTCTCTGTTCTCTGGGATCACAGGCTCCGGTAAAGTTCAACATCGTCAGTGACAGAGCCAAAGTGTGGTCTCACAGAAAGCTAAAGTGTGAAATTGGCGTGGGCCCTGACAGGTGGTTAGAATTTCAATAGATGGAGAAGGCCTGAGGTTTATATAACTTTGGATGTGCTCAGCTGCTAGTAACAGAACATCCCAGGAACAAGGGCTTGAGGAAGAGGACGTGCCATCCCCTTAGCCAGCAGAAGGGCACAGGTGATGGGCAGTACCAGGCTTGGTGCAGAAGCTGGGCTGTCCCAGGGCTCTGGGTCAGCCTCTGTGGTCCACTTGGCCTTTTCCTTCACATTGTAAGGAGGCCAGTGCCGCTTAGAGCACCTGCCTTCATGTGAAAGCTTCTCAAGAAGGAAAGAAAAGGTCAGACAAAAAAAGGGGGGCTTTGCATTCACCGAAGAGAAAAAGCTATCACAGAAGAGACATCATAGGCTGCCTTGTGCCCCCGACCAGAATCCTGACAATAGGCCACCATTAGTTTTAGCTTCAAAGCAGGTGAGAAAAGTCAGCATTGGATCAAGGAGAATAAGATTGCCAAGATTGGCCTAAACTCAGCTGACCTATCCCCTGAGATGGGAGCGGTGCCTCCCCCAAACTGAGGTCCTTACCAGCTGAGAGACCTCTGGGTTTCTGTTAGCAAGCATAAAGAGGGTGAAGGGTGTTTACTAATGGCCAGGTGACATCAACGTCTGCCCCAGCATGTTTCAGACAGAGCCCTTGTGCGGGAATCACAGTCACCTGGAAGGCCCGCCCACAGGGTTGCAGACTCAGTAGCTCCGAGACGGGGTCCCAGCCTTTGCAATCCTGAAATTTTCCAGGAGCTGCTGATTCCGGAACAAATCTGTGAGAACCACTGGTACAGGCCAAGGTCGGGGGCCTGAGATCTGATTCAAGTCTGGAGAACATGGAGTGATTAGAAGTTGAACAGGTGGAATTGCTCCTGGGTTCCTTCACCCCACGGAAAGGTGAGTCTGGATGGCCAGCCGAGAAGTTCAGAATTTCCACTCACTGTGGTCTAGACCATCTTGTCCAATAGAAACACTTTATTGTGAGCCATAGAGTAATTTTTCATTTTCTTGTAGCCGCATTAAAAGAGTAGGGGAAAATTGAAATAAATTTCGATGATCTATTTTATGAAAACTTTTTAAGCATGTAATTATAAAATTATTAATGAGATATTTTACATTTTTTAAATTAAGTCTTTAAAATCTGGTGTGTATGTCACAGCACATTTCACTTCCTACAAGCAACATTCCAAGCGTCTACAGTTACGTGTGGCTACTTGCTACCAATAAAACAAGATGTATTCAACCTATGAATTTACGTAGGTTTTCCCTCACCACCTAGTTAAGGTCCCCCCCACCCCACCCCATCACTACTGCCCCAAGGACCAGAGGCAGGGAGGCCAGTAGTAACCTTTGTGGTGGCTTTGGCTGGAGGGGCTGAGCCCTGGGACTGACAGCCTGGGTGGGCAGGAGATAATTAGGTGAATTCCTGCCATTTATGTTACAGTACCTCTCACATTAGTCTTCTTGTTAGTTTGGCCCTCTTATAGTGTTACTACTCATCTCGAATATGCAAAAAAATAACAAAGACTACCCCAATGAGAACCAACAGAGGCTATCAATCCAGAACTTGCTATAGCAAAAGGTTCGGCCACTATCACTTCTGTTTAGCAGACTCACAGGCAGGCAGAGGAGTGGGAAAGATTTATGTGTCCTCGTTGGCCATGGGGAAGCTGGCAGGTTAACTAGAAATGGGCCTTTTGTGTGTCTGGGTTAGATGCATGTTTGGTTGGTCTTGAGATAGAAGTAAGGGCAAAAAAGTAGAGGAGCTGGCAATTGTTGCTCATGTCCTGACTATTGTGGAAGGATTGCCATGGAGGTGGGGGTTTGGCTTCCTAGCTGGGTGCTGCGAGGCTGTGGGACAGAGTTCTGTTGTGATGTGTGATCTGGCCACTGTCTGTTGGTATATTTCATTTCTCTGCTGGAAATAAAACCTTGATTCTATTGTAGCCAATTATCACTGAAATGTTGAAACCCAGTTGTCAAAAATTTTTTCTTCCTGGAATCTTTAGGGTTCTAGGCTTTCTCACTTCCTGTTGTTTTCTTAAGCCACTGCCTGAAGGGGGAATGTGGCGTACTGAGAAGGGCCTGCCTACTGGGCCCAGCTCTGCTGTAAGTAAGTTGTGGACCTCAGGGAAGTCACTTCGCCCTCTGGCCCCAATTTGTTCATCTGTAAAATGGAATAACATTATAGTAGCTTCTGCATTCCCCAAAATGAGATAACTTTTTTGTCTATAGGGCTGGACTTTTTCTGTTATTGCTAGACATAAAGATGAATGAAACATAAATGTGTTTCAAGGAGTTCCTAAGTCTAAGAACTGGACTAGACCTGGGAGCACAGATGATAACAACAGAGATGTTGATCTTGATGATGATGATGATAACGATGATGCCAATGGGGATGATGGCCATCATGGGAAGGATGATGGTGTGGATGGTGTTAATGGTGGTGATAATGGTGTAGATGATGGGGATGGTGAGGATGGGGATGATACTGATGATGATGGTGTTGATGATGGTGATGATGGTGATGATGATAATGGTGTTAATGGTGGTGATAATGGTGTTGATGATGGGGATGGTGAGGATGGGAATGGTGATGATGATGTTAATGTTGGTGATAATGGTGTTGGTGAGGATGGGGATGATACTGATGATGATGGTGTTGGTGATGATAATAATGGTGTTAATGGTGGTGATAATGGTGTTGATGATGGGGATGGTGAGGATGGGAATGGTGATGATGATGTTAATGTTGGTGATAATGGTGTTGGTGAGGATGGGGATGATACTGATGATGATGGTGTTGATGATGGTGATAATGGTGATGATGATAATGGTGTAAATGGTGGTGATAATGGTGATGATGATGATGGGGATGGGGATGATGATGGGGATGGTGATGATGATGTTAATGGTGGTGATAATGGTGTTGGTGAGGATGGGGATGATATTGTTGATGATGATGGTGGTGGTGGTGTCAGCGGGGATGATAATGGTGTTGACGATGATGACGATAGTATTGATGGTGATGGTATGGTGATGACGATGTTGATGGCGATGGGGATGATGAGTAATGTGATATGATATTGTTCATGGTGGTGATGGTGCTGCTGTTACTGCTGCTGTGGGGATGACGATCTCTTGATAATGATCATGGTGATGTTGATGGTGACAGTGGATAGGTACTGGGCATAGCTCCTGTGCTAGGTACTGTGCTTAGATATTTACACGCTTTGCTGTATTTAGTCTTCCCAACTCTTGGAGCAACTATTATGATTATCTGCATGTTTATGAAGAGGTAATTGAGGTTTAAAGAGATTAAGTAAATTGCTCAAAATCACTTTGCTAGCCAGTTGTGAAAGCTAGACTTTAATGTGAGCACTTTTGCTCTAGAGTGGGTTCTAATAACAGTTTCGCTCATCTACCTCATTCCATGCGGTACTGTTTTCCAAACTGTGATGTGCTTTGACAAAAGTATGTGCAACGCAGAAACAGGAGGAAGAGTGCATTCTATAGAGCAGGTGAGTCCGATGAGACTTCCCAGAGATATCCGCTTAACATAAACTTTGAATGACCAGGAGAAACTGGAACAGAAGAGATGGTCATTTCCCGCAGATCTAATAGGAAATGTACTACTGTTGAGGGGTCATGGTGCTAACTGGGGCAATTTCAAACCTATTATGGCTGAGATGGGAAACCAAGAGGGGAAGATTGCTTGGGGTCAGGCAGTTATGAGCACCGAGTTCTATGTTACGAGATTTGGAGTCTATTGTGTCTCTCATTTGTTGGGTTAGGTTTAAGGTTAGGTCTGGTGCATAATTAAAAATTAAAAATGCCTTGATTTATGGCTTTAGACACCAACTGACCAGCTGCTCTGGTGCTCAGCGGGAAGAGGCTCCAGGCAGTTCTGCTCTGTTGTTTTCCTATTTCTTTCTCCAGCGTGAGGTGAATCTTAATTGTCCTGATTTTTCTCTGGGGCTCTCAAGATCTCACCTCACAATTGCTTTTGTGAGAAGCTATCTGACTCTATAAGCACACGGGGTAAGGACTATGACAGTCCAATCCCATGCAGGGAAAGTGGCATTTCTCCAATTGAAGCAACGAAATCTGTAGAAATTCTTCTTCGACATCCAATTACTAATCCAATTAATTCCCATAACTAAGCCGAACACGTCCTTTCTCACTCTGTCCCACAGGACTCATTTGGGTTGCTTTGATGAATTAAAATTTTTCCCCCCAAGACATGAGAAGAAGAAATTCTCTACATGTGCACTACCATGTCGTAGATTTTCTAGAACAAAGTTTTTAGTCTGCCCTAAAAATGTTCAATTTGGTCTACTCTTTGGGTCTAGAAACGACTTACATCTTTTAAAGGACAGTTTCCTATCTTCAAAATTTTAGAATCTAGTCTAAGCCAGGGCATCCTGTTATAGTCATAACCTTAAAAATGGTTTAAGGAAAAAAAATAAAGTTTTGTATAATATGCATGGGTGTTATATTCTGGATGTCTGGGTCTGATTGGGAGTGTGGGGGTGTATACTGTCACCCCAGTAACAGTTTGCTCTTCGCTGTGGCTGCGGTAGAAGGTATTCTGCGTGGGCGAGCACCGGGGGTAACCACATGCCACCTCCTCTCTGGGTCATTCCCTCTTTGACCTGAGGGGACAGGAAGGATCTTGAGAGAAAGGAAGCATTCTCATTTCCTCGTCCTGTGTCTGGCCCTAGGGTGCTATACTGTAAAGGGAGACAGAAAAGAAAGGGAGGAAAGGGGACAAAGATGAGAGAAGAACAAAAGAGGAGAGAGAACCGGATTGGAAATAAGTGGGAGAAGAGAAATGAGAGTGGGGGGTGGGGTGTGTGTGACCTGGGACCACTAACAGGTGTCTTAGAATCTCTCACTGTTCCAATTCAAAGCCAATTTGAATTCTTTTCTATAACTTGTAGAGTCAAAACTCCCACTGTCTTGTAAGACCCACTTTCCTACGGACCCACGAGTATCAGAGAGTAATAATAATTAACATCCGGTCTATGCTCATGAACCACTGTATGTGCAACACTGTACTTCTCAAAGAATGGTCCCCTCTTTCTCCCGTTAAGCCACGGGCTCTACTCTCTAAGTTCTTTCCAAATGTCCATGTTCAGAGCAACCTCCAAATGGAAGTATTCCTATTCCCTCCGAGAAATTTTTAGGTGAGCAAACTGAAGCTCAGAGAGGTTCTGTGATTTGCTCAGAGTCACAGAGCTGGCAAGTGGCAGACCTGGGACCTTTCCAGCATATTCCTCTCATTGAAGATCCTGACATTCAACATGGGGAGGGGTGCAGGAGGCCCATCTTCATACCCCCCACGCCAGGTCCGTTCGCCCTGTCTTTCAAACGTCCTGGTCCCCACTCACAGTCCATGCACCATGAACTGGAATGGGGACGATGGTGTTGGAGACCGGCATTATTTAACCAAACCGTAGTCACACATTCGTGCCTATTGAAAGCATGCTCAATGGGATGGCCTTACTGGTATTTCCTGGACCCGACACCTTGTCTCAGGGGACAAATAGCCAAATAGGGACAGTGGCTCTGTCTCTGGACCATAACTCTTGAGCCTCTCTCCACCCTCCCATTCTATAGATGGGGAAACTGAGGCCCAGAGAAATGAAAGAGCCTGCTGTGGTCATTCAGTGGCTACTGTCAGAGCCGTGACCACAGCCAGGAGCTGATGGTACAAGGTGACGAGTCTCAAATGTATTTGTAGGTCTGTCTGGAACATTCACTAAAAATCTAATCAATAATTGTAAGTGACCTCCTCCTCCATCTCTGGGCTGTGCCTGTTTGCAGTGGGGCCTCTGAGGACTGCCGACCAGGAAGGTCTCCTCTGTCCTCCTGTTTGCAGATCTCCACGCCTGGGTGTGGGAGGACAACACCCTAAAGCAGATACTTCCTGAGACTGTCACAAATCAAAAGCCAGGGGAGTTTCTGCTTTGCGCGTGTGTGTTTAGTGAGCAGTTATCCCGTGACCACCTATAAGACAGGGTCAATGACTTCTAGGACGCAGAGATGTTTCGTAGACCACTAAGATAATAGGAACTTAGCTGTCGGGGGCCGTCATGCATGTATGTATACATATGTATAAAATTTACTTACTAAATCCTGATCTAAAACCTTTTCAGGAAGTTATAGCTACTTTCATTTTGCAGATAAAAAGCTATGCAACCCTTTTAGAAAATAATAATAGTAAAACAACAACAGGATTAGCTGATGGCCCTGGATGAGAACTCAGGGCCACCGCAATAAATCATAATGAAAACAGACTAGGAACCTGATGCCCACGTACTTCTGTCTGGTGGAGCCTGCTCTGAAGGTGGACCGTGGAGAAGGTTCTAGGCGCCTAAGGTCACTGTGACAGGCAGCAGTGGGGGCCACACTGCTTGGAAGTTGGGTCTGTGAGGAGAGAGACTGGGTACCCTGTGGGGGAGGCTTAGGGGACCAAGGGTAAGATGTGAGGGGAGGGCATGAGGGTTCTTTGCCATTGTCCCGCCCAGAGCCCCAGGTCAGGGGAGGGAGAGGGACAGGGGCAGGGCTTTGGGGTTGGAGCCCATCTCAGAAATATCCCCATCATTTCCTGGGAGGTGACTATCTAGTGACCTGGGCCTGACAAGTTTGCAAACCAGCCTTTCTGAGGAAGAAACAAGTCACACTGTGCCCCTTTATCGTGCTGTAAGAGGAAGGGGACAGAAGGGAGGAAGGGAAGGGGAGGGGATGGGGGGAAGGGGGAAGAGGAGGGTGAGGAAGAGAGTAGAGGAAGGGGGGAGGAAGAGAGTAGAGGAAGAGGGGAGAGGGAGGGAAGGGAGAGGTGGGGAAAGGGGGAAGGGAGAGGAGGGGAGGGAGGAGGGGGAAGAGAAGGGGAGGGGAGAAAGGAAGGGGAGAGGAGGGGGAAGAGGAGGGGGGAGGGAGAGTGTAGGGGAAGGGGGAGAAGAGGGGAGGTGGGAACAAAGGGAAAGGGGAGAGGAGGGGAAGGAAGGGGAGAAGAGGGGAAGGGAGGGGAGGGGAGGTGTCAGGGGCTGGTTCAGAGCCTGTGACCAGGGTGAGTGAACCCGGATATTGGCATCAAGGGGTGGGGAGAGGGAGTCTCAGAAATGAAACGCACTGCTGCTTTCACCCCCCCTTTCCCATTCCACTCTCATTTCAGGGTGACAATGGCACCCCTGGAGGTGAAGGCACTTTCTCAAAGCAGTAACTCTCCTTTGTGCTCTGGGCCATGGGGAGGCCAGGGTGGTAGGGGAGAGAAGGGGGGTGGAAGGAGGAACTCTAAGAGGCCATACCTGCTCCTAGGTCAGAGGACCCTTAAAGCAGACCCTGAGGGACAGCGGTCACAGAGTAATAACAGGCTGTGTCCTTGGGGCGTGTGGAGAGAGCAGATCTCAGGCGTCCTCACGCAAACACGCAGAGGCAGCCGTGTGAGGAGATGGTGATCTAATCAGCCCGATGGAGGTGATCATTCCACAACGTACATGTATATCAGAGCCTCGCTTTGTGCGCCTGAATAAAGGCAATTTGTAGTTGTCAATCACATCTCCGTAGAGCTGGAAAGAATAGGCATAGGGTCCTGGTGGAGGGTCCTCTCCCCCTCCCTCCGTTCCTGGGCTTCTCTTCTTCCTTCAGGATTTCCACCCTTTCTCCCCCAGGCACCCAGTCCTCTCGATGCCAGCCCTCCACCACCCCAGTCCTAGAAAGATCCCCACAAACACAGCATGGCTGTTTCCTTAAGATATGCAATGTGTCTGAGTCACAGTGGAGCCATGTCTGGGGCACATGCATGTTAATAGGGGAGGAAGAAAATGTCTGAGGTCCAAGAAAGAAGTCTTAAGGACTGGGCAAAACTCAGAAATTGCCAAGAGCTCTTACAACATTAACCTCCCCCTCCCTCCCTCCTTCCTCCTCCTCCTCCTCTTCCTCCACCTTCTTCTTCCTCTTCTTCTTCCTTTTTTTGGTACTATTTTTTCCCTTTTTCCCCCACCCTTAATGAAAGGGACCAGCATTATCTGACCGATATCACCTTAGTCAAACTCCACAAAACCCTCCCAGATGCAGTAGTAATGACCACATATTTGAAAGGGGAGAGACGCTCAGAAATGGATGGATGACAGATGGCAGGTGGATGGATGGATGATGTGGTGGGAGGGCAGTAGTGGAGGGCAGACTGAGCCCCGAAGCCCTTCTCAATGGGTCCCACACACAGGCTCTCTGTTGTATCATAATTTCTCCAAACATGCCTGATAATAAAAATCCACTGAAACACTTACTAAGGTTCCAGATTCCAGGGTCCGTCCTCTGGAGATTCTGATTCAAGTTCGGAAAGCGCTACACTAAACTAAACTGCAACCGGAGACTGTGGACTCTGGGAAACAAACTGAGGGCTTCAGAGGGGAGGGGGTGGGGCTTCAGGATAGGCCGGTGATGGGTAGTAAGGAGGGCACGTATTGCATGGTGCACTGGGTGTTATACGCAAGTAATGAATCATGGAACTTTACATCAAAAACTAGGGATGTACTGTATGGCGACTAACATAACATAATAAAAAATTATTATAAAAAAAATAAATAAACTGCATCCAGAGAACGCTGTGCAAAACAACGTCCTGGAATCCGAGGCTGGTATCCCAGGATGACCAGAGCTGGCACGTAGGCTCCCACCACCGGTGCCGCGCGGCTTCTGACGGTCAGCAGGGGGCAGCAAAGAGCTTCCGCGGCTCGCGCTCAGCCATGGCTGCTGTAGGATCCTGCAAGTGACCATTAGGGGATTTCTGGGGGCACAATGGGGCAGGTTGGTAGGCAGGGTGCAGATGTGGAAGGAAGGATAACTTATGCCTTGCAGTTACAGAAAGTGGGGCGTTTCTGAACCATCCAGCTAGGGAAGCAATAACTCTCCTTTGTTTCAGGAAGCTCCTTCTGGGGGCTTCGAGGAAGGTTCTGGCAGCGGAAGGAGGGGAGGCTTGGAGTGTGGGTCTTCACCTCCTCCTGCACGTGAAGCGCCAGGCAAGCCACTGAACCTCCAGGTTTAATGTGTGAAGTGGGGGCATGATAGCATCCGCTTCAGACGGTCTTACTAAATGAGTTAATTCTCCCAAAGAGCTCTGTAGCGTGTCTGCCAAATGCTTCACGACTGGCCCAACGTGAACGATTAGTGGTCTCCTCATTGTAACTGCGGGGACGTTTGTGGTCTCACTGACAACGCGTGGTGGGAGGCGGAGAGACAAGCCTGAGACCTGAGACCATGACCTGAGCCGAAATCAAGAGTCGGGCGCTTAACCGACTGAGCCAGCCAGGCGCGCCCTGGGAATAGATTTTCGAAAACAGCTTTACTGAGGTATCATTGATACACAGCACACTGCACATATTGTTACAATTTGATAAGTTTGGACACCTGCTTACACCTGTGAAGCCGTCATTACCATCAAGGTGATAAGCGTACCTATCACCTCCCAAAGTTTCTTCCTGTCCCTTTGTTTTCCTTTTTTGTTTGTTTTTGGCCTAAGTACACTTACGATGAGATCCATGCACTTGACAATTTTGTTCGCGTGCACAATACACTCTGACAACGGGCGCGGTGTTGTACCCCCGATCTCTAGAACCTATTCATCGGGCAGGAGGGACACTTCAGCCTATCATGGGTGTGGGGAAGGGAAAGACCAGAAGACAGGAGGGGTGCTGATGAGAGCCTGCTGCTGGGAAGGTAAAGGCCTCTGGAGGTCTGGAGACAGGGATGATGTCATCCCGGGGAGGAAACCAGGCAGCCTTGCTAAGCGATGTTCAGTGATAGGATGTATGAGGTTCGAGCGGGGGTCGGGGGGGGACCTCAAGATGGAGAAGAGTGCGTACTGTCAGCCTCTGGATGTCAAAGGCTCGCTTACACAGAGGGTATCAGAGCCGGGGAGGGGGGTGGGGAAGGTTGGAGGAGGTGGGAACTCGAGTTTGGCTGTATACACCTGCGAGCTGTTCAGACAGTTTCTTTAAAGCAGTGTTTGTGTTCCTGAATGTTTATTAGGTATTTTAAATGTATAGAATATTACAGAAAACAGTATCATGTATTCAGTAACAAGTTTTGTTATTGATATCTGACTGTTCTTTTTTTTTTAAGATTTTATTTATTTTATTTGAGAGAGAGAAAGAGCAAGTGGAGGGAGAGGCAGAAGGAGAGGGAGAGAGAATCTCAAGCAGACTCCATGCTGAGTGCAGAGCCTGACTCAGGGCTCAGTCACAACCTTGAAATCATGACCTGAGCCGAAACCAAGAGTTAGACGCTTAACCAACTGTGCTACCTAGGCACCCCAATATTTAGCCATTCTGCTTCAGATTTCTTGTCTTTATTTTTTGAATTTTAAAAAAGATTTTATTTATTTATTTGAGAGAGAGAGAGCATGAGTAGGGGGAGGGGCAGAGGGAGACGCAGAAGCAGACTCCTTGCTGAGTGGGGAGCCCGATGTGGGAGTCGATCCCAGGACCTTGAGATCATGACCTGAGCTGAGGGAAGACACTTAACCAACTGAGCCACCCAGGTGCCCCTAGATTTCTTCTATTTAAAACACACTCACAGAAGTTTGCAGACAGACCACACCTTCAAGTGGCAGCTTCAGAGTCCCCAGGCCTCCCTACCTTGAAAGAACCACTATCACCAATTGCCTACCATTCATGTGGGTGTTCTGATACTGATTTTTAAGTAATTGGCGTGTGTTTAAAATCTGTAAATGTGGCCTATTAAATTTTTGTTCCGTAACTCCTATTTTCTCTCTCAAGGTAAGGAAGTTCATCTTATTTGAAGGAGAGCAGAATCCGTCACCCCAAAATATGCCATTTTGGCATAAGGATTATTTTAGGCTGATTATTTTTAAGGAACAGTTTCTCTGGTTTTTAAGTTATAGGAGAAACTCTGAAAGCTGAGTGGAAGTTACCTTTTTATAAGAGACTGTTACACTTCCCAGAGAGGTCTCCATTCATGAATGTGTCTCCCTCCGAGTACCAGGAGGAGGAAGGTGACGAAATCTCTGGAAATTCTTATCAAAGGAGAAGGCACAGACATAGGCTGCATGACAGTCATACCCCCCCCCACTGTTTTGCCTGAAAACCTCCCATAACTGAAGATCCCCAGCCCCCCCCGGCCGACATCTTCTTTTGTTTTTGATGGACGATGGTGTTTAAGGTGGTGACTTCAGCCATCTGGGGAATTACTTAGTTTCCCTGGGTCTCTCCCTTGTAGACAGGAGGCATACATGTTATTGAACCTCTGTTTGCTTTTCTCCTGTTATTCTGTCTTTTATTATGGGGGAGGGATGTTGTTTTGGCCAAGAATCTAGAAGGGTGGAGGTAAAATTATTTTTCCTCCCCGCACGCTCCTATTTTAGAGAAAGCTGTCTTGCATGAATATGTGTTTGTTAATCCTTTTCTTTTCCCATGTGAAGTTGCTCACTCCTTTCCTCTCCTTTAACATGTAAATGTGTTGAATCTCATTGCTAGATTTTCTGAAACTGAGCCATCTTTTTCTTTTCTTTTCTTTTTTAAACAGAAATATGTTTCCATTTCAAATAGTCACTTTTAAAGGCCAATGACCTTAACACACTCTGACGGAGCTTTCTGCTGGAGTTGACCACCAGCCGTAGTTTGTAGGACCTGCCACGTGTCTTTCGGATAAGACAGCATTCCTAATTATCTAATTCCCATTTATAATCCTTCAGCAGCTCTATTTAGTTCACGAGCTTCAAGCTCCTCTGAGTGCATTCGTGGCCTTCACACTTCATGATGCCCTCTTCAGATTCATCTCCTTGTGCCTGGCTTCTCTCCCAGGCCTCTCCTATCCAGCCCATCGCCAGAGCTTGACACGTGTCATCTTTAAGTGAGTCTTGATTCCAATCCCTATGTCCTGTATCGAGAAACCTTTCTTTAGCTCAGGCCTCTGAACCTTGTCGGCTGGGGGTCGAGAATAACTGTGGGAAGGCATACACAGGGCTCTGTCACAGAATTGTTCAAAATCTTGAGATGGATCCCCTTCCCCATAAGATAAAGGCCAAACTCTTTAATATCACATGACCATGTTCCTGTCTGCTGGACACTCTGCCCTGAGCAGACAGGGGACGACCTGCAGCACACGTCTGTGTGCACACCTGTGGCTAAATTTTGAAATCCATTCTCTAAGGGAGCCCCTCCCACTCTGTGAGGGGATTTTGGGCCTGTGAGCTGATTTCTATGTGGGGACTGAATTGGGGAAAAGGCCAGGTATCCGCGCTATGGTGACTCAAGTCGTGCATGTGTCCCGTATCTGGAATTCTCCTGTGTATATATTTTTAAGAGTGCTGCATGAGTATTTAAATGCAGGTATCCTGTGATCAAATAGCCATCACCACCTGTGAAAACAGCCCCATCTCTCCTCCCCATGTTTACCGCAGCACTGGTGCCTACCTTACGTCTGGGAACTGAGGCCCTGGCACCCGGTCCCTCACCCCCATCCCTCATTCCTTTGAAATCGGGAGCCTGACTTCAAGGCAGTGCCTCTCACCGTCATCCTTACCATCATAGAGCTGTTCAGAGATGCTGGGGCCCCTCACCGGAGCCATTTCTTTGTTTCTTCATGTGGAGGTGTCCTCCAAGACCTTTGGGAGGGGATGGTTACAATGTGTCCAGGCAAGCTGCCCCTAATAGACTCACTGAAATCCCATCTAACTGGCCCCAGAGCCTCTGGGTTCCATCAGGGTGTCCCGCCTGCCGGCCTCTTGGGTCTCTGCCAGCGTTGAGCACAGCACTTAATTAGCTAACCAGTGTTACCCCCACACCCAACATATCAAATCCCCATCCTGCCTCTGTCTGTCTGTCCAAGCTGCTGTAGCAAAACACCCCAGTCCCAGTCGCTTATAAACCCCAGCTCGGTTGGCTGGAAGTCGGGGGTTGAGGGCAGCATGGTTGGGGGAGTGGCTCTTCCAGGCTGCAGACCTCTCACTGCGTCCTCACGTGCTCAAAGGGTAAGGGAGCTCTCTGGGCTCTCTTGTGAGGGTACTGATGGCATTCATGAGGGCGCTGAACCCATGGCCTGATCACCTGCCAAAGGCCTCCAGATCACCTCCAGATACCCTCACCATGGGGGTTAGGCTTCATCATGTGAACGCTGGATGACCCAGATGTTCGGAGCACAGTAGCCCCACCTCAATGTTATATTATAATCCAGTGTTACATTTGTCTCCTGTGGTCTCATGCCCCGAAAATGCTCTCCTGCCCGTGCGTCTCAGACTGCGTCAACACCGCACAGTCTCACTCTGCGGCTCGGCTGGTGTCCAGAGGCACACCTCTTCCTGCAGCAGACCCCCCTTCCCCCACTTTGGCTTGACCCCAGGAAAGTTCTTGTTATCAGGCCAGAGGCAAAGGGTGCTGGGGGCTGTCTGGAAGAGAGTTGGCATTCTCTGTGAATCAACCACTTTGTGAAGTCATCCAGAGTTTGTTTTTTTGTTTTTTGTTTTTTTTTGTTGTTGTTGTTGTTTTGTAAATGCGTTTGTAGATGCAGGGAGAGGCTGCTCCTTCACACGTGACAGAAGATTGCTTTTACTGCAAGCAATGTTCAGAGGAATGAGAGCTCAGTGTTCCCAGCTTCACATGTGTCTGTGTGAAATGTTCCATCCCCCGGGGCCCCCTCTCGCCGTCAGTCCTGGGTCCTTAACTAACAGAATTACCATCCAGTCGTCACTAGGAATCAGTGGCCCTTATAGACTCTGGCCTTGACCTGCACCTACCCCTGTCCTGCCGTTATGGGAGATAAGGGGTTACTTTGCAATTGCCATGGAGACTTTCTGGGTTTCTACCGTAGTCTGAGTTGAGACCTCAAGGCCTCAAGTTTGTCGTCCTCTCTAGATAGGCTCCCTAGGCCAGCCCGAATCTGCCAGCCCATGTTTTGGTCTTGGCAAACATCGCCGTCAACTCAGCTAGTGAGTGGTCTGGTCACTCACTGAACCCACATCTTGTCCAGGTCTTGCCCTTCGCCTGCTCACATCACAGCCGCTGCAGAGGAAGTCCGCTGCACACATCCCACCACTGCAAAGATTACATGTCCCTGTGTTAAATATGTCATTGACGCAATCTCTCAGGGCAATTCCAGAGTGGGGCCACTTCTGGTCGCAGTAACTGGATTGTTCAGGGTGTTGGCACACCCACAAGGTGCATAAAGGTATTATAAATTATTCTCAGAGTGTTTCCAACAGAAGACAACCTCAAGCTTAGCAAGGCCCTCTCACGTGACAGTCAAATGTAAGCTCCTTGAGAAAAGGACTTTCTGCTGGTTCTGTTTGCTGAGTCTTCCTGGGGTATGAGCAGTGCCCTTGCACACAGCAGGAGCTCAGGGATTGTTTGATAATGGAGGGAAGAAATGACATAGGAGCCCAACCATCAGAAACAACTCCGAATCAGAATGCCATAAAACATATTATGATCACACATCTCATAACTAAAGAACATTCTAGAAATAAGCTGTATTTTATTTGAGCATAAAATTGAATCCCAAAGTGCCCAAATTAAAAAAAAAAAACAACAACAAACAACCATACAGCTGTATGAGTTTTCACAAAGTAAAAATTACCTGTCTAACTGCCATCGAGGTCAAGGAGAAAAATAAAAAATAACAACACCCCTCCCAAGGCCCCCTGGGGGTCCCCTCAGTCACAACACCCATCCCAAAGGTAACCATGACCTTAACTTCTACCACCACAGGTGAGTTTTCCTGTATTTGAAATACACACGCACACGCACACTCACACACAGGCACAATGCACAAGCCCACTTGCACGCACACACACACACACACACACACGTAATGCACCTGTACACATACAAAACCCAGGCACACAGGCTCACATGATACCCAGACACACACTCACACGTAATACAGTGTGTACCTCATTGTGTCTGGGTGGGTTCACTCAGCACTGTCTTGCTGAGGCTTATCTGCTCTTGTGTATGACAGTATCTGGTTCTCTCCATTGTTTCCTCTTCTACTATGTGAATGTTCTCCGTTGACTTTTTCACGTCCCCGCAGTACGAACACTGGGTTCTTTCCGGTTCTGTTGCGAACAGTGCCGCCATGGTATCGCCTGCACAGAGCTTCGGTGGACGAACGCTCTTGTTACGTAAGGATAGAATTTCTGAGCAATGACGTATTCATTTGTTCCATTCTATAGATATTGGCAACCCGTTTTACACAATGGTTGTGATAATTGATATTCCTGCCAGCTTGGCATGAGCTTTTGCAGACGACACAGTCTCACCAGCCCTGAGTATCGCCCGTCATGTGCATTCTAGCTTTCTGGACATCGGAGGGCCTTTCCTGGGACCTCATTGTAGTTTGACTCTGCGTGAGTAAAAACGCTGAACACATTTTCACGTACATATGTTGGCCTTTTGGATAAAATTATTTGCTGACTGATTTTTCAGCCGTTTGCCCATTTTTCTTTTTCTTCCTGGTTTAAAAGATTTCTTTCTTTCTTCTGGGTAGGAGTCCTTCATCAGATAGAATCATCTTCTCTCACCTACGGCCTGCACACTTGTCTCACTGGTGTGTTTTGATAAATAGAAATTCTTTTTTTTTTTTTTTTAAAGATTTTATTTATTTATGTGACAGAGAGACAGCCAGCGAGAGAGGGAACACAGCAGGGGAGAGGGAGAGGAAGAAGGAGGCTCCCAGCCGAGGAGCCCGATGTGGGACTCGATCCCAGAACGCCAGGATCACGCCCTGGACCGAAGGCAGACGCTTAACGACTGCACTACCCAGGCGCCCCGTGATAAATAGAAATTCTTAATTATATCCCAAATTGTCTTGTCAAAAATACTTAATGGTGAGTGTATATTTTCCCTACTTAAAATACCTTTGCCTACACCACGGCGTTAAGCCATTCTTCAACGTTACTTTTTAGAATTTATAACAAGTTTCCATTTACAGTTAGATCTATAATCTATCTGGAATGAATTTTATGTATACAAGGAAGAAGGAATCTATATTCATAGTTTAAAAATATGGATATCCAGTAGATACAGAATCATTCTTTTATTGATTGCGTTACGTGCATGTTCGTGTTAGCGATTTGATTCTATTCTATGCCTGTGTTTGCCCGTTTGCACCCACTATTGCACTGTCTTAATTATTTAACTTCATATAAGTGTTAATATCTGGTCATGGAAATTCTCCACATTTACTCTACTTCTTTAACGGTGTCTTGGCTATTTTGGGGCATTTATATTTACATAAAAATGACTCAGATAAATGAAGCAATATCCAATCCAGTTTTGAATTCACCTCAGTTTGGTTTTGTTTTCTCTACAATTTTTGTCCCCCAATTCTAACCTCCTTGATAGATTATCTATGCATCACCCCTCTTCCCCCCCAACACACATCCAGTGCACTGCACTTTCTGGTACACGTGCCATTTTGTGGGTCTCTTTTCATATTGACTCTTGGCCTGGCTTGGCCATGTGACTAACTTTAGGGTCATGAGACATTAGCAGACATCATGGGTGCTGAGGCTTGGTCTGCAGGAACACTCACTTTTGAGGTGCATCTTTTCAGAGCCTAGATGCCATGGGTGAGAAACCCGATCCGGCCACCTGGAGAGGCTGGGTAGAGAATTAAAGACCTGGTTGAGGTCCCAGCCAACAACCAGCATTAACTGGCCGCCCAGCCTTCTGGGAAATGGAAACCCCAGCCCTCTTTGAGCTTTCCCAGGTGAACCATGTGCCCAATTAGACGATCTTGAGATAATAAATTATTTGGTTAGATCCGACCTCTAAATTTGGGTTAGTTTTCTATCCATTCATGCGATGTATGTCTATATATAATGTGGGTATGTGTCTACATGTATACATTTGGGAGGATTTCTTACACATCCACCGAATTGTGAAATGAATTCTGTATCTGGATGTATAGATGTGTATGTCTATATATCTATGTAACTCTTCTAGTGATTTTGGAAGGAGTGTTGGTCTAACACTTTTTCAGTTCAGTAAGAGAGGTGATAATGTAATTGAAGAACAATTTTCTGTAGCGGATGGCATGGGAGAATGACATGGTGGAAGCATTGTGAATAATCGGACACTAAGCATCATTAATCCAAACCATTCAATAAAGACAGGACAGGCTAGATCGTACCAAATGCAGTACTGTAATGGTAGTTTTGCTGCTAATACAGGGACTGTGTTTGTTCTCAGGTACTTATATGGCTGGTGGGTGACAAGCCTTTGGAGTCGCTGAATTGAAAATTGTGTTGATGTATGTTATACACCATGTTTCTTATTTCCGTAATGGAAGGAGAACATAAGGGAATACATGCAGATGATATTTCAAATAAAGTACATTTTTTTTAGATAATTATACTCTTTGAATCGACGTATTTGCCTTTTAGAAATATTTGTCAGCAACATAACAGGTCATACATGTTCCAACTAAACGGTCTTTTCCGGCACCTTCTCTGATACTCTTCCTACCACACGGTGAGGATCCTTGGATGTACCTCAAATGGTTCAGATGTGCCAACAGCCATTGGAGACTAATAACCGTTAAAATGCTGATGTTTGCAGATTGTATACTTTATAAATAACTTAGAGCAATTCAAGTTTATCTTAGTAAAATTCCACTTGATGGCGTTTTGATGTCCCCTTCAAATCGTGAGCTGTACGCTTTCCGCCTACCACCGCTCCCGTCCTGCACACGCCCCCTTTCTCACCTGGCTGTGGCTCGCAGATGCTGACCTAAACAGAACGCATCAGCAGGCTCCCCTGCCCTCTGCTGCTGGCATGCATTTGGCTAGGGGTGCATCAGCAAGAGATCGGAGGGGGAAAGTGATAAAAATCACTTTTTATTCTTTTGACTCTCTCCCTGTGAGATCTCTGCAGGTTTACTGCGTGGCCTGGCTCACAGTCACAGCTCATCCTAGATGATGCTCTCCAAACAGCCCGCCCTCTCTCTGCGTCCCGTAACTGTCCCCACACCAACCCTGTGTGCTAGGGGCCATGGCTCACCGCTGTTACTAGTTTCAGATGTGGCCTTTTCCTCCTGGACCCCTCTAAATCCTGTCCACAGAATGAAATAATTCCCTTTGCAAATTGTCTTTATGTAAATTTTCCTTGCATATGTGCGCCTCACCTCTTTCCTGCCAGGAAGTTAAGGAAGTTGAGATGATTTACCTTTTAGCATATTTTACTGTAAAATCTGGGTAAACTTGTGGGATTAGGGTCTGAACTTGACCTAATCTGTCAGGCGCCAAACACCCATCTAAGGCATAAAGTTCAGCCTCGGAATTGAGTCCAACACAGCCTTTTAGAGGTAATAAATTATAATAATGTCATCTGTCCATTAAAAGAAATAGCAGATCCTAGAACTCCTGAGTGTCCACACTGGGAAAAGCTTGTGTGACCCCACACGTCCTTTCTTTGTGTGGGAAAGCTAAGGTCCAGACGGTGGGCATCGCTTTCCCAGATCACGGTGTGAGTGGGTCTCTGTGCTACGGGCAGGAGGCTGAGGGCTGCATGTACAAGGAGAGAATCATGCACTGAGAAGCAAACACCGTACACCAAATATATGCAAGCCCTGTTCTAGGAGTGGACGAGGCAGGTGTTGTTCCTGCCCTTGTGTGGCCTCCATCCTTAGGGGGAGCTCAGAAAATTAAAAGTAATTGTGATTTGTCATTACTGCTCTAAATGAGAAAAGTAAGTACCAGCAGGGAACCCTACTTTGGGAAGCGGTCAGGGAACATCTTTCGGCAGAGGTGATACTTAAGTGCATATCCCAATGGCCCATTGATGGCACTACCCAAATGTTCTTACTGAGCGCCTACTGTGTATCAAGTGCTGTGCTGTGTGCTGGGACTTCAGAAGTAAAACCTGCGATGGTATCTTAGTAGAAAAAAGAGATGATCAATTCTAAAAACTGAAGTTAAGGGCGCTTGAGTGGCTCAGCTGGTTAAGCATCTGCCTTCGGCTCAGGTCATGATCTCAGGGTCCTGGGATCAAGTCCCATATCAGGCTCCCTGCTCAGCAAGGAGTCTGCTTCTCCCTCTCCCTCTGCTCCTTGCTCTGCTCTCTCTCTCTCAAATAAATACATAAAATCTTTAAAAAAGTAAATAAAAACTGGAGTTAGGAAATGATGTGGGTTATGTGGACAGCTAACGCGATGCACTGAGAATATGATTGGGCAGCTGTGCAGTGGGAGAGGGCAGGGGAGGCTCCTGAGAAAGCGGTGCTCACAGCACGGCAGCAATCGATGGAAAGAATAGGGGAGAAATAGCATTCTGGGACCCCAAACAAAAACACGGCAAAACCCCACAGGTGTGCCAAGACCATGCAGGTGACACATAGAGGGCTTCAAGGATGGAAAACTCAAGGGGCTGCAAGCCCCAAGTGTAAGGAAGAGGCTGGAGCAAGAGAAGGAAGTGGGTGGCAGTGACACCGGGCTTTCCAGGTCCTGGTGAGAATTTTTGCTGTTGCCCTTAGAGCACTGGGAAGTACTAAAGAGCCTTAGCTATGTGTGTGCATGTGCACCCAGACACAGAATTAAACTGCCTAGAGCACGTGTGAAAGAGGACACGCGAGAGGAATTGGGGGGAGGGGGAAGCTGGCTAGGCAGCCAGAACAACGCGTGCAAAGGCCCTGAGATCAAAAGAGCTTTGCACATTTCTTTGAGGAATTGCAAGAAGACCAATGTGTCGGAGCATTATGAATGGGGTAAAGGGAGTTTCTGGATGAGGTTAGGGACTGGGCAGGGGCCAGACCATGCTGAGCCTGGGGGCCACGGGAAGAAGCCCTTCTGGTAAGCACTGGAGGGTGGGGTGGACACCGATCCCGTCTCACGGTCATCACTCACTAGCCCTGTGATGGTAGACAAGTGCCCGGTCTTCTCAGGACCTCAGTATCCTCCTCTATGGAATGGGGCAAGCATGGCCACCATGGAAGAGCCACCGGGGGGATGAAACGAGGTGTGACAGGAGTGCGGTGCTGTGTGCCACGTGAGCACTGCCATGGACACCACCTCAAGCACGACTCCTCACTCCAGTGCCCTGTCTGCAAAACGTCGACATTGAGCTAGGTCAGTGACGGCCGAGCCGATGGGCCTCGGAGTCGTCCAGGAGCTTGTTTATGATACAGACCCCGATCCTGGTTCAAACCCAAGTCTACTGACCTTGAATTTGCAGGATTGCGCCTGGGAGCTGTATTCAAACAAGCACACCGAGTGACTGACGTTTGGAAGGCACTTGACAAGACGCTCTTCAAAGGGCCCTCAGACACCAAAGGCTCCATGAATCAGGGCCTGAAACTGGCTCTGTAGCCTGCAGGGACTGTGACGTCTGAAGTCCCCTCTGCTGCCGGTTTTCCACCTGGGCTCTGGCAGAGCCTCTGCAGAGTACATGGGACGGCTTCCCTGCCTCCCCTTGCCTCCTAATCCAGTTATCACGGCAACCAGATGTGACAGGCTCCCGCTCAGACCCACTTAAGCATCTCCAAGGGCAGCATTCAGGACCCAGGCCTTTTATCATTTGCCAGGCCCTGACCCTAGAAGCCTGGAAGGTCTCCTTATGCTAATTAGCAATGAAATGTCCTTCTGCCAGAATAATCTGATTACTGGGCCCCAGAGCTTCTGTGGACTGTCACAATCAAACCCACATTGAGACAGCCCCTCCCGGGGGTCAGCCCCCCAGAATGGTATGGCCCTCTTCCTCCATGGCCCTGTTTCCACACACTTCTGTGTGCCTACTACCTCTCGTTGTACTTTTGAAAATGTGATGACTACAAAGGTGTCTTTCTCCAGGAAATTAAATTCACACAGCAAACTAATTTACCCATTTCCAGTGCCCGTGGGCCACCTCCATCCCCAGGTGGCTCCTGTGCCACGGTGCCTCGTCTGGTGGCTGACATGAGCCCGTCCAGCCGTGGTTACTCACCATGCCCAGCTTACTGTGTTGCCTTCTGGACCTTTCCTTGTAGTGTGCTCTTCTTTCTAAGCACATGGGATTATACTATAGATGTTTGTTCCTCCTCCTTTGAATAAACAGATACATGTAGGAAAAGAGCCCAGAATTTGAGGTAGAAGAACTGAACTCCTGTTTCAGCTCTGCTTAGCAACCTAAAGTTGGAACCACATGCACCCCCATGTTCATAGCAGCATTGCCCACACTAGCCAAACTGTGGAAGGAGCCGAGATGCCCTTCAGCAGACGAATGGGTGAAGAAGATGTGGTCCATATATACAATGGAATATCACTCAGCCATCGGAAAGGACGATTACCCAACATTTGCATCAACATGGACGGGACTGGAGGAGATTATGCTAAGTGAAATAAGTCAAGCAGAGAAAGACAATTATCATATGGTTTCACTTATTTGTGGAACATAAGGAACAGCAAGGAGATTGGTAGGAGAAGGAAGGGAAGAATGAAGGGGGGGGTAAACAGAAGGGGGAATGAACCACGAGAGACTGTGGACTCTGGGAAACAAACTGAGGGCTTCAGAGGGAAGGTGGGGTGGGGGATTGGGATAGGCTGGTGGTGATTATTAAGGAGGGCACGTATTGCATGGTGCACTGGGTGTTATACGCAACTAATGAATCATGGAACATTACATCAAAAACTAACGAAGTACTGTATGGTGACTAACATAACGTAAAGAAAAAAAAGTTGGAAAAATTACCCTTTGAGATCCGATACCCTGCGGATAACCTGGTGGGATTGGGCAATATACCAGAGTGCTGCTCCCCCCAGGTAAGACTGGTTTATAGGAAAGCTCTGTGCCGTTGTGCAGGGCTGGCTGTGCTAATGATGCCGATGGGGTGACAGAAGCGGACATTTGTTGGGCACATACTTACTCTATTCCAGACACTCTGCTACTGGCTTGAAATGCAGTAATTAATATGATCTCAAAATAACCCTGGAAGGTAGGTGAAAACCCAAGGATTATTTTGTAAATCATCTGGTAGACAAACCTAGGGAGAAACGGCATGACATTTTTATGGTTTTCATTTACTTAATTCTTATGAATATTCATGTCTCCCTGCAAAAATAGTAATGAGTTTTATTAGAGTCCCGCCCTTGACCCTCTTTGGGCATTTCACAATATTAGAAACATGCATTGTATTATATTAGGCTTCTAAAACTTGAAAACATTCTGAATCGTGAAACATTGCCGGGCCCAAAGGTTTCGGAAAGGTTGTGCACTTTCTGACGCAGCTCCGTGGACCTCAGGCTAGAGCCGCTCTTCCTCACCACGTCTTCCTCCAGCGCCGCGGTGCCTCATCCCAGCGTTTTCTCCACAAATGTATGGCTCCTTTCGGAATCCAGGAACAAGTAAGCATTAAGATTTTCTAATAGGCTTTGGGTAAGGTGTCTGTGAGGGCCAGCACTGCCTTTAGGAAACTGAATTACAATTAGAAGTCTGAACTGAAATCCCTACAAAGAAGGGAATATTTAGGAAGTGAGGGAAGCAGTAAGAGAATGGGGACAGGATGCTGAGTCACCGCCAGACAAGCAACCCTGTGCAGCTAACCCCCCTCCAGCCATGTGGGGACAAGGAGGGGATGTAGACTGATGAGACCCCAAAAGGGGCTGGAGGCTGGAGCGAGGTCGCCACCACCAGACTGTGGCCCCATCTGTGTTTCGTCTCACCCTCTGACCTGCCAGTGCTGCTCTACGGCCAAATCCAAGGAAAGTCAGGGGGCAAGGAAGCCAGCAGATGCGTGTCCTAGGGTCTGGTCGCACAGAGAACGGCTGCGGAGAGTGGACAGCGGATCTTTGCATGGAGTATAACTCGTGTGAGGTCAAGGTCCCTCACGAGCTACAGGCTGGTGTTGCGTGGTGGTGGCCTTCTGATGCCTTCAGACGGCAGAGCAAGCTTTGCTGTCTCCTCTTCTTGTAGTGACACTAATCTCATCAGGGGAGCTCCCCCCTCATGACTACTTTTTAACGCAATGACCTCCAGGAGACCCTGCCTCCAAATGCCATCACAGTGGGGAGTGGGGCTTCATCATAGGAATGGGTGGGGGGCAGGGACACAGTTCAGTCCACAGCACCTCCACGGAACTTGAAACTCCCTTAAGGCATTCAGCAATTCAGCCTTTTATTTAGAAACGTTTTGTTTTTGGGAATTTGTAATTGTTTCCGTCTTCTTTTTCTTTATTTCCTTCTCCGAAGCAGCACTCACACTGGGCCCACACGTGTTACATCCCTGAATCATAGCAATGAATCATCTTATGAATGAGGCAGCCAAGCCATTGCACTAACTCGTTGAATCAAGACTGAGAAAATTGTTCTTATGAAGACAGTATTATATTTATTAAAGAGACATATTTTTATGAGCTTTTTGAGATAGAAGTGAAACCACACAACTGTTCTGGTATAAGTTCTCCCAAGGACTCGTTCTGTAAATCTGTGAGCCCCGTCTTTGAAGAGCATCTGCTGGCTGGAGATGTTAACTGGGGAGTTGTATCTTTCAGCGTCATGGAGGATTGGAAGATGGGTCGGAGTTGAATCTGGAAAGAAGGGATGCCCACAAGGGCAATGTCCACAGGGGTGGGGAGCAGGCAGAAGGGAGAACAAAGAAGCAAACCAGACTGTGCAGAGACATGAGCAGGAGGGGAGTTTGGGGAAGTTAGTCCATTTTGTGAGTTGTGTGTTATGTGTGTGGGATGCAATATAAACCCTATTTGACTTGGAAACTTCCGGAAAGTCTACTGTGCTCACAGGCTTCAGGGCAGGTGGATTATTTCAAGGAAGTCCAAGAGGATGAGCTCTGCTCCAGTTTAGCAGAGAGTAAAGACTGGCCCAGCACATGTGATCAAGAGAAAAAAAAGACACCCACGTAGCCTCCGTTTTCTGGAAGAGCACCCTGAGATTTGATAAGTCATTGTCTGAAGTTACATTACCCGTAAGTGATAGAGCTTAAGGCTGAATTTAGATTTGTCTGACTTCAATGATTGAATTCTTTACACTCTTCTGTAATGGTTTTAAAGTACTTGAGAAGTGATAATTGCTATAAGGTAGTAAAATAGGTGAATCATGCAAAAAATGCTTTCCTTGAAAAGTTATATGGTGACCATCCCATTCCTGCTTAAACACCAAAGGTGACGCAAAGTTCACGTCCCCTCCCATGGAGCCTGCTCAACTTTTTAAATACCTTGGGGTAAAATTTATACTATAAAATAAAAAGAACTATCATTTTCAATATTTGACCCTGAATCTCTTATCCCAAATTCAAAATCTTGTGGTAGCATCAGAAAAGTACTTTCTCCAAACTCTCAGAAAGTCTTTCCAACTCTTAGAGGGGAAGTCACAGCTACAATGACCCTTTTGTCCTCAGGGCTAAGCAACCACAATGTTGTGAAGGAATACTTGTAGGACAGCAATTCCAAGTTCATTCTCCAAAGGTTGCCTACCCCAGTTAGTGATCAGCCTTTAGAGAATGGATAAGCATTTTTTGAAATGAGCACATCGTTAAAAAGCAGTATGTAGGTACAGGCTATTAATCGCCAACAACGTGCCTTCTGCTGAGCCAGAGGCATGCTGGGAGGGGTCTGGGGGAGAACCTGATATGCCAGCTAATGGAGCAGTGAGGTGAAAACCACCATCTGGTGAGTGGGAGAGAGAGCACCTGAGAGGGGCCTGGAGAAAGCGTTCACCTGCACAGAGGAACACGGGTCTGGTTCCCACACAATTAAGAGAGAAGACAAATCAAGTAGGAAGTCTGTCCCTAGGAAGGAAGCCGGCAGCCTGTGGGAGGGAGATGGCAGTGCCCAGTGCAATGTTGGGATTCCGGGGCTGGGGACATTGGTTGGCATGTCTGGCCAGGGAGGAATGACTAGAGGCAACATCACCATCTTTTTTATTTCCTGGCCCTGGTCCCTTCCTTGCCGAGGTCCCAAGTCATACTGAATCATTGTCAAAGTACGCTCAGGTCCCCTGCCAAGGAGCATAAGGAAAGGCTATGGCCAAGGACCAAGGGGGAGACAGAAAAAGAACCAGTGACAAATTTCGAGAGGATTCAGCAGAAGAGCCAGATGGCACAACATACAGTACAGGACAGGCTGTGAGGGGTTCAAGGTTCCAAAGGGGAAGAAGAGCAAGGGTCATTGAAATGTTGGCATTAAGGGCAATGGAGCTAGTTTGGCAATTTGATTATGGAGTCAAGTGAAAGTTCTAGGTTCTCCAATATCCTTGGAAATGTTGGTGTTTATTACTTTCAGATGTGTGCAAAGGAGACAAACTGCACTCAGGAAGGTGCCTCTGATTTTTCTCTTCGGCCCCATTAGAACATTATCTGTCACATGAGCAATGACAACCGCATGCAGTACCTAGTGATAAACTTACAAACACACTATTTGAAAACAAAAGTTTAAAAGTGGATAGAGAGCTGTCCTGTGTTCCTGGCAAGGCTCACTTAATTTTGCGAAAGTTATGACTTGTCCAGAGTTAATTTATAGCTTGAACGTGGTGTTACCTAAATCTTACTGTGATGTTACCTAAATCTTACTGTGATGTTACATAACATCACAGTAAGGCACGTTGTTGGCGATTAATAGCCTTCACTGGCAAAGTGAAGGGGGGAAATCTGCGAAAATCAACATAGGATAATATCCAAGACAATTTTATAAAAGGAGACCACTGGAGGGGGTTCTAACCTGCCAGATAGCACATTGACTGTAAACCTAAGATAATTGACGTCCTGTGGGACTAGTATAGGAAAGGGCAAATGCAACGGAAAGACGTCATGTATTATTTAAACCTTAATATATGGAAGGGTAGTGGTTCAAATGTGAAGTTAAAATGATTCTTTGATTATTTCTTAGATAGTATTTTAAAATTTGGGCAAATTAGGGAGATACTCTTCTAACATGTCAAATTAATCGCAGGGAGAGGAAAGTTTTGAATATGAACAGTATAGTAATAACAAGAAAGTAGAGACCTATATGAAAACTGCATTGGAGTAATATTTATAAGAATAAAATAGATGTTGGGGCACTTGGGTGGCTCAGTCGGTTAAGCATCCAACTTTGATTTCAGCTCAGGTCGTGATCTCAGGGTTGTGAGATCGAGTCCTGAGTCGGGCTCTGTGCTCAGCGCAGTCTCCTTGTCCCTCTCCCTCTGTTCCTCCCCCTGCTCACGTTCATTCTCACTCTCTCTCAAATAAATAAAGTAATTAAATATTTAAAAAAAGAATAAAACAGATGTTAAAAAATCACAAATAAAAAGCTGGATAGATTTAGTAAATGAAATATTATTCATATGTCTGTATACATGTTACCCAAATACTTGCAGGAAGAAAATCCCCTCAGCGGTCATGAAAAATCACAGAGGTAGAATATTTAATTGTAAAGATTATGAGCAAGAAAATCTAATATCAAGATACTGATATTAGATATTGAAGATATTTTTTATGAGTCTTTATATATTCTATTTTATTTTTAGATTTTATTTATTTATTTAAGAGAGAGAAAGAGAGCAAGAGAGTGAGGGGCAGGGGGAGAAGCGGGCTGTCTGCCGAGCAGGGAGCCCAATGTGGGGCTTGATCCCGTGACTCTGGGACCATGGCCTGAGCCAAAGGCAGACGCCCAACCCAATGAGCCACCCAGGTACCCCTAGTCTTTATATATTTTATTTATCTATTTATTTTTATAAGTCAAGCAGAGAAAGACAATTATCGTATGGTTTTACTCATTTATGAAACATAAGGAGTAGGAAGATCAGTAGGAGAAGAAAGGAAAGAAGAAAGGGGGGATAATCAGAAGGGGGAATGAACCATGAGAGACTAAGGACTCTGGGAAACAAACTGAGGGCTTCAGAGGGGAGGGAGGTGGGGGAATGGGATAGACTGGTGATGGGTAGTAAGGAGGGCATGTATTGCATGGTGCACTGGGTGTTATATGCAAGTAATGAATCATCGAACTTTACATCAAAAACTAGGGATGTACTGTATGGTGACTAACATAATATAATAAAAAAAAGATGTTGAAGATATTGAATGATATTGTGAAACTGATTGGAAAATGGACCTCTGCTCTGTTAAATGATATACCAGCAAACGGACGCTTGGCAGAGTGAGTGCGCATTTCCAACTGCATGTTTGAGTTTTCCACTTTGCTTCATTATGAGAAGCTGTTCTTAAAAACCTCTGTTTGATCTAACCAGAGATCAAAAGACAATGACCTACTTAGCACAAAGAAACATCTACTTCACAAATGCCGAGCTAAAAAACAAAGGCACAGTTGATTTTTTAAATTGTTCTTATCTCCTGGGCAATCTATGTCCTGAAGTATGTTAGTTTTATGTTGCAAAATTGGTGTTTCTCCAACTGTGGTCTGCCCAACTTGTCCAAGGTCTTGACATTCTGTATGAGAAGGTGTGTGCCTGTGTGTGCGGGTGCAAACTGATTGCCAGGATTCTGTAAAAGAATGTAGGCATCCTGGATCCCTTTGCGTTCATGAACAGTCCTAGGTTGTTAGCTCCAGATACAGGTTTGTGTTTATGACCCTACCATCATGAAATGTCCAGATAAGGATTGAATTCTTTCAGGTGAATGAGAAAATAAAACCAGAGTGTTCGATATATAAGTGATGTGTTTGTGTCTGGTCAAGTAAAGAGGAACTGGTACCATCAGTGTGTGTGTGTATGTGTGTGTATGTGTGTGTGTATGTGGTTTCTATACTAGGAATGAGAAAGGTGGTAAGGAGATCACCTGGCACAGAAGTAAGCCATGTGAAAATCTAAATAACCCTCCTGGCCAGAGGTCATTGCTATGTTCATGTCATGTTTCAAGCAGGCTTTTCTTTTATTTTAGCAAATATAATTTTTTTCTGTATCTCATTAATGTTAATTATTTAAATTTTATTTGCTTTATGGCTTTATTAATGTTTCCATTATAAATTTTATTTGACTTTCTAGTTGACTCAGAAAGTTTCTGCTTAATTTTCTGCATGAAGTATAATAGTATTTCAGATTTGCTGCCTTTTTGGAACATAACCCGTTGGAATGAATGCTGGATCGTATCTCAGGATACCTGGGCTGCGACCCCGTGGCGTGGCTGCTATCTCAGGTCAGTTCTTGTACTTTGGAAGCCTTGGCATCTACATATAAAAAAGTGATTGGTTTGCAAATGCCCTGTGGTTCTCAAATTTGATGGAGCTTAAGTATCATGCGGGGAGCGTGCTGCGCATGCACGTCCGTGCTCTCCAGCTTCGGAGGCTCTGAGGGAGCAGCTGGATGGTCTCAGAGGCACTGCTTTTGAACCACCCTTCAGGCCCTCAGATGTAGGTGTGTTCTGGTCCCAAACTGAGAAACACCATCCTCAGGCCATGGGTCTTATGCTGGGTGCACATCAGAATCACCGGGGATTCTGGGGAACTTCGAAAGTGAAGTCTAAGCCTTAACCTAGACCAGTGCAGACTTGCTAGGGTACAGATTTTGTTTAAAAAGCTCCCTCAGTGAGTTGGGGCAGTCAGGATGGAAAACCACTGCTCTCCATAGATGTGTTAGACCCTTTACAGTTTGAACCCATTACTTAAACAGGTGGGTCGCTCTGGGTCAAAACATAAGGCAGAAAAGACAGGTGGGTGGTGTTGGTACCAGAACCCATGTGACAGAAGGATGGGGGACAATGGCAACGGTGGGAAGGAGAGGCAAGGGTGGAGGGGAAACTGAGTCCTTTACCATTAGGTCAACTCAGTGAATCCTGAGTTAGTATACTTTTCTTACCATCTGCAAGAGATGAGGGGAACATTTCCTCAGAAGTAACATGATTTATTCCAGGTCTTACAGATAGCAAGAAGCAGAGCCAGGATTTGAACCCACGTCGGTTGGACCCAAAGCCCACCAAGCACATACTACTGCCAATCAGAAGGTAGGTGGGAGGTTCCCTCACTCTTCCTGTCTCACCTGGTGCATATTCCTAGAGGGTAAAGTATGTTTCCTCTAATGCCTCTGGGATGGGAAGAACAAAACACAAAACAAACCAAACTTAAAACAAGATCATCCAATTGGCTAAAGATAGTTTGCATTTTTATAAATTCATAGTCATTTTAATGGACGTATCATCCTGCTTCCGTGCTTGATCTCCATAGATTTGGGTTAGTTCCAGGGAAGAACCTGCATTCCGTTCACTTGTGAGACATACCCCTGGGCCAGAACCGTGAGTGTCGTCATGTTTGGCGCACTTCCACGGATCTGCCACACGGCTACAAAGACCCCAAGATGTGTGGTTTAGAAAACCATTCACCAGGGGCGCCTGGGTGGCGCAGTCGTTAAGCGTCTGCCTTTGGCTCAGGGCGTGCTCCCAGCGTTCTGGGATCGAGCCCCACATCAGGCTCCTCCGCTGGGAGCCTGCTTCTTCCTCTCCCACTCCCCTGCTGTGTTCCCTCTCTCGCTGGCTGTCTCTCTCCCTGTCAAATAAATAAATAAAATCTTAAAAAAAAAAAAAAAGAAAGAAACCCTTCACCAGCAGGTAGATCTCGGAAAATCGGGGGAAGGCCATAGGGGAGTCAGACTGCAGGATTCTGGGAAATTCTCAATTAGACACTCACAGGAAAGGTCTCTCCTACTCACACAGCAAGTGAGCAGAGGCTGCCCTGACTCCTCCCTGGATCGCCCGCGTGTCTGTGTGTGGGCGTGGGAGTTGGTGTATGTATATGTGTGTGTGTGTTGTGTGTGTGTCCATTTCGACCATACTAGAAATGTTACCTGATCAATCTTCACACTAAATTCTAACCAGTGCGTCTTAGTCTTGTAGAGGAGATCCTGCTCATGGACCTGTCAGCTGTCAGATAGGATCTCCTAAGCTCCTCCAGGCTTGCCAGGGAGCTGCAGACACACCGGCCTGGGCTTCAGGGTGTGTCATAGAACACAGCTGTTTGGGGGACAATGAATACATCTGTGTCTCCACAAGAGCTCCATATGCATTGTCCCATATTTGCACATAAAATGGTTGGGAGACCATAATAAACATGTTCGGTGCTTATCTCTGTCTGCTGGGATTTCAGTCAGTGACTGTCTTCCTCCTTCTGTTCCTCCACCTCTTTCTCCTCCTCCTTTTCTTTCTTTGATGACCTAGATTTTAAATATTCGCCTGTGTCTATGTACACCTGGTTTAGTCCTACTCATTTTGCAGGACTCCCCATTTCTTCCAGGACGCCTTCCCAGGGATCCCAAAGTAAGGTTTTCTTCCTGCTCTGTCCTCCCATTGTCCCCTAGACCCCTGATCTCCTTTCCCAGAACTGTTATCCAATTTATGGCGCTTCACTGGTAATTGTTTATCCCACTGGAGTACAAGTTCCTTGAGGACAGAGATTGTGTGATCATCCTATTGTCTGTACATTGTGTAGCCTTGTCTGGTATCTATTTGTTGAACTAATGTCTGTGCAACAAGGAAGCTACAGCACAGAACGTCTTTGGCCAAGGCTGTGTTATGCTGCCATGTGATGGAGCATTTGATAGTCGTGACTGGTCCAAATCCTGGATCCTCAGTTACCAGCTCTGTGAACAAGGGCTACTTACATTTCATGTGGCAGTTTCTTTGCCTGTAGTGTCGAGGACACTGATGTGTACTAGACAGGATGTGTGTAAGGAGTAAATGAGATGCGTACCATCCTTCCCAAGCTAAGAAGTGAAGCAGGTTCAGTGGAAAATGTAAGGAGACAAATTATATGTGCCCGACTCTCATTAGAAACTATATGATTAGTAAGCCGGCTACCTGTCCTCTCGCCTGGCCGCAAGACGCTTACTGAAAGGACTGTGGCGCCAAAGAAGAGCATGGATGTGCGGGTGGTAGTACTTCTAAGTAGAAGGTTTTCGAAAGGAGCATTTCCTTCCTGGTGAATCTAATCTTCCCTGACAGGAGGATGGTGCTCAGAGATGAAGATCGTGATGGGTGTAGTACATCTTGACTTGAGCGAGGTTATGGATTCTTTATTGAATGACATGTCTGTTTCCCATTACAAACATGTTCTAAATGACAACTGCTAGGTACAGATCCAGTCATGTTTTCTTGGATAATATTTTATGGATGAAAGCTGTCCACACCAAGTACAATGAAGGGTTTTCTAAAAGGATGGACTGAAAAGTTAGAACTCGAAATGTCAGAAGTCACTTTCACTTTTTTTATTATAATAATATTTTTTATTATGTTATGTTAGTTACGGTACAGTACATCCCTAGTTGTTGATGTAAAGTCCCATGATTCATTACTTGCGTATAACACCCAGTGCACCATGCAATACGTGCCCTCCTTACTACCCATCACCAGCCTATCCCATTCCCCCAACCCCCTCCCCTCTGAAGCCCTCAGTTTGTTTCTCAGAGTCCATAGTCTCTCATGCTTCATTCCCCCTTCTCATTACCCCCCCTTTCTTTATCCCTTTCTTCCCCTATCGATCTTCCTAGTTCTTATGTTCCATAGATGAGAGAAACCATATGATAATTGTCTTTCTCTGCTTGACTTATTTCACTTAGGATTATCTCCTCCAGTGTCGTCCATGTTGCAGCAAATGTTGAGAAATCGTTCTTTTTGATAGCTGAGTAATATTCCATTGTATATATGGACCACAACTTCTTAATACAGTCATCTTGGTTCCTTCCACGATTTAACTTTTGTGGACAATGCTGCTATGAACATTGGGGTGCATATGGCCCTTCTCTTCACTATGTCTGTATCTTTGGGGTAGATACCCAGTAGTGCAATGGCTGGGTCATAGGGTAGCTCAATTTTTAACATTTTAAGGGACCTCCACACTGTTTTCCAGAGTGGCTGTACCAACTTGCATTCCCACCAACAATGTAGGAGGGATCCCCTTTCTCCACATCCTCTCCAGCAATTGTTGTTTCTTGCCTTGTCCATTTTTGCCATTCTAACTGGCGTAAGGTGGTATCTCAGTGTGGTTTTGATTTGAATTTCCCTGATGGCTATTGATTTTGAACATTTTTTCATGTGTCTGTTAGCCATTTGTATGTCTTCATTAGAAAAGTGTCTGTTCGTATCTTCTGCCCATTTTATGATTTGTTTATTTGTTTCTTGCATATTGAGTTTGAGAAGTTCTTTGTAGATCTTGGATACCAGTCTTTTATGGACTTCATCAAGAAGTCACTTTCAAGACCTCCACCATGTTGACCCGCCTCACTGGGCTTGGCCCTTGTAGCCTGACAGTGTTCCCGCCAGGGACTGCAGCTGAACTTCAGATCCTATAGGCACAGTGTCTCCACAGCAGCACCTGAATGCCCTCTGAGTGTATCTCTAAGCATAGTAGCAGGAGGAAAACATTTAAAAGATTGTCATAATGGTTTCCATTTGCAGAGTAAGAGGGAGAGGGGAACGCCAGGCATTGAGTCTAACCACCTACTTCTCTACAACCCACTGGCACATCTTTAGTTGGGACTGGTTTAGTGGACGAGTGTCTGTTTCTAGGAACATTGCAATAGCATCTCAGTTACCTCGTGCATAACCAAGATTCAAATTCCTAGTGTCAACAGTGACTGCTCCTTTTTTATTGTACATAATTTCTAGTTGCCTCTTTCTCATTCCCATTGGGCATTACCGCTCACCCGCATTGCTGGGGGATTATCCTCACTGGTATCTCCCTGCTGCTTTAGCCAATGTTCTCCTTTCGGGTTAGTTTTTACAGTTCTGATCACATCATTCCTCTGTGGCAGAGTTTCTGTAATTCCCTATTGCCCCCCAAAATAGTCCACAGTATTCTATATGCCCTTTTATGATCTGGCTCAAATCTACCCTCTTGTTCTCTGGGTAAATCACTCATCAGTCTACAGTCATTTCCTTAAAAATTCATGAACACTGGTTCTTTGGTGCCTCTGTAAGCAGTATTTCCTCTACCCTGAATGCTTACACTTTCCATATTTATGCTTTCCCCAAAAAATATGACTAGGAGACAAGCAAAGTGTTCCTTTTTTATAAAAGCCTTCTCTGCCTCTCCAAGTTGGAAAAATTCTTCTCATTGGAACTTTAAAAATTCAGGTTCTCAGATTGGGTGAGTCCCCTCATCTTTACAGGCTTCAAGCTCTCGTGTTTGAAAATGATGGAAAAACAGTGATTTCTTTGCAGGATTGTTGGATAAATCACACTTATGAAAATAAGTGAAGTGTTATTTATAACATTGATGAAAGCATAAAGAGCAATATTGTCCCCGAGTAGCTTCCACCCTGCAGAGCACAGCAGAAGTCTATGTAATAAACATTTTTGCTTCTTTTATATCTCCAGTTGGCTCCCTTTTAGGATGTGACACTTTGTCCAGGCCTCCGTAGAGGACAATTTAGAACTGCAGAAGAAGATATGGAGCCATTGAAGAGCAAGAAAATGTATCAAATGTTAAGCAAGAGAAACAATATTTCAGGCGATTTCAATGCCCCAGTTCTTCATTTTATAAGAGTGCAAACCCGAATTTGAAACCTGATGTAAAGAGTTAAAAGGTCAAAACTGCTTTATCATTTCTTATTTTTTTAAAAGCGAATCCTGATTAAGTAAGTCCTTGAATAATGCAAAGCCCTAATTCATCAATGGGTCCTTAGTATGATGGAAAAAGCTGATTTTAAGAGTGTTGAATTTGTAAGACATAACGTAAAGAATAGGCAAGCAGAGGTGAAAAATGTGTCCCTCTTTACCCTAAATGAGTCTAGATATTTTTTCTTAGCTCAGACTTACAAGCATTTATGTTTCCGTTACAATTTTTACTACCCTATTAGGAGACAATCATTCATGATGGAGAATTTGAGTGACTATTTTGGAATCTCTGCAGGTCCACCAATACCTCATAGTCCCCAGTGTCTTTGATGAGCTCACTTCCTGAAGTCATTGATAAATACTTTAAATGCAACCTTGACGATTGCCTTGGGATTTCCTGGAAATGTTCTCTGATGAGTCCCCATGAATGAGGCGAGTGAGTAATGCACTCCTCGTATTTGTTCTGGGTGGCAATGGCAAGAGTGGAAAGCAAGAAGTGATAGGTATTGTAAGGCAGAGGAATTAGCATGGGGAAGGGTCTGGAGGAAGAAATGCACATGGTATGTTTAGAAGAAAATGCCTTGGCTGAATTCTCTTTCCATGGTATATTGATTTTTTCCCACAAATTAATACAATATGAAGTAAAACTCAGAGAATCCTTCAGTCTCACTTCCCCTTGTCCATAATTTACACCAAGGCCTAAAGGTTTCCACTAAAGTAAATCATAGTAAACTCTCAAAAGTCAAACCATTGGAGAGGTCAGTTTTAGGGGTATACCACCATGCTGGCTATAAAGAGAGGTACCCAAGCTGTGGTTCCCGTCCTTGTAGAATCTGAGCCCTACTGAGGATCATAAGAAGAGTACTCACGTGAATGCCATCCAAGAGAGATGCATCATTTCCTAGGGCCAGAAGTCAGAAGGGGTCTCCCTGGGCTAAGGTCAAGGTGTCAGCAGGTTGTGCTCCCTCTGGGGGCCCTGGGGTAGGCACATGCCCTTGCCTTTCCTTGCTGCTGGAGACCGCCTGTGCTCTTGGGCGCCTGGTCCTTCCTCCATCTTCAGAACCAGCAGCGTGGTGTCCCTGCCTCCAACCCTGCCATTCCTGCCTCCCAGCCTCACCTGTAAGGAACCAACCGTAACCCAGAATGACCTCCCCATCTAAGATCCTTAATCTAAACTTTTTTTTTTAAATAGGGTTCTTTATTATAGGACTTCACAGGGTCATGAATATGCCAAGATACATTGCACATCTCTTTTTTATAATAATATTTTTATTATATTATGTTAGTCACCATACAGTACATCCCTAGTTTTTGATGTAAAGTTCCATGATTCATTACTTGCATATAACACCTAGTGCACCATGCGATACGTGCCCTCCTTAATACTCATCACCAGCCTATCCCATTCCCCGTGCCCCCCCCGCCCCCCCCGCCGAAGCCCTCAGTTTGTTTCTCAGAGTCCATAGTCTCTCATGGTTCATTCCCCATTCTGTTTACTAATCTTATCCTCAAGGTTAGGGGCACCTGGGTGGCTCAGTCAGTGAGGCGTCTGCCTTCGGCTCAGGTCATGATCCCAGAGTCCTGGGCTCCAGCCCTGCATCAGGCTCCCTGCTCAGCAGGGAGCCTGCTTCTCCCTCTCCTGCTCTCCCTGCTTGTGTTCCCTCTCTCACTCACGTGCACATGCTCTCTCTGTCAAATGAATAAATAAAATCTTTTTAAAAAATCTAATCTTATCCTCAAGGCCGTTTTTGCATGTAAGGTAACATTTTCATAGCTTCTGTGGGTTAGGACACGCATGTCTCTGGAAGGTGATTATTCTGCTTACTGATAGCACGTATGCTCTAACTTCAGCAGGAGGGCAGAAATGGGAGAAGGTATTTCTGCACCTGCAATCAGCAGGAACATTATTAATTCATTCAACAAGGGTTAACTCAGCCTACGCTGTGACAGGCACAGTGATGGACTTCAAAGATAAGGTGAGGGAAGTAGGCATGCCATCCGTGCGCACTGGGCGTGCAGCGTGATTGGGGGTGGCGATATCAGAGAATCACGGTCAGTGTAGATTCCCACTATGCCGACGTCCAGGGAGCAGACGTGTAGGATGCTATGAGAATGAGCAACGGGGTAGGAGAAGAACCTACCCCAGACCACAGAGGTGTGTGTGCCAAGGCTCTGGTGAGGAGAGCCTGTAAAGGGTGCAGAACAGAAGTCCAGTGAGCCTGGTCCTTGAGGTGAGGTATGGGGCGTTGCAGGGGGCTGGAGGGATAGGCCACAACCCCACATTCAGAGTCTTGCAGGCTAAGGCAAGGATTTTATTTTCAAAAAAAAAAAAAAATAGGAACGTAATGAAAGGGTTTATGTTGTGTGTGTGTGTGTGTGTGTAGATAAAACACAAAAAATAACATAAGGAGAATGATGGATTTGGGAAAGTGGATCTTATACATTGATCGTGTCCCCCTAAAGTTCTGAGTTAAAGCCCAAATCCCCAATGCAATTATATATGGAGAGAGAGCCTTTAAGGTGGTAATGAAAGTCAAGTGAGGTCGTAAAGGTGGGGCACTGATCCAATAGGAGTGGAGTCTTTGTGAGAGAGAGAGACACAGAGATGTGCATAAGCAGAGCAAGGGAACGTGAGGACACAGGGAGAAGGCTGCTGTCTGCAAGCCGGAGAGGCCTCGGGAGGAAACAAGCCTGCTGGCGCCTCCATCCGGAGCTTATAGCCTCCAGAACTGGGAGAAGATGGGGTTCCCTTGTTGAGGCCACCCAGTGTGCAGCCAGAGCAGACTCCCATGGAGGGTCCCAGTTCTACAGAATAATGCAGAGGCTCCGCTGAGGAGCTCAGGGTAGGAAAGGGAGGGATCAGGTCACAGATCGTGATAATAAGGCATCAGGGAAGGGGCACAACGGATATGGTAAGTAGTGGTCAGAAAGGACTTGCAGAGAAGGACACAGAGATTGCCCTGCAAGTGTTTACGTGAATGGACTATTCATGTTGTGCTTCATTGCATTTTAAAATCAACAAAAAATAAATATGGCATAGAGAAGTATACACTGAATTGAGTCAGAGAAAGAAGTAGAGTTTTGGGGTGCCTGGGTGGCTCAGTCAGTGAAGCATCTGCCTTCTGTTCAGGTCATGATCCTGGGGTCCTGGGATCGAGCCCCTTGCCGGGCTCCCTGCTCAGTGGGGAACCGGCTTCTCCCTCTCCCTCTGCTGCTCCACCTGCTTGTGCTTTCTCTCTGTCAAATAAATAAATAAATAAAATCTATTTAAAAAAGAAGAAGAAAAAGAGTTTCAAATTCCAGATCGTATTTACTGTATTAATCAGGGTTCTCCAGAGAAATAGAACCAAGAAATATATATATATATTCCTTACAATAAAAAAAATATAATAGGGTGTGTGTATATATACCTTATAATCTCTCTCTCTGTCTGGATTTTGGAGCTAACCCTAACATCACATTTGGGAATACTTTTCAAGTCCATTTACTGGGTAACCCATAGGCTGCAAGTTTTTAAGTGGGCCCTGCACAGAAGAAGGCTCTGCTTTAGGTCTACTCTGTACTTTATTTTATTTTATTTAAGATTTCTCTATTTATTATTTGAAAGAGAGAGAGAGAGCAGAGTGGGGAGTGCAGAGAGAGAGAGAGGGAATCCTGAAGCAGACTCCTCATTGAGTGGGGAGCCCAACGTGGGGCTCGATCCCAGGGCCCTGAGATCATGACCTGAGCCGAAATCCAGAGCCGGCTGCTTAAGCAACTGAGCCACCAGACGCCCCTCTACTCTGTACTTCAGACTCTGAACCAGCTAATGGTTAAGTCTGTGGCAATGCAGCAAAGAGCCTCTGGTAGGCCTGGAGAGGAAGAGATCAGAGCATGTTTCTAGGTATTTGAAGAAAGACCATGGTCTCTTCCTTTGACTCTGATTGTTCCTCTAGGTTTTTGGTTGTACATATTTTTTTCTCTTTTTTTTATAATAATATTTTTTTATTATATTATGTTAGTCACCATACAGTACATCCCTGGTTTTTGATGTAAAGTTACATGATTCATTAGTTGCGTATAACACCCAATGCACCAATTTTGTCTTGTTTTTCATTAGGATTTTGTTTTATACAGACACCAAGATGAGAGTTTTTTAATGAGCCTTTCTATTAACTACCTTGAATAAGATATAAAAGTTTTGTAGAGTCAGTAAAAAGTAACCCAATTTGATGCTGCTGTAATGTTTTCCAGTTGCTTCGTAGACATCGCGTCACGCATCTCATGAAAACCCCAGGCAGCGGGGTAGCACCTTACCTTACTTCACAGATGGGCCAACCAAGGTTCAGCGGAGCTGATCTGTCCTGGGCGCAAAGGGAGTAAGAGGCTGGGTCTCTGTCCTTGGGGCAGTTGCTATGGCAGTAAACGAGACATATACTGGAGAACCTTCCAGAAATGGCAGGAAGAGCATCATGAGAACCTGAACTAGCATATTACATCTTTTCAACTCTGCTTAGTCTAGAGATTGTTACGAGGTTTTTGAAGGTGAGGGATCCAGAAAATGTCAATATAGTTAAATTCCCCCTGAAACTTATATGTCGGCAGCACCAGTAGTGGTGAGTAGTGGAAAGAAGGAGGGGGGAAGTTACATTAATCAATAAAACATGTGTGGTGCCTATAGTTAATTGCAGGAATTTTTTTAAATTTATTTTTTATTTTATAAAAGGCTTTATATATTTATTTGAGAAAGAGAGAGAGAGCAAGAGAGAGCGCACAAGCGGGGTGAAGGGCAGAGAGAGAAGCAGGCTCCCTGCGACTCTGGGCTCGATCCTGGGACTTCAGGACCATGACCTGAGCCCAAAGCAGACACCACCCAGGTACCCCTCGATGGAATAATTTAATAAATTGGAGCCTTCTGCTACCACCACCTAACTCATCCTCCCCGACCCCTCTGACAGTCTCAGTTAATTGGGATTTTCTTCCCGATGGTGTCACTGATGCCATTATTCACATAGAATCTTTCTTTATTGGATTGCCAAAAGTTCCTATTGGCTGTTATTTTGGGGCATGAGGTATCTAAGAATTAGTCAAGTGCGCTTCTCGCATTTCACATACTGTCTTTCTTGACACTATAGTTTCCTGACAAAGGTTTTTAGAAATAGAACTTCTGCCAGTGATCAGAATTGGTCACCCCAGCACTTGCAGGGACCCTCTCCATTTCTTGGGTGGTATGACATCATAAGGAGACCATAACGCTTAAGAGTGAGTTTCACATTCTGATTTAATATACATTTTACTGTAAATCCTGGTCCACATAGTCATCCTTCAGGCCCTAGACATCCAAACCCACCAAGCACAGGGCTGCACGTATGGGAAGTGAAGGACATAGAGGTCTGGGTCTCAGTCCTGGCCAGGGGTGGGGCTCTTGGAAGTCTGTCCTTCCGTGGGTGGCCTGCCTCAGCTTTCATGGCAGTGTCTCTGCTCTCCAGATCTGTTGCCATTGTATTCTCTAGATGGCTCTTTGTCCCTCGACGGGTCATCTCTCCTCTTCTAGCTAATAATCTCTTATATTAAAATTTCCACTTTCACAATACTGTGTGGTTTCTGTCTCCTGTTTGGACACCGACTAATACAAATAGCCGTTGGTTTAAGGGACACCTCTCGTTTTGTGGCATAGCATCCTAACCTCGCAGGATTCCCTCAACTCTGGGTGCTGAGTCTCAGAATCTCGGTCCATCTGTTTATCAAGCTAGTGGTTTTGTTTTATAAGGCACGTGGTGAAAAAATTAATTTGTACGTTTCAGCTTATTATAAATTCTCCTTCACAGTAAAGTGATTTCCTTGGTTAGTGTCAGTGCAAAGTGGGACAGAACGGTAATGACTTCCACACGTCACTGAAGGATGATTCCATCAGTCTATTTCCTGCAGGGTAGACAAATGTGTATCCAGAATATGTATGTGTTTCCATTAGAATAAATCGCTGCCCACCCTACTGTGGAAGGGAAAAGTGCTCCACCCACCACCTGGTAGCAGGGGGACTGCATTTGATGGTGACCATGCACTTTATTTTCCAAAGTAGGACACTTCTGAGAATGAAAAGAGGAGTTAATGGGACGCCGGGACAAGAGGGATGAACCAAGGCCCTGGGGCAAATTTGAATGCATGATCACCTATGAACTGAGTACCTAACCCCACTCTCCACTGAAGACACTCTCAAGAGTGCTTGGCAGTAGCAATGGCCAGTCCAGCTCAGTGAAGGATGTCCAGCTTTTCCAACCCACACATAGTCTTCATTCCTTTGCCACAGATGCATTTTGCATAGGCCCATTGAAAAGGCGCCAGGGTCCCTGGGGAAAGAGGCTAGCTGACATCCATGGGATGTTGACTTCATCCTTCTGGCTACTAAGGGTTTTCCCCATAGGCTGTGTCTCCTGGTGCTCATCTAGTTTTATCATAAAAGCTTCATTTACTGTGTCCTTCCTAATATGGTCCATCCATATGTTGCTCCTCTATACGACACCTAATTTCCAATAGTTTGTTTTTCTTCCAAAATCCCTGAGCAGCCAAACATTCCATTTGCAATCACTGTGGGCATGCCTATTCCCGTGCACGATGAACACATAGAAACACTACCTGCATTCTTCTCACTGAGATCACCTTGCTGCACAACTGTCCTGCAGGGCACTCCCACGTGGGGCTGGCTTGCAGTGGCCATGGGCTTCCTGTCATGGCGGCCCATCATACACTCTGAGAACTGCCGTGAGAGAGCTGTGCACGAGTCTGTAGGTGTGAGCTAATGGAGGAATAGCAGAGCAGCATTCATTAGTCAGCTGGGGCTGGCCTCACAATGTGCCATAGATGGTATTTGTTTCCTCACAGTTCTAGGGGTTGGAAGTCTGAGATTGGGTGAAGGCATGGTTGGGTTCCTGTGGCTTCCTGGCTGGAAGATGGTCACCTTCCTCCTGTGTCCTCACATGGGGTGGGGGGTAGGGGGTGAGGAGAGACAGAGGGAGAGAGAGAGAATATGAAGAAAACATAGCAAATCATAAGGTTCAATTTCGTGTATATACCACATCAATGTTCACATCTATTTTCAATCCTACTACTCCATTCAAATATGGCACCAGGACGACATTATAGTTAAGCCCCTGCAGGCGAAACAAAGCAATGCGTTTGTCTAAAAAAGTGAAGTACCTTTATTTCAAGGTTAGTCAAATGCCAAAAGTGAGCCTGCCATGGAAGATGGAACCCTACTGCTAATTTCATTATATCCTGATCTGTGTAATCACGAGGTTCCACTATATTAACAAAAGCTTTCATTTATTAAGCACCTGCTAAGGGGCAGACCTGTATCAGTGCTTTTCATGAATTATCTTGTTTAATTCTCTTATCAGATTTATCAGCCCCCTTTTATACCAGAAGAACCTGATTCAAAGAGAGATTAATGAATGTACCCAAGGTCATATAGCTTGTAAATAGAGATATAGATTTTATCCTAGGAAATCTTATACAGAGACCATGATTGAAATGTCTCATTTGTCCCATAAAGAGATAAGGATAACATTATGCACTTAGAGGAAAAAAAATAAATAAAGAAAGTGCTTATAACAGGTAGGCTTGTTGATGGATAAATTATCTGAAAAGCACTAAGAGCTTGGCAAAAGTGTCGTTAACATTCAAAGCCAGCTCTTGCTGCCAGAGGCAAAGTTGGGGGCCAGTGCCAGCGTCTCCTTAGCAGGACCCCAGCCAATTGCAGCCCTCCTGGTGCATCTGCGGTTGGCTAATGCGCTGGATAAATTCTGCCCTGGAAGCCAGGAAATCATCTTTGAAAACGAGCTAGAAGACCTTTTCCAAAGTTTTGCAGAACTGACCAAATGGCAGAGTTTTTTCGGGTGCCCATTGGTTCATTTATGTTCTGGGGATAGCCAGGCTTACACACAGACAAACAAATGCCTGTTGTTTAACAGCTGCCCTCCCACCATGTGCTTCATGTGTCAGGATAAGATACATACATGTACGGGGCTGGGGGAAGAGTCCAGGATCTAGAAATGTATCTGAAACACAGAAAGTCTTGTATGACTGTTACGAAATGAAATCAAGTAAGTGGTGAAAGGCAGGAGATCCTTTCCAACAGCTTGAGGCATAAAGTCACTCCGTCTCTATTCTTTGCATACCCAGACCCCAGAAAATCCTGTATTCCATTCTTATTCAAAAACCTCAAGGGCACGACAAGTCACAAGGTATCAGCCTACTTCCCAATACTAGATAAAGAGAACTAGGAGTAGCCTCCACACACCACAAGGACATTTCCTGTTCGGTCTCTATGGCTTTCGTGGAAGACTGAGGAGATGCCCTGCACAATGTGCTCTTGCCAGATGCTGTTACAGGCTGCATGATGTCTCCCCAGAAGATATGGTGAAGTCCTAATCCCTGGTACCTGTGAATGTGACCTTATTTGGGAATGAGGTCTTTGCTGATATAATCTGGTTAAGAGGAGGTCTCACTGAGTTAGAGTGATCCCTAATCCAAATCGATGGGTGTTCTTGTAAGAAGAGCAGAAAAGACTAGAGACACAGGGGAGAGCACCGTGTAGTGACCACGGAAGGCCAAAGAAGGGCATCTGCACATAGGGGACACTAAGGATTGCTGGGAACACCAGAGGCCAAGAGAAATGCATGGAACAGATTCTCCCCAAGAGCCTCAGATTAAGCATAGCTCCTCAATGCCTTAATCTCATCAGAGTTGCAGCCTTCAGGCCTGCAGAAGAACTGATTTCTGTGGCTTGAAGCCACCCAGTTGTGCCACTTCATACGGGAGCCCCAGAACACTAAGGTGACGCCCTACTATGCCGATCCAGCTCACAGTGACTTGGAGGAGCTTTCTGTTTTTGTTCTGTTTTGTTTTGCTTTTCTGGTGAAGATAATCCCACTCTCTCCAATGTTACACGAGGCATAGACCTGCTTCCTCAAGCTCTTGAGCTATTTAGTGTATACTCATGTTCTCCACACAACCCCCCTCTGAAAAAACAGAAAAGAAACAAAGCCCTCCCTGCGCTGGGCCAAGGACGGAGAAGGGTTCCCAGCATGATAAGGGACAGCCTGTTACGGGCTGGGTCCGAATGGCCTGCCTCTGGTCCCTTTGTGCCACAGCAGCTTCAGAGTCCCAGTTCCATAGGCACACACTTGAAAATGCTGGCGAGCACCCCGGATCCCAGGCCTCACCTTGGACCCCCCGGGGACTGTTGAGCTCTGTTTGCAACTTCATGCAGATCACCCGTGGGACACACGTGGAATAACAATCTCTTTGGCTTTGTTGATGGACTCAGTCTGTTTGCTCTGACTTTCTCTGCTGCCTGACATCCACGAGGCTTCCACCACGCTACCCTCTGAATGATGGGATGCGTGCCTCCCTCGCCTGGTGAGTCTGAGACTGGAAAGCACACTGTAGCACGTGCACAGGAATTTGACTGTCTGTAGAGAGGGGCACATACTTCTCCAATCCAGGGAGATGGAAAGACATGAAGGCGCTGAGTCTTCTGTTTCAGAAATCGGGTGATCTGAACTTACGGAACAGTGGTGTGTGTCCACTATTTATTCCCTGGCATGTAGTTTGTGCAATTGAGAACTGACAATCCTGGTTTCTGGCCAGCACCGTAGGGCTGATGGGTGTCACAAGGAGTTGAGACCACAGCCCCAGGAACCTGTAGCTTAGGTAACTGTTGCTTACAGGACATCCACTTAAATATCAGTTGCCATTACATTTCTTAATAGGTGAGTTTGGGTTAATTATGTTAACCAGCTGGTTTTCTCCATGGCTAAAAACGAGTATTTAAATATCTCCATGTTCACTGTCCCATCTTTCACTGGTTATTGGTGACAGATCTGGGCTTCAGCTCTTGACTGGAAAAGCTAAAAAGTATTGTGGCTGTTCTGCAGTGCTCCACCTTCCAAAATATTATAGGAAGTAGGCTGAGACACCCATGAATATAAATTCCTCTACCACCACGTAGAAACACACTGCATCTTTAAAAAGTGCAAGAAGGTATGAGAGTAGGGTACATTTCAATAACCAAGGGGACATATAGAGAAAGACTTGATGTATGTGGTCATATCTGAACTTTGTCTTGAAGGATGATTGTATTGAGGATAAAGATATTTGATATTCCAGCCGAGGGAAGAAGGTGAAAGGAGGCAGGTGGATGTTCCGAGAACGATGACTCATTGGTTGTGGTGCAATCACAGCATGGGAGAGAGTGGAGGGAGGTGGGGAGGAAGTAGAGATGTGGACAAATGATCAAGAACCTTCAAAGGCCCCAGGGAGTTCAGGTGGTATTTGGAAGGTAATGCTGAGCCTAGGAGAAGTAGGGCAATCAGCACAACATTTAGAAGGCAAACCGGAAGTTCTGTTTCATTGGGTGTGGGGAATGCATTAGAAAAAGTGCAAGCAACGAGGAAGTTTTGGAACTGGTCCATGTAAGTGAGAAAAAGAAACTGAACCAGCACTGCAGAAGTGGGAAAAAGAGAAGGGAAGGTAGACATTTGGGGAATGAATTAGAAAAATCTATTTTCAACAATTGGGTAATATGAGCCTCTTTTTATCTGTCTCTTCCAGACTAGGCAGTAGAACCGAAGGGCATACAAAATAGTTGAAGGTATGTTGATGATTGAAGTTAATAAGGATAGTGTAATGATGCTTAAATGAACATTCCAGGGTTGGAAACTGATTAGGAGTATGTGTGATTAGAGATTCAGCAGGAAGCATCATTGTTCTGTGGTTGGTTTTTAGTGATGGTTCCAGTGATGGCGATGGGGGATGGTATTGGGATAGGTGATGGCAGATTATCAGTGACATATCAGGCATTGGGAATATGTCCTATAGCCCTGATGTTGCCAAACACTCTTCTAGATGCTCGGGATATATCAGGAAATAAATAAACAGAAAAACCCTGCCTTCTTCAAGTAGATAACAGTATCTGTCGTCTTCCTTCCTGAGAACTTGTACCAAGTACGCTAAGGGCTGTATAGAAAAACAAATAACCTATAATATCAGGAAAAGGAACTTTGGACATTGTCCTATAAAATTATGAGCCTTGCTTTCTATAACTGTTGAGCTCCTAACCTGAACCATGCCTAGAATAACAGCTCCCCATTCACTGTTCCCTTTGGTAGACACAAACTCCCCCCTCATGGCGTGGGGAGCAGTAAGGGGGGTCCCATTGAGGCTGGCCCCTGTAGGTTCCACACCAATGCTGGGGGACTAGATGGCCGCCTCAACGCGGTGTGCACTTCTGAGCTTGCCAACCAAGAGAGCTTGTTTTTCTTCTCTCAAACAACTATTACTGATATGTCATCTAGGTAAGCAGTTTAGGATACTAATGACCGTATGATTATACTGTCATCAATAGAAGCCATAAAATCCAAGTCATCAAAGAAGAATTGACATGGTTGCCTTGACATCAGAGAGGGGAGGCTGACTGCTGGTCCATAGAGCTCAAATGCTGGTGCACAGGTGCACGCACCTAGAGAACAGAATGTAGAGGCTCTCTGGGGCTCCTCTCACTCTGCAAGATGACTCCTTACCAAGCTAATGACATGGAACTCGTATCAACATCTTCATTTTCTTGGGGAGAAATAGCTTCCAAGGTAATCCGCTCATTCCCTGATGCTGGGGACATCCATTCGGGAGACCAAATCACGAGACATGAAATGATGAGAGGTGATCCAACATGGGCAGAGCCTCTCTGATGTATCAGGTGTTCGACATTTAATTTATGTCATCACATTTCATTCCACAAGGACCCTGTGAGGTGAAGCACCTGAGCTGGTGGAGTTTCTCTACCATTTCCAGAGTGGGTATGTAGCCGAGTTAGAACTTGAAACCACTTCTGTCTGTCCCCAAAACTGTTCTCACAATGATCCATTCTGAACATTTGAAACCTTCTTGGAATTACTTGATTAAAATGCTGAATTTTATTGAAGGGTCTTTTTCATTCTTTCGGTGTTGGGGACAGAAATGCAGCATGACTGAGAACATGGAGTCCAAAGTCAGAGTGTGGTTCTGAGCCTGGTCCTGCTTCCTGCATGGCTGATATTGACAAATTAGTTCAACTCTTAGAGCAGAAGTGCTTTTACTACAAAAATGGGAGAAATTACAGCCAAGTGCCTGGCATAAATAAATATTATTTATTGTTTGCTTTTATACCCAGACTAGTTGTCTATTGTTTCTGAAGGGATATTTATGAGAACCAATGTTGGCCATGTTAATAAAATAATTCTTCCTTAAGATAATCATGACACATGCTGGCTTCTTTTCTACTTATTTTGTCTGTGCAATGCATGTTTTTCTCAAGGTTTTACACATACTCTGTCATTTTTCTTCTATAACTTTGCTTCAGAAAGTTGAACTACGACACAATTCCATGCTGTGAATTTCATTTTCCGGAATCTGGATCCAGTCCATGTCACGTCATTGGATGTGGGTGTTTCTCCTGTGTCCTCAGCAGCCGCATGGCCCAGTCACCTCCCAGGTTAGTGCCCTCTGATTGTTGCTGGCTACACTGTGGGAGCAGTTTAACGGGCCTCTAAACCGTGTGGACATTCTCACACACAGAAACTACATGGGAAGTTAGAAGAGCAAGGACTTTACGATCCTCCCCTGAAAGACTGAGACACTGAGACTTCTGTAGAAAGCAGGCCACTTGTCAGCAACTTGCTCTGGGTCACCATTCTGTAGATTTGGAGGCACTTCCCCATACGTGATCTGGGTGGCTTACAGAACAGCCTTGGGAGGCAAGACATATAGGCATTTCAATCCCATCTCAGAAGATGCATTGTCTGTCTCCCTATTCAAAATCAATTTCCAACGGGATAAAGTTCATTTTCCAAACTGGCTCTGTGGATCGGCCTCCGCCTGCCTGCCCAGCTCATCTCTCATGACACTCTGCCCCATATCTATGGGCCTGTCACTCAGAATTGCTGGTAGGGCCCCTCTGCCCATCTACCTGACCCTGTTCGCCCTCACAACCCCCGCTCAACATACACACACTCACGACTAGTGCTCGGCTCCTGCCCTACTCTCGTGCCCGCTCTTTGTGATGTCCTTTTGTTTGCCTTTGCACCAAGTAACTCTGACCCCCTTTTTAGGTAATATATATATATATATACTTATATATATATATATATATTTATATATATATGTATTATAATTAATCGACCTTATTTAAAAACAAAAAAACAACAGTTTAAGGTTTATAGAAAAATGGAGCAGATACTATGGAATTTCCCTTTCCCTCTCCTCTTCATGGTTGCCCTTATTATTCCCATCTATTTTTTTAATTTTTTTTATTATATTATGTTAGTCACCATACAGTATCCCCACTTTTTGATGTAAAGTTCGATGATTCATTAGTTGCATATAACACCCAGTGCACCATGCAATACGTGCCCTCCTTACTACCCATCACCGGTCTATCCCATTCCCCCACCCCCCTCCCCTCTGAAGCCCTCAATTTGTTTCTCAGAGTCCATAGTCTCTCATGCTTCATTCCCCCTTCTGATTACCCCCCCCTTCTTTATCCCTTTCTTCCCCTACCAATCTTCCTAGTTCTTATGTTCCATAGATGAGAGAAATAATATGATAATTGTCTTTCTCTGCTTGACTTATTTCACTTAGCATTACTCCTCCAGTGCCGTCCATGTTGCAGCAAATGTTGAGAACTTGTTCTTTCTGATAGCTGAGTAATATTCCATTGTCTATATGGACCACAGCTTCTTAATCCAGTCATCTGTTGAAGGGCATCTTGGCTCCTTCCACGATTTAGCTGTTGTGGACAAAGCTGCTATGAACATTGGGGTGCACATCTCACACTGGTGTGGCACCCTTGTGACACTTAAAAAAGCCAATATTGCTGTAGTTTTATTAACCAAAGACCATATAGCTCTCTTTATGCTATGCAGTTCTATGGTGTTTTTTGTTTTGTTTTGTTTTGCTTTGTTTTTGAGAGAGAGATAGAGAGAGAGAGAGAGAGAGATTGTGAGCAGAAGGAGTAGGGGCAGAGGAAGAGAGAGACTCTTAAGCAGGCTCACAATGTGGGGCTTGATCTCATGACCCCGAGAACATGACCTGAGCTGAAATCAAGAGTCAAATGCTTAACCAACTAAGCCACCCAGGTGGCGCAGTTCTATGGGTTTTGACAAATGCATCATGTCATGAATCTACCAGGACAACATTGTACCCCCAAAATCTCTGCTTCATTCATGTGTCCTCTGACTCTTCCCTAGAACTCCTGGAGACCCCTGATCTTTTTGCTCTCTTTATAGTTTTGCCTTTTCATGTATGGATGTAGCCCAATTGGCTTATCCACTCAACTACTGAAGGACATCAAGTCTCCAGTTTGGAGTGATTTATAAATGAAGCTGATAAAAACATGTGTGTAGGTTTTTGCATGGACATAAGTATTCAAATCATTTGGACAAAATACCTAGGAACACAATTGTTGAATCATATGCTAAGACTACGTTTAGCTTTATTTAAAAAAAAATTGTCCAACTGTCCTCAAAATGGCTGCACCATTTTGCATTTCCACAACAACGAGAGCTCCTTTTCCTCTGCACCCTTGTCAACATTTGGTGTTGTCATATATATTTTTTAATTTTAGTCATTCAAATATGTATGTACAGTATCTGATTATTGTTTTACTTTACATTTCCCCAAAGATATATGATATTTAACATCTTTTTCACAGGCTTACTTGCCATCTGTGTATCGTCTTTGGTGAGGTATCTGCTCAAATCTTTTGCCAATGTTTTGACTTGGGTGTTTGTTTTCTTATTTTTGAGTTTTAAGAGTTCTCTGGATATTTTGGATACAAGTCCTTTATCAAATATGTGCTTTGCAAATATTTTCTAGTAAGGAGAAGCATTTTTAATATTCTCTTAATGAGTCTTATTTTTAACAATTTTCATTTATGAAATTAAAATATTTTTCTACAAGAAGTGAAGCAGAAGTGCTATCCTCTTCCCTGAGACCTCATCCTTTCCCTCATTCCCCAAAGGCTGTTACTAGGAAGTTCTTCCTACTCCTGCTTTAAAATTTGAATCAGTGCTGTCTGTTCCCAGAGGCTACCACAATTTTGACCATCACCACCTGATATGGGGTGAACACACGGTAAAGAGGTTTGACCAATATTGTTGAATACATGAATTTGTTTAAAATAATGAATATATTGAACTAGTCCTGTGTGTGTGTGTGTGTGTGTGTGTGTGTGTATACAGTCCTTGATATATTTATAGAAGACTTAGTGTTCTGCTACTGAAGACCACTTTTAAGACTCATCCAGGGATTTAAATTCTCCTCTCAAACTGACACAAATTAATAAAATATACCAAAAAAGAGAGCACATTAATATGCCTAATCTAAAAAGTTGCTTTGTCTACACACGTGAAACATTTAGCATTTTGACCAGGTACTAGATCACAAATAAATCTCAACAAGTTTGAAATAACTGAGATACGGTTCATATTCTCTGGGCACAATAAAATCATATACCATAGTAAAAATATAAAGGAACAAAATCACCTATAGCCATTATAGATTAGAAGAAAAAAGCAAAAGTACTCACAAACAAATGACTTAGAAGGTCTTGAGAATTTTTGCATATGTTAATTATAGGATAGAGAAACTGACAGTTAATCAACATTAAAAAAATAATAACCTTACTGAAGATTGTGTTTGGTCCATTCGCCTAAGTTATGAATTACTGTAAATCACGGTTTTTCATCATGTTATGCTTATAAGAAGAAGGTTTGGGGTATCTTAGAAGTTTCCAACTTCATTTCTTGGAAGTATTTATTCCTTAGGTTCTTCAAAGTTGCCCCAGGGGGCGACATAAAGAGCAGCAGCACTGGCTGGTCACCAGGAGGACCCTTCCCAATGTAAGGATGATCCGGACTCCATGTAAATAGACTTCTAACTCAAAATGATTGAAACATAAAGGAGAGTACTATTGTTATAATTTGCTCGATTCAGTGACTCAGTGATATCCTCAGGGACCAATGCATTATTTTTTTTTCCTCTTCACATTGCCATGAACTATGTGGCTTCATTCTTAGCCTTAGAGAAAGTTTGCTGAAACGATACCATGGGTCACATACAAACACTAGATTCAGGGTGAGAAGGAAGAGTGCTTCATGTTTGGTTTCTCTCCTAGAAATAAAGAAACTTCCCCCAGAAGCCTCCATCAACCTTCAGTACGTGAACTGGGTATACTTTACATGCACCTGCAGACGGCATACGTTTAGCTTCCATGGAGGCACATTGCTGTTCGTACTGAGTGAGTAATTGCCTTGTAGTTTACCTACAAATCAAATTTTGTGTGTAAGTGTTTACACTTAAGGTTTCATTAAAAAAAAGCATTCTAATAAAAATAAGTTGAGAAATTACTGGCTTTAACTATCTCAGAGATCCCCAATTAGTCTAGTGCATGACTATGCATACCCCAGGGTTGTGTGAGACAATATATTTAAAGCTCCATGTAAGGGCTGGCACTAGACAAACAGTGGTGGATTCTAAATTTGTTTCTAGGTCCTTTTTGGCTCAATTGGAACCTTACCTACTCCTTGTGCCATTGCTTCTGGAGTTCTTGGCAAAAGAGAACATTTCCCTCTCCACATGAAGAAGTTGCAAGCCAACAGAACAAAGGGTGCAACTGTGGGGGTGAAGAGCCCGGAGAGCAGAGTGCACAGTGACCCAGATGGCAAGGAAAAAGACAAGGTGGCTGTCCCAGTGAGAGCTGGGGCAGGGGTGGGCTAGAATGGGCCATATCCAAGGTCATGCCACTGAATCACACTTGGGACTCTCGCATCAGCATGGCTATAAATAACATCCGGGCCTCAAGCCAGTTGCCCATCCCTAGTGTTTCTAACCTTCTCCATCCAAAAATAAATGTATGGTTTTATAAAGCATATGGTCTAAAACCCCAGAATCCAAGTTCATTGTTCATCTGGACAATCTCTCTATCCTAAGTCTTCATTTTCCAAACAATGACCAAGAAAGATTCCTCATTACTCTATTTTTCATTGATGTTTATGAAGGAGAGTGAAATTAATCTTTATCATTCATGATTATGAAATTTCAAATACTCATAGAATATGACGGCAGGAATTAGGGACCCTTAGAAATCATGTAGCCTGGTTCTCATTTTATGTGTGAGAAATCTAAAGGCAGTGAGTTTAAATAACTTATTAAAAATGCAATGGTACTAACTTGAGGAACCAAAGCTAGAATCAGAGATTCCTGTTTCTCCATCTGGAACTCTGTCCACCTCAACTGCATGGGATTCACACTGTCAGCCAGAGGGACCTGTAACATTTGAGCTTCTAGACTGACACCCCTAATCACTCCTTTATACAGCACCATTGTGGGCTGATCCCGAGATCCCAGCCTGGATTTGGTAAGCATGGCAAAGTTCTTAAAGGAAATCAAGATCAGCTAAGTTCTGAAATATGTGTTTATCAGTATGGGGCAAGAAAGAAAGGATATCCCATCCACAATCAACAGCTTGAATCAAATCCCCAGAAGGAAAACAGTTTGTTTTCCTAAATCAGCCGCGTTAGTGTGACTGGCGTGGAGGGCAGAGGGAAGCGGTGATGAGATTGACGCATTTCCTAAATGAGCCATTTTGGTCAAAATGCATGACATCACATCTCCCCTAAATTATCCCTAAGGTTTCTCTACATGATCACTTTTGCCAAACATAGGGTGACCCTTAACATTCTGAATTAATCTGTTTTTAAAAAGATTTATTTATTTATGTCATTGCACTCCTTATCTTTAATTCAGTCACCTGATCTGATCCCAGATATATGATCAGTTCTTTGGTCCTTGTCCATTCTTTTCCCTGGCATCATTCATGATTATGAGTGCACGTTGGGCTTCTCACAGTGAGACTAGCCCGAGGATGAACTTGGACTGTATTAGATGACATCTGAGAGAGTTCAAGTGCTTCAGCCTCAGCCCCAGCAGCCCTAATTATCCGATCTCACAGTGGGTTCTCAGATGTACATTCTTATATTTAAAGTCTTAATGCAGCAGGACCCAATAAATAAATCTTTTAGAAGAACCCCAGTGTTATTTGGCATAAGAGGAATACATTATTTTGGAAAAAGGGAAGTTTGGTAAAATCTGTTTGTCTTTAAAATAATACGATTTGGGATTCCTGGGTGGCTCAGTCAGTGAAGCGTCTGCCTTCAGCTCAGGTCATGATCCCAGGGTCTTGGGATTGAATCTCGCATCTGGCTACTTACTCAGCAGGGAGCCTACTTCTCCTCTGCCTCCCGCTCCCTCTGCATGTGCTCTCTCTCTCGTGCTCTCTCTGGCCAGTAAATAAATAAAATATTTAAAAAATTACTTAAAAAAATAACATGCTTTGTTAGACTTTATTTTTCAGACAACATCACTTTTAGAGATTTTTGTATTCAGTTAGTATATTTATTTTAAATATATGGTCTATAAGATAAAAAAGATTTTATGTATGTATGTATGTATGTATGTATTTATGAGACAGAGAAAGAGTGTAAGCCAGTGGGGGAGGGGGTGCAGAGGGAGAGAGAGAATCTCAAGCAGACTCTGCAGTGAAAGTGGACAGCCTGACACTGGGTTCGGTCTCATGACCCTGAGATCATGATCTGAGCCAAATCAAGACTCGGACGCTGAAAAGACGGAGCCACCCAGGAGGCCCCTGAATGAGTCATTTTTACATTCTGGGGACACTGGGCAGATGAGCTTAAACGAGCAAGCAGTAGTAAGACCCGTGATGTTGTTGGCGTCTCTGCTGGGTTCAATGACACCCTCCACCCCCAAGCAGGCACAGCCCTCGCAGTAGTTCTCAGGACTGGCTCATCTCTTTAAGAGTACCTTGTCGAGTTGGGACAAATACAGTACATCCAGAAGGACCAGGAGAATGGAAGAGGGTAACTCACAAAGGAGTAACTTTGAACCATTCAAGTCATCTTGCAAAACCGTATCTCACTTCCTGCTCTCACTCCCTCAGCGGTTCGGGCTCCCACGGTGGAGCTCCCGGGCCTCGTCGGGGCCTGTAGGCACAGTCTCACCTCAGTGCACGGAAGGCCCGAGGCGTCCGCGGGGCAGTAACCGGAAGTGTGGCTCCGATGAAAGGTCCAATGTGGAATTCTCCCTAGAGCTGCCGGGAATGAAGGCACCCAGGGACACCTTGCTTCAGGCTCGTGATTTCCAAGGCGAGTTGTAACTCCCCGGGAGTTTGGACCCATGGACTTGGCGCTGTGTTCTTGTGCTATGTTTAGGCTAATACTTCATGGATGTCTTCCCCAATGAAAACATTAACTGCACGCAGGCAACTCTATCCATGGAGATGTAAGACTGTAGAGTCATTCTGATGTCAGCCGCACTGCATAGATGCACTTAGCCCACTCTGAAATCTCCGGACGCAGCCATGGATTCGTCTTTACGCCCGCCTCCTGTTCTGACCCAGATTCAGGATAAATTGTGAGGACAGGCCCTTGTGACTTCAGGATTTCCTTACTGGGTGTGGACAGAGGCCCGCGTATCATCCGCTCTGCTCGGCGACGGCTTTCAAGAGCAGGGAGCAGATCCGATCTGCAGTTTTGAGGGTCTTCTTCCCTATGCTCTGATGCTCTTAAACACGGGCTTGGCCTGTCTTAGGATGATGCCAGGGCCACCGTGCAGTGCCAGGAAGGTAATGCAGATCCCTCTCTCAGCAGCCGTATAACCTGGCCCTGAGTCATCCTCCAAGCCTCCGAGCTGAGAAAACCCTCCTTGTGCCTAGACAGCCACTCTGAGGACGTAACATGTGAGATGTGCTCTCTGCGTGAAGTAGGCTGCCACGTTTTAGGAAAAAAAAATTCCAGAATTGGGGTGGCCAGACAGGTGTGACCACTCCCCTCCCGTCCAAAGCGTATGGACTGCATCAGTGGGTGGGAAGCTCTGGGTTACCTGTGGGAGCGTGTCCTTGCTAGCGAGGTGGAGGGACAGGCTCTGGGGCAGTTAAGCAGGGTTTGGGTGGAGCTAGTGATCATGCGCCCTTCTTCAGTGAACCCTCCGGATAGAGGAAATCATCTGAGCGTAGGAGACAGTTTTCAGTGTGAACTGCCTCATAATAATACGGGATGGCAAAAGACAGAAAAGTAGATGGATATCAGCATCTTAGTAAAAGCAAATTAAAAATAAAGTTCATGTTAAACGATTTTATGCAAACTGCCACAAACTATCTCGTTTCTTGAGGAAAATTCTTTTTTCCCCTACATTTTATTTTTTAAACTCCAGTATATTTAACATACAGTGTCATAGTAGCATCAGGTGTACAATGTAGTGATTCAACACTTCTACGCGTGACTCAGTGCTCATCACGGCGCATGTGCTCTTCACCCCCTTCTATTGCACCCAACCCCCGGCCCACCTCCTCTCTGGCAATGACCAGTTTTTTCTCTGTAGTTAAGAGTCTGGTCTTTGTTTGTCTTCCTAAAGGACATTCTTATTTTTTCCCCTAGCACTAAATTTTAAAATAGATTTATTATATGCAATTATGAGACATAGTGGATAATTTATCAATACCAATTTTACAAAAATTCAAAAACGTTCTTCCTGTATAATTTATACTTTCCTGCTAAGATCTGAAGGCATAATTAAAAAATTGTCCATGACATTTATTATTACTTTTTTCTTTCCTATGACATTCTTTTTTTTAAAATAATAATATTTTTTTATTATGTTAGTCACCATACAGTACATCCCTGGTTTTTGATGTAAAGTTCGATGATTCATTACTTGCGTATAACACCCAGTGCACCATGCAATACGTGCCCTCCTCACTACCCATCAGCAGTCTATCCCATTCCCCCGCCCCCTAAAGGACATTCTTAAGTTTAAATTTCATGAGTATACATATATTTTACTAACAAGGTAAACATGATATGAATTACAAGGTGTCAGACTCCGTTAATATTTTTGAAGAGTTGTAGCGTATTATAAAGGTGATTCTCTAATGGCAATGGATGTTTTAGGAACCTCATGAGAGTTTAGTTAATGTAGATTGTGGCCCTGTAACACCATCCAATGTTACCAACTTAGTGAGGCCGAGTTCATATACGACTTCACAAATTCAGTTTTTTCCCTTGGAATTGGGGTGATACTCTGTCCCTTTAACCTCTGACCAACACTCTTGACAGGCCCTGTGAAAGAGCCACAGATTTCCCAAATGAATAATAAGACACTCAATTATGAAGACCTGTTCCCCGACTGTTGTCTCCACGTAGACCAAGGTGCTTGAAACAGCGTGCTCTGAGCATCTGAATGGCCCCAGCTGCCCCCTAGCAAAGGGAGGGCAGGGCGAGTGCCCCAGGCCCAGGTGGGTACTGTTACTCTTGGTTGTGGGGGAGGAGCAAGGGGTATATAAGGAGAAGACTAAGCCCGCCCTTCTTATTTTGGTGGGTTGAGGCTGTGAAGTTGTCTGTCTCGGTGGCTCTGTTGTTCAGCAAGGGTGGGTGCTGTGGGGTGCTTGGCCTGCTGCGGGAACTGGGTTGGCTTGGGGAGGGCTCCGGGGAGATAGAGAACTGGCGGGCCTGTATGATTTTGCTTTTCAACAGGGCAAAGATCCTGCTTTTTCTTCCTTATGCTCTTTCTCTGGCTGTCTTCTCCCTGAGCCTGCTCTAATTAGAGGTCTCTCTCACTCTCCTAGTTCACTCTGACCGATGGCAGGGCACACACGGGGGCTTCTTGGTGGTCTCCCTCAGAAGGGCGGTGGCTCTGCAGGGTCTGCTGCTGACCTCCCTCCCCCAGAGGAAGCCCCCTCCTTCTTCTGAAGCCTCCACCTTATCCCCAGCAAAAGGACTTTGAGAATAGCACATTCTCAGCTCAGTGAGCCCAGGTGAAGTTCAAGGCCCCTTACTGGGAAGAATGAGGCAGAAAAGACCTCCTCTCTCCTAACCCTCTATAGCGTAGCAGACGGAGGCCTGGGGGGTTTGTCCATGGAAGCCAAGGCATGGGGTGGGGGACACAAGGCTGTCCTGGGAAATGGTGTGGGGAGTTCCAGGCAGGGAAGTCTCGGCAGAAGGGGAAGGTTTCAAGCAGGGAAGCTGGTCCCTAGTGTTCCTCCCCTGTCCCCCATGAAGAAGCAAGCAGGGCTGGGCTCTCCACAAACTGTCGACCTAGAAGGAAAACAGTAACTGACTCCTGAACAGGAGGACTGGGCTCTCTTTCCGCTCTCTTCTGCGGCGTGGGTGGTGGCTGTCTTCCCAGTGCCTAATAAGTGTCAGGTGCTGTCTTCTAAGTCTTCAAGGGACACCTGTTGTAGTTGATTAAATGGCTGGTACAGGAATCTTCTCTAACCCTCACAAAGTCTTAATGAGGTCCAGGAGCTCAGCTTCGGCCACCAGAGTGGCAGCTGATCAGCTGTGGAAACGGAGCGGCCTCTAACGTGGCAGCTGCAGGCTTCTTCTAGAACTTGGGTTCCTAATTCAAGACGGTGGTTAAGCATCTCCTTACAGATGAGAGAACATGGGCTATGGAACAAAAAGAATAAGGAACACCTGTGGCATGTGGGCAGCCACTAGAGGACTTTGCTATTCTCTCAAACTTACACAACTAAAATCCTCCACCAATCCCTAAGTAGAACGACAAATGCATTGTGCCACTTAAGGTCAGCCTGGGGCCCCAAGTGGGACAGCCCCATTATCTAATTCTACTTCAGTCTTGGATCTGGTCAGCTCTTCCTCATGTGATCCAGCAATGCTCGTTAGCCCTCCAAGGCCATAGGGATGATCTATGTCTGGGTGGCCCCTCTTGGGTGAGGACAGCAGCTTCTCTGGTGTGCAGGGTGGTGCCCCCTCTCCTGGGTACGTCACTTCCCCTAGCTGGGGGTCAGTAGTCTCTGAGGGCAGACAGAAGAGCAGAGGGGAGGTTTGGGTCCAGGAGTATTCAGGCTGGGGTGGCAGGAGACATGACTATTTGGGGCTTGACCCAATGCTGTCCTGGGGCAACAACTTGGGGATTCGAGAATGGGGAGAGTCCACCTCCCATCTGGATTGACCCAGGACCTTCTGGGGCCAGCTGGGTCAGTCAGTATAGTGTCCCTCATCCTGAGGAACCCGAGTCTGACCAGCTCACCGCATGACAGGCCACTAAGCTGAGAGGCCAGGTGTTGGCCAAGGAAAGTGGCTCTGAGAACCAAGAAGCTGGCAGACTCCATTCCTGAAAACCCTCCCCCCATCTCTGCAGGCGGGGGTGTTTTGAAGGGGAAGAAAAGCCCAGGGAAAGGAGCAGGCTACAATGGCCCTCAGGCTTGAGCGGTCAGACAGAGATCTTGAGCTGATGCCAAGGAAAGTGTTGGTTCGCTTCCTTCATAGAGCATGTTCTGTCTTTGTTCAGTGCCTCTGTTAAAACCTAAAAGCCCCCTAGTTCCCCGGCTGGCTTGCCATGAGCTAACAGATCTAACCTGGAGTAGCAAGGGAGGAAGCCCAGACCACTTGGGGACACCCGGGGCCCTGCCGAGTGCATCCTCTCCACCGCTGGGAATGGAAGGTGCTGGTCAGAGGGTTCGTGGAAGACAGGCTTCAGGAAGACAGCATGGACTCCAATTATCCTCTTTAAACTTTGTGTGGCTAATGCTTCATTACCTGACTCGTTACAGCTGTAGATCTAGTGGAAGTGTGTGCTCCCAAGTTCTTTGCTGAGGGTGGATAGAATAGTCTGGAAACCACTGAGCCAGAGCAGCAGAGGTATTTAGCCCCATCACTGGCTTGGAGCAGAGTTTTTTAGAACCTGACACAGCATGTTCTCTTCATAACCTCTGAGAGGAAGGGCTCTTTGGGGAGGAGGAGGACACTGACGCTTCATTTTTTCCCTCCTGATCACGTGTCAGGTTTTATCCGTGAGAATCTAACGCCCCATTCTTCATGGCTCCGATACTGTGAGAGTGGGACCGATCTAAATCGTAAGGAGAATGGACAGCAAACAGTGGTTCGGCTCACCTAGCCTTTTTCACACAGCAACGAGAGTCAGGCTCAGAGCCGCAGAAGGACCAGATAACTCCGAGGCATTCACTCAGGCGATTATTTTTGATTAAGCCTAGACAGAATCTAATAATGACAGATGAATTTATTTAAACCAAATGACTAATTCTTAATGCTCTCATTTCCAGTTAGTGACCATTGTGACTCCTCCTGTGAACCTATGTCTCCCTGGATTCACCCTAATTTCCTTTTTTTTTTTTTTAAAGATTTTATTTATTTGACAGAGATAGAGACAGCCAGCAAGAGAGGGAACACAAGCAGGGGGAGTGGGAGAGGAAGAAGCAGGCTCACAGCGGAAGAGCCTGACGTGGGGCTCGAACCCAGATCGCTGGGATCATGCCCTGAGCTGAAGGCAGACGCCTAACCGCTGTGCCACCCAGGCGCCCCTCACCCTAATTTCCTAAACAGGCATGCATATTCCGTTCATTCTGTGGGAAGCTCTTTGCAATGACGAGCAATGTCTCACCTCCTCTTGACTTTTGTTAATCTGACAGCCACACAGTCCCGTCCTGGGGAATATTGCAAAGCGTTTCCAACTCCATAGCATTCCTGTGATCAAGGGGTAAGAGACCTGCTCAAGGCAGAATGAAGTCCAGATGGTTAGTCCTGCTGCAGTCCCTGTACCAGCTACTGTGACGGTTGGGTATCCTGGGGAGCCATGGCCTTGGGACACAGGTGACCCAGGATGGTCTGGGCAAGCTCCCAGAATCACAGGGGCCCTAGGGAAGAAAAGCCAAGGGAGGAAGGGAGGGAGCGGGCGAGATGCCAAAAATGCAGCCTGTGCCCCCTCCAGGCCCTAGGAGGTGCAGAGTGCACCTTGTGGACGGTACCCGAACATAACCTTCTGCTTCCACCAATGAACGAGTCCCCCGTCTAGTGGCTGTTGCTGTGTCCCTGCCTTACTTGGTCAGTTTGGTTTCCCAGCTAGATTGACTCTAATGCCTTTATTCTGCCATCTGGCCTGAGGGCAGGAAGGACCAGAGGTGTGGTCAATGTGGGCCAATGTGGAATTCTAGAAAATCCCAGTATCCATTTCCTTTTTCATAAAAGTTACTTAAAATCAACTAACATCTAGTGTATTTCAGAGGTAGAGTTCAGAGATTCATCAGTTACATATAACCCCAGTGCTCATTCCATCACGTGCCCTCCATCATTCCCATGACCCAGTTACCCCTCCCTCCACCCCCCTCCCCGCCAGCAACATTGTTTCTTTCCTAGAGTCAAGAGTCTTTTATGGTTTGTCTCCCTCTCTGGTTGTCTTTCCCTCCCTTCCCCTATGCTCCTCTGTTTCATTTCTTAAACTCCACACGAGTGAAATCATAATTGTTTCTCGGACTTACTTTGTTTAGCATAATATCCTCTAGTTCCATCCATACCATTGCAAATGGTAAGATTTCATATTTTTGATGGCTCAGTATTATTCCATTGTATACCATAGGGGAAGGGAGGGAAAACTGGGAAGAAATCAGAGGGAGAAAAACCATGAGAGATCCTGGACTCCGGGAAACAAACTGAGGGTTACAGAGGGAGGGGGTGGGCAGGATGGGGTAACTGGGTGATGGGTATTAAGGCGGTCACTTGTGATGAGCACTGGGCGTTATACACAATTAATGAATCGTTGAGCACTACATCAAAAACTAATGATGTACTATGTTGGCTAACTGAACGTAAAAAAATTAAAATGTGTTAGTTTGAACCATAAATATTCCAGTGTGTGTGTATGTGTGTGTGTACACCACATCCTTATCCACAGTTTGGCTATTGTGGACATTGCTGCTATACACAGCGGGGGTGCAGGTGCCCCTTCGGATGATCCTTGCACTGTTCTGGACACTCGAATGAATTACAGCTCTGAAATCCTGGGAGCTTCTCTGGTCTTGGGCTCATGCCATGAGGACATTGGGCTCCCTTTCCAATTCATGTGTGGTCTTGCCGTGGCTTACAGCCAGCTGACCCTGCCGTTCACATGTGGCTCAGCACGTCACAGGGAAGTGCTGACTTGGGGAGTTTGGAGCTTGCCCCCCCCCCCAGGTGGCTGATTCCACTCTGGCCAGCATCAAATAAGGTCCCTTGCTAAAGCTGACCTTTTAGGGGCACCTGGGTGGCTCAGTCGTTAAGCGTCTGCCTTAGGCTCAGGGCGTGATCCCAGAGTCCTGGAATCGAGCCCCACATCAGGCTCCTCCACTGGGAGCCTGCTTCTCCCTCTCCCACTCCCCCTGCTTGTGTTTCCTCTCTCGCTGGCTGTCTCTCTGTCAAATAAATAAAATCTTAAAAAAATAAAGTTGACTTTTTAGGAAATAAAAACTAGATTGTGAGGACGGATTCCTGCCAGCTAGGAGCTCAGGGTGATCCCCCTCGAACCTCCACCACTGCGGACCTGTGCATCTTCCGTCCTGTATTTCCTCCCTATAACCTGGGCTTTCCCGAAAGCCTGTGTTTCACAGGGGAAGGTGGTTCTGTGCGTGGAAACCTTGTTCTTGCTGAAAGAAGTTGAGCCCGAGGTGGGAATGTGGAGCTCCTCTGTGGGCCACCCCCAGGCCCGTCTACTCTCCTTGTCCACTTCCACACATCGCATGGTAGAGCTTCCTCCCAGCTGCGGACTCTCGATGTCACAGGCCCTACCCTAGGCCCTTAGCATAGAGCCATAAAAAGTGTAAGGCCCCTCTGTCCTAGACCCTCCCGTGAGGAGAGATTTTATTGTAACACCAAACCGGGACAGGATGTGTGGGGGAAGAGGAGAGTTTTGCTCTTATTTGCTTTCCTTTTACGTCCGCTTGTCCTCTGGGTGCTTCTCTCAAATCCAGGTCCTCTTGGTCATCTTTGTATGCAATCCACAGTCTTGTCAAAGCTTGCCAGCCCTTTCCGAGTCTCCCGCAACAAGCTGGTGGCTGACGCACCAGTCCGGGTCCTTCTCTTGGAGTCCAATGAGCACTGCCTTGGGAAGACGTTTGTCTCCATGCACATTATCACCCCACAGCATGTCCTCAGAAAAATGAGCAGCACCAGAAAAACTGAGCACAAAGCAGTGAGGAATCTATAGTTACATTTTGATGGGGCCATAACTCTCCTGTTCCTAACGGAACATGTGACTGTCCTTCTGTTTTCCCCTCCGGCATTGTCCTTGATGCAGAGGACAAGCTAGTGAGATGGGAAAGCTAATGGTGACTATTTCATTTTTAAGCCTTAGCATGCAAGTCTTCTCAGTTCCTCTGGAAGGACTCGCCTGTACCATAGTTGGAGGTCTCTCGAGTTCCCTCAGTGATCTCCACTGCAAACTTGCAGTGCCTGGGTCCCTGAGACGAGGCCAGGCCAGGAGGTGTCGGCATATCTCTGATACTGCAGGTGCCGCTCCAGACCACCGCAATAAAGCGAGCCTCCCCATGATCCTTGGCTTCCCTGTGCCTAGAAGTAACATCTATGCTGTAGTCCAAGTGTGCAATAGTGGGTCTAAATGCACACCTCAAACTGCTAAAAATTGCTAACCATTGAGCTTTCAGTGAGGCCATCTTTTTGCAGGTGGAGAGGTCTTGCCTTGGTGGTGGTGATGGTGGTTGCTGAAGCCTGGGGGTCTGAGAAGTTCTTAAGATGACTGTGAAGCTTGCTATATTCTTCCTTTCACAAACAGTTTCTCTAATACGTGATGCTGTTTGATAGCATTCTACCCCCAGAAGTTCCTTCAGGACTGGACCAATCCTCTCAAACCCTGTTGCTGCTTTATCAATTAAGTTTATGGAATATTCTCAATCCTTTGTCATCTCAACAGCTTTCACAACCTCGTCACCAGGAGATTACATCTCAAAAACCACTTTCTTTCCTCCTCCATAAGAAATAATTGCTCATCCGTTGGTTCTAGCATGAGATGTAGCAGTTCAGTCCCGTCTTCAGGCTCCTCTTCTGATTCTAGTTCTCTAGTTAGTTCCCCACTTGCAGGGACATCCTCCACTGACGTCCTGAACACCTCGAAGTCCTCCATGAGGGCTGGAATCAACTTCTTCCAAACTCCTGTTTTTGCTATTTTGACCTCTTCCTGTGAATCAGATGTTCCTAATGGCCTTTAGAATAGAGAAGGACAAATCCTTTGCCTGAGGTTTTCAATTTGCCGACATCCATCAGAGGAATCCCCATCCATGGCAGCTCGGTTTCATCCCTTCAATAAGGCTTAAGTCAATTACCCCTTGACTCATGAGCTACGGGATGGATATTAGCAGGCATGAAAAAAATGTTATAGGTTTCCATCAGAGCTCTTGGGTGACTGGGTGCCTTGTCAGTGAGGAGTAATGTTTTGAAAGGAATCTTTTCTCCCAAGCAGTAGGTCTTAACAGTAGGTTTAAAATCTTCAGTAAACCATGTCGTAAACAGATATGCTGTCCCCCATGCTTTGTTGTTCTGATAGAGCACAGGGAAAGTAGACTTAGCATAATTCCTAAGGGCCTTAGGACTTTTGGAATGGTAAATGAGCATTGACTTCAACTTAACCTCACCAGTTTCACGAGCCCCTCACAAGAGAGTTGGCTTGTTTGCCTGGCTTCACAACTTCCGGATTGACTTCTCTCTAGCTATGGAAGTGTTAGATGGCAAATAGAGGGGAATGGCCAGTCAGTGGGGCAGTTAGAACACACACTAAGTTGGCTCTCTAACATGAATGTGATTCATGGTACCCCAAAACCATTACAATAATAACGTCACAGATCCCACAATAAATAATGAAAAAGTGTGAAACGTGAGCATTCCCAAAACGAGACCAACCAGGAGTAAGCAATGCTCTTCAGGGGGGAAATGCTCTTCAGGGGGGAAATGATGCCAATAGACTTATTTGATGCAGGGTTGCCACAAACCTTCAATTTCCTTTTCCCAAAGGAAAATATCTGCAAAGCGAAAATCAAGGTATGCCTGTATTTTCAGAATGCACTGGGCTTGAGTTCAGCCAGGGAGCTGATGCAGCTGCTTTCCCCAGTTATCTTTGCAGACCAGCTTTCTGCTTGCAGGGAGAATGGGGCCCTCAGAACAACCTCTCCACAAAGGCTGGTCAGTCCATGAATTCATGTATTCTAAGTCTCCATTTCCTACTTCCTGAGTCTGAGTTCAATAGGTCTGCAAGAATGCAGTTGGATTTCTTTTACTGAGACATGCGGTAGGAGAAGGACTGAGTGGGACCCATAGGCCCAAAGCTGAGCTTCTATCTTCAACATTACTGGAGGTGACAGTACAGTGATGAATAGAGGGAATGAACCACGATGATAGCTTTCTGGTGAGGGATGAGTAGTGGGGATCCCGGGTGTTTCCAATGGTAGGGCTTCTTCCTAGTGGCCCCCTGGGTGCTGACTTTCACTATCTTAATATCAAAAACATCAAGGTATGTGGTCACAACAGCTAAATCCACTAAAACTTTTTTCCAAAGACCTAAAGACCTTTGACAATCTTGGGGGCTTCCCCTGCTAACCTTCTCTATTGTACCACAGTGGCTGGTGTGAAGTCCTATAGTTCTTGGAGGCTATAGTCCAGCTTTTCTTGATACTGGATTTTTTTTTTTAAAGATTTTATTTATTTGACAGAGAGAGAGAGAGACAGTTAGCGAGAGAGGGGAACACAAGTAGGGGGAGTGGGAGAGGAAGAAGCAGGCTCCCAGCGGAGGAGCCTGATGTGGGGCTCGATCCCAGAATGCCGGGATCATGCCCTGAGCTGAAGGCAGACGCTTAACGACTGAGCCACCCAGGCGCCCCTTGATACTGGATTAAACCCTATGCCTTTTGGATCTGAGTGGCCTAAATACTTTAGGCTTTCCTGAACTCCTACTCTTTCTAGGAGGTCTATGCCCAAGATACCCCTTCTTAGTCACCACTATCCTTAGGATTTTCTTCCCTTCCTTAATATGTGCTAAACTTCTCCCTGGAATTTCCTGAAAGGATTTATAATCCTTCAGGTTACAAAATAACTGGAAAATATGCTTCCTGAGGGTTGACCTTTTAAGCAAGTCTCTGGTGCACTCCCTGAAGTGCTAAAATCCTTCCAGGTCCTTCTCACTTATGTACCTGCAAGATCTCGCTCTCCTTTACCCCATGATTCTTAGGGTATGTCTTTGGTCAGCGAGCACTTGACATTCTCTGCAATCCTGGGGAATGAATTTGGGGATGGTCCTCTATGTCCACTCATCAGATGCTCTTACCTACAAATTATCCCATTCTGTCCTATGCTTTGATCTATGGTCATATATGGCTTTTTCTACCACTACAGGTGGAGGGTTTAGATATTCAGGCTCTCTGTGTATCTTTTTTTAATGCAGCTACTCTTCATTATGTATAAAAGTGGACTATAATATTCCAGATTTTCCAGTGACTGCCTAATACCTGACCTCTGTCCTCGGGGGGTGACTTGTGCAACAAAATCAGCAAAATTCAGGGAACACCTGTGGCTGCATCAATGTAATCTTTTACATGCTCTGCTTCCCTTCATCTCCTGGGCACTTCCATGGAGGATGCTTTTCTTCAGTGGTACCCGTTGCCATGGCATCAGTTGTCCCTTGCGTGCTCCTATTTCCCTCTAACTCCTCCATCCTAGTGGAGCCCCTCTGATATCTGGGTCACATATCTTAAGTCTGAGCTGCCTGAATTCAAAGTCCCAGTGAGCTAGCTAGTGGGACTGTCTTGTAGTTGTTCAGAGTATCTCTACATCTCCTACTGTTTCTAATCTTTGTGTTAATGGCAGTTGGAAGAAATGTGGTGTCTCATTTCCCAGACTTAAAAACATGAGCCAGACCATCAAATTACAGATTAATAGGCAGACCTGCCGACTTCATATATCCTCAGGTTGATTTGCCTTTCAATCTACTTAAAAGACCTGAAATAACACCCAGTGTTCCATGCAGTACGTGCCCTCCTTAATACCCACCACTGGTCTAGCCCATCCCCCCACTGGGTGTTCTACGCAATGAATCATGGAACACTGCATCAAAAACTAGTGATGTACTGTATGGTAACTAACATTACACAAGAATAATAATTTAAAAAACCCAGAAATATCTCAATTCTGGAAACGATCTTCATTCTCAGAATCTTTTGGTCGCATAAAAAGTTAGAGAAGGTTCACATCTTCGTTGAACACCAGTAACGATGGGAATTAAAGTTGGGGTTTGACCTTTTTCACACCCCTTTCTTAACATTGCAGGATGTATTAGAGGCAGGCATGGATGGGGATGAGACAGATGGACAAGGTTGTGAGGGGAGTTACCAGATAGCTATGACTTCAAGGTCCTGGAAAAACTTAGGTGGCATACTCTGTTGGGTTAGGAGAAGCTTCAAGTTTCTGATGAGGGAGGTGGAGAAGGGAACAACACATCCTGGGCAACAGTAGGGTGTGTCATTTTGAGAGGGATAAGCTTTCCTGGAAGCCCCTCTCCTACTTTCTTGAACTCACAAATTCTAAGAATTCTTCCTGAAATTCCCACTAGGTTTTCCCCAGGGGTATCATAAGATTCCTTTGGGAACATTCTTGAGCGTAGTGTAACTAGAACTGAACCTGACAATCTTCCATTTCACGAGTCTCGATGTTCTCTGATGAGGGAATAGATCTGGAGTGATGAATATCTGTGTCCTTTGTCTGTTACCTATGTATTAAAGAGTAATGTCTACTTCCTGTACTCCTGAGATGGGAACAATTCAAATCTCCTTAGGTAACCTTGCGCAAACTTAATGCCAAGATGTTTGGCTGCCCAGGAATTCTGTCCAAAGGGGTAGATGCTGGACATAGACCACGATGGCATTCTCCAGCCATGTAGCTTGTGCTGAGATGGTGCCAGAACAAGCAAGGTGAAGACCCAGAACTTCCCTGGCCATATCACAACAGCTTAGAGGGAGTCAATCTCCCATGAAGTGAATCAAATCCTGGATTCTGGTATCTATCCAGGTGTACTTTTAGCACCTGATTGGCATTGACTAAGCTGTGAATCTGGACCATCCTGAGAAGCTTATTTGTAGCATTCATTTAAAGCGAAATAGTTCTTGCAGAAGGCAGAAGTTAATAAGCATTAGCTCTTTGGAAAACGTGCTGCTATTAAGTATTGTCTATCCTAGTTTCCTAACCAATGCATGCATGTTGGACCTCTTCTGCTGCATCATGTATTTTCCTACGCTGCTTCTGTATCTTCCATTTTCTCTTGACTACTCTTACCTCCTCTATCCTATCTCCTAAGGGTACCTATTCTTCGATCCATTGAATCTGTAAGATGACAAGGAGATCTTGGATCTTAGTTAACAATATTCTGTAACCTGCCTTTAGGACAACGGCAGTGCCAGGTCATAAGGCATGAGAGCTGCTGAACACCTGCAGAGGCCAAGAAATTAGACTAGACCTAGACCTACACACACACACACACACACACACACACACACAGCAGGAGGAACAATGCCTCAACAATTTGTAATTGCCACGGGAGCAGGTATAAGTCCAAGTGTGCCTAAACATTTCAAGCCATGAAGTTTCAAGACTGACAGCCCTATGGGGCAGCACATCTGCAGGGGAAGTGGAGTTCAGAGGGGGTACTTGCCTGGACACGATAGTTCAGGGAAAGGCAGGAAAACAGTTACACTGAAAGAAACTGCAGGTCTACTTGGTGGTCAAGAAGTTTCCCACACACCAGATAGGGAGAGAGGAATTGGACTCTGCCCATGATAGAAGTATGGTCACAGTTCCTCAGATGAGGAATGGGGCCCTGAGCTTGTTGTAGGCAGAAACTATTTAGGAGGGCCTAGTTCAGAGGACAGGTACACCCACAATATCTTGTTGGTGGTCACAGTTCTTAGGAGGGGGCCTGTAAAAAAAATACTGAATTTGGGGGTTTGGCTTTAGAAATCTCTTGTGGATACTTGGAACTAGGGGCTCCTACAGAGCCTGACTTGTCAGGGACCCCAGAGTTAGTGTCAGGAGGAAAGTTCTGATAAAGCTGCTTCAGAAGAGACTGGATTACTCATGATCGACAAAGGGGATTCCAACCTCCTGTAAGAAGTCTTAAAAGCGAAAGAAAGACTTCAGCTTAGTAATCCAGATGAGTAAGTGAAAAACAGATGGCTAGCTGACTTCCATTCCAGTATTCCGGATGTTCTCAGCAGGTGTGTTTCATGCAGACACCGTCAGTACGAAAGAGCAGTTGTCCTTATCCTTCAGATTGTAACCACTCCAAGATGGTCTCAAGGGTAATGAGAGAAAAAGACTAAACAACCTTAGGGATAATCTTGGAATCACATTGCTTAAGAATGTGCATTATGGGGGCGCCTGGGTGGCACAGCGGTTAAGCGTCTGCCTTCGGCTCAGGGCGTGATCCCGGCGTTACGGGATCGAGCCCCACATCAGGCTCTTCCGCTATGAGCCTGCTTCCTTCTCTCCCACTCCCCCTGCTTGTGTTCCCTCTCTTGCTGGCCCTCTCTATCTCTGTCGAATAAATAAATAAAATCTTTTAAAAAAAAGAGTGAGGTTAAATGAAGAATCAAGACAGCTTCAAGTTTAAGAAAGTAAAATTCTTGGTGATCCTATGGATTCTATTGAACATTGAAGTGAAGTCTTATTTCAGTGTCACTAGTAAGAAGAGACCTCTGCTGTTGGGTTCTCTATCCTTAGAGAATTGGGCTCTAGGTTTGGGCTTCTTCCTAGAGACCCTAGCCAGTTTCCGAACAATGGGAGACTCTAGGTTATGTCTAGGGCCATGCACATCCTGCAGTCTATGGAACGACCTCCCTGTCCTATGAATCCAGGCTCCACTGGGTCTCCCAGGAGCCTGAGCCTGGGTTGCTGTTCATGTAGGAGGCCCTGAAGGACAGGGAATGCCACTCCTTAAACTTGTATCTAGTTTCCCTTGTCAATAAGGAAAGGGCGTTCGTCCACTTGTTGTTCTTGACTGTAACTTCAGTAGGCCTAACTAAGGTGGGCAACAAGGAGAACAGAGGTTGGAGAGGCTTTAAGATGAATAAAGGACACTCATTTTTAACCGAATAAGCCTGGTTCAGAAGACTAATAAAAAAAATACCAGCACAGACCTTGTCTGACCACTTGGAGTGCTGTGTTTAGTGAAATGCCTTGGTCTATGGTTCTGGCCCATCTCTCAGCCTTGTTAGTTTGGACTTTACAGTAAATAACCCACCAGAGCACCATGGTATGTGGAGTATGGGTTCAGGACTCTAAGTTCTGGTAGTGATCTCTCTCCAGTGACGGTCCTGGCAAACTTTAGAAACTGGTTTGCCATTCTTGTAGACATAGGGTTGGCAAGTGCTATTAATAGTCATGAAAATAGGTGTATGTGCAGAGATTAAAATGGATTGCCTATCTGCTTTAATTCAGAATTAATGGAAACCTATACACATTCAAAATTAACTATCACATTGCCTCCTGGGGGCAGTGTGGATGTGGGGAGTTCTGCACAGTAGGAGCTGGCCTTCCTGAGTCAAGCACAAGAGACCGTTCCTTCTCATTTTCTCACCCATAGAAGGAGTTTTGGGGCCTTCGGAAGTCAGGAAATGGGTTTGATGAAGGGAAATGCTCTATAAAAATGGGCTGCCCAAGGGAAAGGTCTGGGGGCTCTATGGGAGAAAACTCCTTGCTGAGAGGCCTCAGAAGAATGAAGGGATGCTTTCCTACACCACCTGCTATACCCTTGTTCACTGGAAAGGCAGAGATGACAGACACAAGGGGGCTATTGGCAATCAGCTTAAGGGGATGACATAGACATAATAAAGCCAGGTGTGACAATCCGGAGCACTGTGGCTTTCTGTGGCTGAAGAGGCAAAATTCCCTTCTAACACTGGCCTGTTATTGCTCAGTGGCGGTAAAGAGATGTAGAAAACCTAACTCTCCACACACAATGAAGGATGGGGGAGATGTTACGTCACCGATCAAAAGATGGTACTGCCTGACCATGAAGGACCTGTTTATTGTCCGGTCTGCATCCAGCCGATGACAGATGTCCCTAAGATAAAATCCCCATGCTTGATGCAGAGCCAGCACTCAATCTTTAAACTCTTACGAAGGTGTAGCCAGAGAGTAGGGAAATTGAAGGTGATGACGTTCAAGAACGAGGATCTTCGTAAAGAGACATGTTACTAGAATTTAGGGCTGGCAGCACCTGAAGCCTGGGACTCGGGACCATGGCTTGGAGCAGCTTCAGAGCTGGGTGTTGCTCCAAGAAACCATCACCCATACCCGGGGCTTGGTCACATTTCTTCTCCGTGTTGCCTGCTCGGCCTGGATGCTGATCTTTACTCCCTTTCCTGTTTGGGGGTGCTGTTGGGCTGCAAACTGTTGCCAGCTTCTCAGATGTGACACGAAGCAGTCTTGCTCAAGGCAGCAAGTGACAATGGATGCCCAGCCATCCCTCCCAGAATCACGGACTTCCAGAGCATCTGTGTCCACAGAACATGGACCCCTAGGAAATGTAATTACCTGGAACCAAGATGACCATTCCACCACTGCCCAGTGGCATCCATAAGGCAAAGGTGGCTGTTGGAGAGGTGTTCTCTGGACTAGATGGGGCTTCCTGGGGAGAAACTCCATGATCCAAAGCTAATTTTTCTTCCCTGGCCCTTGAAAAAACAAAATAAAAAACAAACAAAAAACCCCAAATGAGGATGCCCAGATACATCTGTTCTCTTGTGTATTCCTTTTTGAACTGGGATATGTAACCATTCCTGCGAGGTCTAAGGGAGGCATCTTGACAAACTACTGAAGCAAAAGCCAGATTGGGAGGCTGATGGCCCCTCCTCCTGCTCCCCTTAGGCACAGGAGACAGATTCTGTTCCTAAAGACACCAGTACTAGTCATAAGGCTCTGAGAATAGGGCCCATCCTGCAGTTGTACACCCCTAGCCATGCAGGTGGGGACACTAAAGGCAGATAAGATTCAAGTCGAGCAGTGTGGTCTCTGGTCCTAGAAGCTTTGCTCCTTTCTAGGAGGAAAAAAACCCTTTTCTGTCCAATCCCTCCTGGTCACCTAGAAACAGCGGGTGATTCTCCCATCTTAAGTTGTGGGAAGGCTTTGTTGGGTCTTGTGGAATACTCATGTGAGAATTGGGTTCTAGAAGCTTCATGCTTTTAGATCTTGTCCCCCTCCTCTGATGAGGTCCCTCTGCCCTGGGACACTCTGCCCTCCTCTCAACTGAGGACATCCAAGTAAGAGACAGGAAATGAGAAGGGTTCTAGAACTTTCCCTGTGCAGAAGCCAGTGAGTTTCTGTCCCTGGCTTCATTTTCAAAAGCTATTATACCTACCAGAAATGTTATTCCCATGAGCCCTGGTTTCTTTCCAGGACTGAGGGAAGTACTTGTTCTTCCTGAAGTGCTATTAAGCCACATAAAAGCGATGGGATGGAAAGACCAGAATCAAGGCAGGTTTAACAGGGTCTCCCTTTGCCAGAAATGAAAGGGATTTGGGTGATGTCTTCTCTGACAGATGAATTTTGTTCACTTCGAATCTCTCAAGACTGTGACCATCAGGATGGCTGAAGATGAAGCTCAGGTATCCCCTATAAATATGAAAGTCCTGGCTAATGGCAGGCACTCCTCCTTCCCTGGCAGGGGGCTACAACTAGCCACAGCGACCGAGTAGTCCAGAGAGGGCAGCCAGGCCTGACCTCCATGCTGCATTGTTTCCTGGGATCTCCGTGCTATGCAGACAGACCAGGGACAACACAAACAGGACAGAACTATGGTTAAAAAGGAGCAGGATTGAAGTCTGGAAGCCAAATCCCAACATGACCACAGTGCTTTCTGTTTATACACATCAGGATTCATGTAATGGTAGGCCCCCAATGCAGGTCCATTGAACCTGGTTTCTTTCTGGAACCAAGACAGGTGCAAGGAACAAGTCCCCCTGAGAGGGATGATATCCTCCTCTGAAACTTCAGCTGTAGAGGAAGAACACCCACAAAAACCTCTTCCCAGACAAATCAGATAGGTCTCTCTACTCTGGCAGCCTTTAGTGGATCATTGACTCTAGCTCTTCTCAGAACTCTGTTCAGGTTACAAGGATTGCTTTAAAGGCTCAGGGCTTCTCTGGGGCCAGCTCTATCCTCCATTCTGCTTCTTCCTGATGGGAAAATGGAAGTCAGGGCAAAGAGGCCCTTTCTTGACTACGCAGAAGCCAGGAAGTAAGAACTGCAGACCAGCTGGGGAAGAGAGAACCTTTAGGAAGGGATGGGATGAGTCACATTTTTTGAAGCCCAAGTATTCACCAGCTGCTCTGCCATTGGCCCTGGGTGGGACAGAGAAGCACTTGGCAACCTTTGCTGCGATGAACAGTATTAGACTAATACTGTTTCATGCATTAGACTAAGTCTTAATGCATGAAAGATACAAAGGAAAGTTATGACCTCCTATTGTCCAGGACTGCTCTGTGCAGATTTGAGCCTTTAGGTATTTCCTCCGTATAAGATCTGAGGTCTACTAGTCTAGAGCTGGCTATTTCGAAATGAGGACAGAAGAAGCTGGACGGTGTGTGGAGGTGTGCCAACTTTCTGAATTTTGGCAAGAACAAAGGTGTGTAGGGGGGCCAGAATCACTGGAGATGGTTAGAAGTTTACATTCGACTTGTTTACTCTAAGTAACTCTGCTTTATTAGGTGTGTGAAATATACCAGGGGTAACTCATTGGCTATTAAGGAGAAACCCATCTCCTATCTGCCAGACTTTGACTAACTTCATTGCCAGAATCCATCCAGGAGTGTAAGACATCTAAGGTACCGACCTGGGGGTAATAATTACCACGTACCGCGAGCAACATCCTTAGAAGTGACGAGGGTGTTGCAGTCTCTCTGAGATCATGTTAGGAAGAGTCTACTTCACACCCACTTACTCCCACAGGCAAATGGCTCTGTAGCTTCTGTGGATCTCCCACTGCATTGTGGTTACAATGTGACTTTTTTTAATCAAGTAATATTCATTCAAAACATTTTATTTTTTTAAGACTTAATCTGTTTTTTTATAATATTTTTTATTATATTATGTTAGTCACCATACAGTACATCCCCGGTTTCCGATGTAAAGTTCCATGATTCATTAGTTGCGTATAACACCCAGTGCACCATGCAATACGTGCCCTCCTCACTACCCATCACCAGCCTAGCCCATTCCCCCACCCCCTCCCCTCTGAAGCCCTCAGTTTGACTTGATTTGTGCTCTGTATTCATTCGTCTCTCCTATGTGGATGTGTAATGTCCTGAGACTTCTGTTCCTTAGGGGGACCAACTTACTCATTCACCTGGGCAGGCTTACAGGGTGAGCCTGCTGAACTTGACCTCTTCCTCCACCACACTCATCAGCCATCAGTTGCCTTGAGACTTCCGGCTTCGCACTGAGGGCTTCCTTGGAAGATCTAAGGCTTTTCTATTGAGATAAGCCTGTCCTAGGTTATGACCAGAGGGCTGCTGTGTTCATAAAAATTGAGACCCTCAGTCCAGGTCCTACAAAGCCCTTTCCTTAATGACCTGCGCTCCCAGAGGCCCTCTGGGAGATGTTCATGGCCTCTTCCTTGGCTACGTTTCTTGCTCCACCCACCTCCACAAAGACCTGGCCTGACTTGATTACTCAGCAGTTCTTGCCCCCCCCCCCCCCCCCCCCCCCCCCCCCCCCCCCCCCC
>NW_024427107.1:76345576-76567972 GCF_017311325.1 Ursus maritimus
TTTTTTGAAGCCCAAGTATTCACCAGCTGCTCTGCCATTGGCCCTGGGTGGGACAGAGAAGCACTTGGCAACCTTTGCTGCGATGAACAGTATTAGACTAATACTGTTTCATGCATTAGACTAAGTCTTAATGCATGAAAGATACAAAGGAAAGTTATGACCTCCTATTGTCCAGGACTGCTCTGTGCAGATTTGAGCCTTTAGGTATTTCCTCCGTATAAGATCTGAGGTCTACTAGTCTAGAGCTGGCTATTTCGAAATGAGGACAGAAGAAGCTGGACGGTGTGTGGAGGTGTGCCAACTTTCTGAATTTTGGCAAGAACAAAGGTGTGTAGGGGGGCCAGAATCACTGGAGATGGTTAGAAGTTTACATTCGACTTGTTTACTCTAAGTAACTCTGCTTTATTAGGTGTGTGAAATATACCAGGGGTAACTCATTGGCTATTAAGGAGAAACCCATCTCCTATCTGCCAGACTTTGACTAACTTCATTGCCAGAATCCATCCAGGAGTGTAAGACATCTAAGGTACCGACCTGGGGGTAATAATTACCACGTACCGCGAGCAACATCCTTAGAAGTGACGAGGGTGTTGCAGTCTCTCTGAGATCATGTTAGGAAGAGTCTACTTCACACCCACTTACTCCCACAGGCAAATGGCTCTGTAGCTTCTGTGGATCTCCCACTGCATTGTGGTTACAATGTGACTTTTTTTAATCAAGTAATATTCATTCAAAACATTTTATTTTTTTAAGACTTAATCTGTTTTTTTATAATATTTTTTATTATATTATGTTAGTCACCATACAGTACATCCCCGGTTTCCGATGTAAAGTTCCATGATTCATTAGTTGCGTATAACACCCAGTGCACCATGCAATACGTGCCCTCCTCACTACCCATCACCAGCCTAGCCCATTCCCCCACCCCCTCCCCTCTGAAGCCCTCAGTTTGACTTGATTTGTGCTCTGTATTCATTCGTCTCTCCTATGTGGATGTGTAATGTCCTGAGACTTCTGTTCCTTAGGGGGACCAACTTACTCATTCACCTGGGCAGGCTTACAGGGTGAGCCTGCTGAACTTGACCTCTTCCTCCACCACACTCATCAGCCATCAGTTGCCTTGAGACTTCCGGCTTCGCACTGAGGGCTTCCTTGGAAGATCTAAGGCTTTTCTATTGAGATAAGCCTGTCCTAGGTTATGACCAGAGGGCTGCTGTGTTCATAAAAATTGAGACCCTCAGTCCAGGTCCTACAAAGCCCTTTCCTTAATGACCTGCGCTCCCAGAGGCCCTCTGGGAGATGTTCATGGCCTCTTCCTTGGCTACGTTTCTTGCTCCACCCACCTCCACAAAGACCTGGCCTGACTTGATTACTCAGCAGTTCTTGCCCCCCCCCCCCCCGACACCTTGCTCTGCTCCCATACTGATTTCGCAGGAATAGCAGCAGTCTTGAAACTGCTCCATCAGGGTCAGCCTTGGGACCTGTCTCCTTATGCCGGAGTGAGAATGTCTGAGCAATCGCTCTTCTGCCTAAAGCCTGGGATTAGCCGGGTTGTAATGTCTGGGTTTCATGTTCTCCTATGTTCTTCCTAACCATGCCAGGTAGATCTCTTCTAAAACAGTGGGAGTTTGCATCACGGATGTTCTCTCAATGTAACCACTGTCCTCTGCCTCCGTTTTTCTGTTTTGAGCAGTCTAAATGTGAGCCTGCTACATGTTTAGAGATGCTGTTCTGCTTCCACAAAATCAGGTTCTCTTCCTGATGAAACTGGTTTTCAATTATGTCTTCTATCATGCAAAGATAAAACCTCCAGGCTTGGGTTCCTGTCCTGCTTCTGTATTCTTCAAGCTACATCCTCGCCCCTGATCTCTGGATCTCCCAGATCACTGAACGAGAGGTTTTATCCTGTGCAAGCATACTTCCCCCACCATTTCTCTCCTCAGAGCATTGCCAGACTAGTTCCCAAGACTACTATCAGAAACCCATCTTGGGATTAGAAAGGTCTGCAGGTGGTGTGGCCAGGCATTGGAAGAGTCAGTCCCTAACACTCCAATTCACTTTAAGAAAATCACTATGAATGCCAGAGCAGATGCCCTGGCTAGAACACCAGTTTCCATTCCAACGAAGACCCATGGCTAAGCAGAACTAATAATACCTATTTGAACACTGCTCATTGCTGGAGAGAGTATCATGAATATATACCGTACTCCTTGTATTCTGGGGGTAGGACAGAGTCATGTGGCAGGACAACAGGACTCTGGAAGAGGATCCCCTACTGCTTACGATTTGGGAATCTGAAGCTGTACAACTAGGGAAAACTAGCCCCTCCGCTGGTGTGATCAGGGCTGTGTCACTGACCTTGGCTCTAGAACTACCCTGCCTGGGACGTATTTATGAGCTGGGGGAATATTAGATTTCCCCATATAGGGCCAGGGGATAGATCCAAACCTAGCTGCTGCTGTCATGTTACCCTCACAGCAGGGACTGCCATCTCTGAGCTTATGGTTGAGAACAAACACCCCCTTCCTTGTGATTCTGTGGGCGCTAGAATCTAACACTTGTATTTGAGGATTGATTACCTTGAGCTGAGTTGTTGATGATTTCTATGAAGCTTTGCAAGGGGCCAGTTCCTCTTGTGGGTGGCCAGACTGCAGGGAATCAATCTTAGACAAGTCAACTTCTGCCTCTCCTCTCCTCTGCAGAATTATTTTCAAAAACTGTTGATCACTCAAGATTTATTTCTTCCAAAAGTGCAGAGTCATTCTCCTAGGCTTTCTTCCAGAAATCCTGTTCAAAAAAAAAAAAAAAAAACCAACCCTGTATCCTATTCTAGAAGATGGAGCTCTAGTATGTACCAAAGATCTCTCAGGTTTGAGTTTGCACAGTATCTTCATCTTAGAACTCTCACATCCCATGTTCTACACAGGACTTCATCCAGAAGTTCACTTCTTCCCTGCTCCATTCTGCCCTGGCTGAACTTGATGACTTCCTGTGACATCTTCTAGGTTGTGGCAGAATGGCCAGGTGTTTCCCTGAAAGAAAGAATCCTGAGAAAGAGCAGCTTAGGAAACACAGGACTCTCCTCCTTTGTTCAAAGTGGTTATAAGATTGCGGTGCTAGATTGGGGTCTTGATAAATCTTAAGAATGGTTAGAGGACAAGTCACTATTTGAGGGACATCCAGGAGTGATGAACACTTTAGCATGGTCAGGACTTAGAGGGAAAAATGTTCCTAGGGTTCAGGATACTTCTTAGGCAGAAAACCCCTCAACCATGACTAGATTCTGGCTTTCTAAGTAAGAACGTTAGCAGACACTTCACTGGCTTATATTTGACTGCTTATACGGAGACCCTGTGCCCTCCATACCTACCCTCAGAAGCCAGGAGCCTTGTCACTGTAAGAATTGGGAGCCTGCAGGTATCAGGCTGGAGAGTAGGGCATTGGAATTTGCTCAGGAGCTTAAAACTAAGGAAGGCTCTCAATGAATGGTGAACACTTTGTCACTACAGCATGCTATCTGCCTACCATTAGGGAAAGCTACTGAAAGAACCCTTGACAAGGGGAGACCTAAATTTAGAGGTTGGGGCTCTCCAGGTACATGGTGATCAAAAGGGTCCTACATTGTGGCTGTCAAAAAGGTGGGCCCGAGGGGACAGAGTACAGCCTGAACCCCATCCCAATCCATAGTTCCAGTCTCCAAAACAACCCAGGGCTAGGCGAGGGGCAGCAATACGGTAAGCCGTACCTTCTGGGGAGGCAGGATCCCTGGAGTAGATATGCATAAGCCAATCACACTATTTTTGTTTAAAGATTTATTTTACAGAGTGGAGGTGGGGGGAGAAGGGGAGAGAGCGGGAGAAGGAGTCTTAAGCAGATTCTGCACTGAACATGGAGCCTGACACAGGGCTCCATTTCATGACTCTGAGATCATGACCTGAGCCAAAATCAAGAGTCAGATGCTTAACCGACTAAGCCACTCAGGTGCTCCTAAATCAGCATTTTTTAAACCACTCATGAGATAATGTAAGGGTCCTAGAACATGAATTCCACTTATTAGCCCCCTACCCCACCCCGACTTACATGCGGTTAGCTTGCTGAGGCTGCCATGACAAAACACGCTGGGTGGTTTATATAACAGAAATGTCTCTGTTCTGCACGGTCAAGAAATCCCAAGTTCAGTTCTGACCAATCTGGCTTCTGGTGAGACTTGCTGGCTTGCAGATGGCCACCTTATCCCTCTGCCCTCATGAGAGAGTGAACCCTCTGCTGTCTTATAGGGACACTAACCCCATCTGATCAGGGCTCTACCAGCATGACCCCCTATAGCCCTAGGACTTCCTTAGACGCCCCATCTCCAATCACAACCACACCAGAAGTCCAGGGTTTCAACTTACAAATTTGGGTGGGACACAAACTTCTAGTCCTTAACACGTGTTATTACAATCATGAATTTGAATTCTGAGGGTTTAGATCGCTGAAGACTTTGCAGAGCTCCTCAAATCAGTATCGAACTTAGTGGGAACAGCGTGTGCAAGTGTTCAGAATGTTAAGATCACAACATCTATAGGGAATTATATACCATATATACCATATTCTATATAATATACCATATTATATATGGCATAATATACCATATATTCCAGAGCCCCTGGAAATAAGGCAGGAAAGTCTGGATGATGGGGAATGGGCACAGAGAACCTTGGGTGTGTCTCTAACATGAGGAGCCACTGAGCCAATAAAAGACATTTAGTAGGCAACAAACATGTTCTGATTTGTTTTTAAAAGGCTGATTTTATTCTAACCCCCGCCACCCCCCGCCAAGCATTCTTCCGCTGTCCATCAAGCCACCCTCTGCCATTTCCTTGCTTACTGTTCTGGTCCAAGTTTCTATGTCTTGCCTGGGTTTAGTGATCACTTCGTCTCCCTGCTTCATCTTGGCCACTAGCAGACCTCTTCTTCCACAGATCCACGGTGATTTCTGAAAATAAATCCCAACCCTATACCACACTTACGTCTCCACTGGAGTAATTCTAACCTCAGCCCATAAGGTGCTATGTAATGCTCACCCCAAGCACCACGACATCTTGGAGAAAGGGAGGGATGATAATAAGCTGCAGCCATACTAGTTTCCTTCCTATTCTAAGGTAAAGTGTGTTTTGTTTGGCATCATTAGTTCCTGTTTGAAAACTCTGTTCCTATACCCATACTGATCTATTTCTGCAATCTGGTTTTGGCTCACCTGCTAAGATGTCTACACTGGAATTGAAACAAGAGATCACCCTACCCCATCATGCTGACTGAAAACAGCTGAATGAATTCCAGTGGAGCACTCCATGAAAGGAGTTTGTCTGTTTTTGTGTACAACTCCTATTGCCAAGAATAGTCCCTGCACACGAAGTAGGCATGGTTAGAAATTATGCCCTTGTAGTAGGAATGGTGACCCAGGGGCCAGCTCAGAATCATTAAGATGGGAGAATAGAGACTTGGAAACAAACGGAACTGGACAGGGGAGTGTGTGAATTTTGGAATCGAACAGACCCACACTGAGAGCTTTAATACTATTGCCCTTGTTCTCCCTGAGCTGCAGACCCACCAGAAAGAGGAAGGCTTAGCAAGGTCCACATCAAATGAAAGTGTAGACTTCTTTTCAGTTGGGGGGTAGGATACACTTCCAGCAGAAGCATTAGGACTTTGCAAGAAAGAAGATCCATGTAGTTACCAGCTTTGGTTGCTTAAAAACTCAGTTTCTCATAAAGGAGGTAAGATCCATGTGCTCACCAGCTCAGGAAAATGGAAAGCCCATGTCCCTTTCCTTCAACTTACACAAGATTCCCCTCCACTTATTCCCGGGACATCCCACAGAAGATCCCGTGTCTAACAAAATGAACTGCTTTCCCTTGAGGTCTTGAGGTATTTAGGAAGTCCTAGTAGATCATCAGAATTTGGAAGCCAACCAATAACTTTCCTGTGAATTAAGACCAATTGGGATTTAGAACTCGATGAATCCATTGGGAAGTGAGAAATCAAAAGACTCAGTGTTGTGGAAGAGTGGAAGTAAGTAAACACCGGATTGGTTATGAGAAGCGTCCTTCCTTCTCATCTCCTAGGGGATCTGACTGCTTTCTGGAAGATACTGTGGAGACTCAGACTCTCCACTTCCGAGTCTGGTGTGGCACCTTGATTTAACATTTTTATCAATGTTCTTGGTGAGAGAGCATCTAAGATGATTAAATGTGCAAAAGGCATGGAGTTGGAAGGGTTACCCAAACCAGACAAATGCAGTAGGAAAAGAAACGTGCGCGGACAAGAAAGGAAGTACGTACGTAGGACAAGTACAAAAAAGATCCAGGGAGCACACCTTACAAACTCTGGGTTTTCATCCAGGACAAAAATAAGAACAAAACAAAAATGGCAGCAAGACGGAAGTCTGGGATGATTTGCAGCACAAATAGGAGGGAAGAGATTCTCTTCCGACCTGTCCACAAAGAAACCTCCTGTGGAGGAATGTGTTCTGTCCGGATGGTGGGAGGGGCTGCCTGTACAGCCTCCGTCCCCACATGTATCCTCAGCCTGTGAACACAGCTTCTCAGGGTCCTCATGTTGGGGGAGGGTAGCCACAGGCGCCCGCATGCCCTCATGCTTGTCTGTTTACCTCCAGACCCAGCAGACACAGGAGGGCTGGCCTGCTGTTTCTCCTAAAGTGTAGAAGCCAGCTTCACGCAAGTCACTCCCCATCTCTAATCAATGGCTCCCTGTTGTCCACAAACCTATGTCTAAATTTCCTACCGAGAAATCCTCAGGCATCCCCATTCCTGCTCACTTTTCATTATTCCATCCTCTGTGCCAGCAAAAATGGGTTGCTTAACTGCTTAGCTTTTCCCCGGTGACCTTGAGTTTCCAGCTTCTGGGAATTCTATTCTGGGTGATGCCCACTCAAGCTGAGTGCCCTTCTCCCATGATACATCACCGATAAAGCAAACTCCAACTGCTGATTCCCAGATGCCATGGAGTCAGAGCTGCTACAGATGAGGCATGCAAAACTATATGAATCTATAAGTTTTATGTCTTCGGGTGACCGATAACCGGCATGATTATGGAAATAGTGATTATCGGGCTCCTTTGTTATCTGAGGGTTGTCAAACCTGGCCCATGCTGAGTACTGGATGCATTGTGCTTCTGGTGCCGCTGGGTACATGGGATCCTCCTCCCGCAGACCAGGTGACCTGCCTAGGGCTGCCCCACTGTTGTTAAGGCTGAGACTTGAACCCAGGGCTGCCTGACCGCAAGATCTGTTCATTCTAAAACCTCACACTGCTGATGCGACAAGAGATTGCCTGCTGCTCTCAGGAGGCTCGCAGTACCTGCCCCATTCTGCTTTGCCCTATGAGTGTGTGTGTGTGTGTGTGTGTGTGTGTGTGTGTGCACCTGTGTTCTTCTGGTGCCCTCGCTCCTGACAAGTGAGCACTTCCCCTGCCTCACCTCCATCTTCCCCTGAGCATTTCACCCACAGCTGGGTACATCGGAAGCTCAGTAAATGTTGAATTGAATTATTTAACCAGTCTGCTTTCCCAAGACCTCCTATGGTTGTACTTCAGAGATTTTTTTTTTTTCAGAAAAAGAAAGTGAAAGGACATTCTCAATTTGGTGCAGTAACTTTTCTCAAAGTTCTGAGTGAATATTCACATGGTTACAGAACTTCCTTACAAGCGAGGCAATTATCAGCATATCCTGTTCTTTTCCTGGGTAAACAAGCAACATAGCAAAAGGGTTCCAAGTTCAAGACAGGTATTTTAGAAAGGTGGAAAAGAGCAAGTCACTTAATGTTGCTGAGTCTTAGGCTTTTCCAGATGGAGGAATTCAAATTACCTAAGAGCATAAGTGAAAGGGAAAACGCTTTGGAAGCATCCTGTGAGGAAAAATGGATTACCCTACACATGGACAACAAAGAAAAGATACCAGTGATGGACAAGGTTTTGCGATGTCTACACTGTGGCCCCTCTGGGGTCCTACAGTGTGCAATGGCACAGATCTGATGTCGTCGCCTGGATTTGAAACTCTGGTCGGCCTCTTACTGGTGTGAACCTTGATCAGTTCTCATGCTTCTCTAAATTGGAGTTTCTCCATCAGGAAAGTAACAATGATAGGAGTTTTATCAGTTATGGTGAAGACTCAAGTTCATGTGTGTGATTTGAACTGAATGTCCCCTAAAATTCATGGTGAAACCCTAACCCCACCATGGGATGGTGTTGGAAGTGGGGCCTTGGGGAGGTAACCTTATAGGAAGAGGACATCAGCATTCTCACTTTCCACTTGGTGAGGACACAGCACGGAGGTGGCCATCTTCAAGCCAGGAAGAGCACGCTCCCAGAACCCAACCAGGCCGACATCTTGCTCTTGGACTCCCAGCCTCCAGAGCCATGGAAAACAAACTCTTGAGGCCCCCAGGGCTGTGGTATTTTTATGGCAGCCCAAACTGACTGGAAGCATACAAAGGACTTAGCTCTGCATCCTGGGGACACATAGTATACACTTACCGGTAATACTAGTAATGCTACGTGTAGAAATCATAATAGTCATGGTGGGCTGCCTGCTATTCTGGTCTCCTTGGAGTCCTGTGGTTGGCTGTAGTATCTGGCAAGTGTTCGTCATGCAAGCTTTGTAGAAAAACTATTTTGAGGATGAGACATATGTTCCTTGCCATTTTTTCCCTTCTTGTTAAACCAAACATAAGTTAACAGTTAAAAGTCTGATTTATTACAAAGGTATGTTCTATTTCTCAGGCCAGACCAATTGAACTATCAACTCCACTTAGCATGCTAGCAAAGGCAGCCTGTCTGCAGACAAAGAAAATGCAATCATATAGAAATCCAAAACGGCAATTCTTTCCAAGCCAGGGGGCTTTCACACGGTCCAGTACAGGGGCATTCTGAAATGTTGCTTGCACAAGAGTATCTAAGATGCTTCCTACCTTTTGCTCGGTCCCCGTTCTTCATAGCCTCCAACTCAAATAGCATGACGTTCTACTGGTCAGAGCTGAAGCCACATGCTCTGGGATGCCTGGAACATCCGGACACAAAGCCCAGTACCCTGTCATGAAGTGACCAGAGCATCGTTCATCCCAGGTGATGCTGTTACCATCTGGTGGAACAGGGTAAGAGCAGAAGAGCTTGAAAATTTGAGAAGTAAAACAAATCCAGCATTGGCGGCCACTGGCACAACTCCCTTGACACCTCCCCCCAGCCCCCAGTCTGGTGTTGTGGGTCCCATCATTGAAAGCTAGCAGCCCATCGGCCCTCCCTGTTAATGCCGCAGAGGGGAGTGAGTTAGAGGCCAAACCGGCCCGGACAGAACGTGTCACCGGAAACCGGCCTTGCCAGGGGCTGTGCAGTCCAGATCCCTCCAGGGTTTCCCAAGCAAGCACAGATCCCTTCCAGCCAGAGGCTGGATGTGTAAGAAATGTGTCCCTACAGAGGTGGGACCCTCTAGCTGGAAGAGGTGTTAGTCCCAGCAGAACCGGGTTCTGACCTCAGTACTTCCGCCTACACCCTCCGATGAAACGGGGCGATTGCTCCACCTCGGGGAGTGCTTCCCCAGTAGCAGGGTGGGGCCGGTGCTGTCCAGTGCAGAGCAGGCTCAGAAGGTGTAAAGGTGACCTTGCAAAAACCAACTTGCAGGGTATGACGGGCTCCATCCACGTTACTGCCTCTGTTCCTGACATTGGCTGTGTCTATACTGCAGAGGCGGGTTCTCCTAAGAAAGGGCACCTTCGGGGAAATTCCAAAGCTTTCAAAAGTACCTTCAAATGTTGAAGAGCCACCTCCACACTTTGGAAGGAGTGCGTCATCGGCAAAAAGGTGGAAAAGCCAACACCAGCCCCTATTTCAGATAGCTGATAAACTCATAGCCGTTATCAACCGAGGGCTCCAGGCCAGAATCAGAAGGTCCGGGCACACCCATTGCAAGACCCTGTGTGACCTTGACCCTGGCCCACTTCAAGTGCTGGCTCTCCTCTGGAAAAACCCTCTTTTCAGACTCCAGGTGGAAAGTTACTTCATGGAAGACCACCCCCACGGCGTTCCTACCACGTGGTCTCCAGCAGGAAGACCAGGCTGGGAATCATGCCCCAGGGACCTTCGTGGACCGCTTCCTCTAGAACGCTGTGGAGCGTGACTCTCGCCACGCTGGTACAAAGACCAACACGATGCAGGCTGAGTTCACTATGTGCATCCTTCAGATTTTTCAAAGCAATGGAAGTCTTCGTGAATACCTTCATGGGCCCTTTAAGGCAACTGTGGGTCTTGGGTGCTGTGCGTGCTCTGTGCCTAGCAGGGGGTGCCAAGAAGGATGGGACCCCACAGCTCTTGGGGGTTTTAATCTCCTGGATTATTAAGAGAAAGTTTAAAACAAAACACCAGCTTCAACTGAAACGACCCGTTCTTCCTCGGGAGCAACTATACGGTCTGTCTGCTGTGAATCGACAGGGCCCCCGCCCCCGCCCCACTGTGTCCATCATTGCCCCTCCCTCCAGGTTCCTGCACGTGGTCATTGTCACCACCCAGTAAATGTCATGTGTATGCAGGGACCATATGAATGAATGAATGAGCAAGCGAGTTCAGCCAAAGCTGAGGGGGAGGAAGTGACCGGCTGGGAGGAAGGAGGCAAATTTTGCTTTTTAAGGCTCTTCTGGCTCAGGTTTCCCTGACTCAGCCTGGAGGACACGGCTTCTGAACCCTATGGACACTTTGGCTTGCACCTGCCCATGGGAACAGCCCCTGAACTGGTCCTTCCCACAGGAAAGAGCCCCCATCAGTCTATGATGAACCCCAAGCATAAAGAAGCACTCACCTTCCTCAGTTTCCTGGAAGAGGAAATGGGACCAAGGAGAAGCAGCTCCCAGGCACTGCCTGTGAGCCCCTCCTTCCCTGTCTCTTTATTCTGGGCTTGCTTTCCTGCTGGCTTTGCTCCACTCCGGGCCTTTCAGACAAGGGACCCTTCCACCTCTGGTGGACTTCCCCAGTGCCTGGCCCAGGCCCCGAACAGTCTCACAGTGCTTGGCAATTTGCCATACCTGCCAGGCCTGACCCACCCCTGGATTGCCATGCTAACCTCCTAACCGGCCCTCCTGCCACCAGCTGGCTTGTTTTTAACAGACCTCTGTGGCTGCTGTGTCTTTGCTCTAGTCAAACAATTCACTGGCTCCCAGTTACACTCAGGGTAGAAGCCAGTGTTTGCAGCGGCCTCTGGGCCCTGCACGATGTTGGGCCTCTCCTGCTTTGCTCCCTGTCCAGCTGCCCTGGCCTCTCACCATTCTGTGGCCAGCCACGCATGCTCCTGGCTGTAGGCCTTTGCGCTGGTTGGTCCTTCACCTGAACCCTTCCCTGGCTATTTGCACGACCAGCTCTCTCTCCAAGACTTTCCAATTACTCTTTGAGAAGCCACATCGAAGCAACAAGACTTCTAGTGCTCCTTACCCTGTTCTATTTAATTTTACTTTTTCTTTATTACTTTTCTATCCTCCTTCATACCACACAATCTCCATGAGCCCATCTTTGCCCATCTTGTTCACTGAAGAATCCCAATACCTAGAGGAGTTCCTGGCATGCAGCTGGTGTTCAATACATGGGATACACCCTTTTGAAGAAAACCTTGGGAGGGGGAAAGGGAGGGAAGAAAGCACAAGTTGTGGTGATGCTAGGAAGGAAGCAAAGCCTAAGGAAGGGAGGGGAAATGGACTCACTTGGTGTCCCCCAAAGAATGGTGGAATGACCCAGAACTTGGGTGTCCTGATATCCCTCCAACTCCCTTTCATTTGTGAGCTGCTTTTCAAGCTGAGTCTCCAAAGGCTGGACCAGCACAAGCGAAGGATGCAGGGGGCCTCCAGGTGGGGGAGCTCTCCACCCCAGCCTCTCTGCTTCTCAGTAGATCCTCCTGGATCTGCACCCTCTGGCTGGGCCAGTCCCTGTCCTCTCCCATGGACCTTCCCTGCCCCCAGCTCTCTCACCCTCCTGGGCAATGGGGGATAATGGGATCTCTTACATGAATTGTTCAGAGGATTGACCAAACATATGAATGGGGGGGACAGAGTGCCTGGTGCATAGAATCGCGGCAGTCAGAGGGAAGGAAGGGAGGAGGTGGAGGAGAAAATGCGTCTTAGCACGGACCTGATAGTCTATGTGAGTAAACTAACGGTGGATCACCAAAACCACTCCCGTTCTCTCAATGGAGAAGATGAAGGCAGGAGGGAAGGAAGGGCATTTAATTCCTCCCCACTTCTAAGACCCTTCGGACACTTTAAAACCCCCGTATCTGCCACATCTAACACAACTCTCCCGACCCAAGACCCAGGTGTCCTTATTTCCATCCTACATAAGGGGCACAGAGAAGCTGGCTGCTTGGATCCTGTATCTCGCACACTCACATACAGGCGTCTGGAATCAAGCCGATACTTCTAACGCTCAGCCCGATACCCTTCCTCTGTGTACCAGCACAGCAAGGAAGAGCCCCAGTGTCTTTGCCTGACAGTTTGATCTTCGAGAATTTCCTTGCCTTTGACCAATTTTTAAATGAAAGCCATGTTTGCCCGGGGCAGGGTAAGGAAGCCCAGCTCTAAGTCGGGGAACAGAATCACACGTGGCTGAACCCACCCCCGTTACGTCACAGCCGTGGGACCCGTGAGGTTACTTTCTCTGAGGCATCAGATCTCAGGTGGGGGGTGGGACAATACCACCCTAAATGGTCTCAAGGATACTATAAAAAACAGTCCTGTGCGCGGTTTCACGGCTCCCCGCTTCGTACCTCAATACCCCAAAGATACAGACGTAGTAAAGAGAAGGGCCATATGCACCCCAGTGTTTATAGCAGCAATGTCCACAATAGCTAAATCGTGGAAGGAGCCGAGATGCCCTTCAACAGATGACTGGATTAAGAAGTTGTGGTCCATATATACAATGGAATATTACTCAGCTATCAGAAAGAACGAGTTCTCAACATTTGCTGCAACATGGACGGCACTGGAGGAGATAACGCTAAGTGAAATAAGTCAAGCAGAGAAAGACAATTATCATATGATTTCTCTCATCTATGTAATGTAAGAACTAGGATGATCGGTGGGGAAGAAAGGGATAAAGAAGGGGGGGTAATCAGAAAGGGGAATGAAGCATGAGAGACTATGGACTCTGAGAAACAAACTGAGGGCTTCAGAGGGGAGGGCGGTGGGGGAATGGGATAGACCAGTGATGGGTAGTGAGGAGGGCACGTATTGCATGGTGCACTGGGTGTTATACGCAAGTAATGAATCATCGAACTTTGTATCGGAAACCGGGGATGTACTGTATGGTGACTAACATAATGTAATAAAAATCATTAAAAAAAACAGTCCTGTTATAACCTGACTTAATATTCCAAATTATAATCCCTAAAACAAGACATGAAAGTAGGAGTTTGATAAGCCAAACTCCTGATTCTTGGCCATTAAATCCAAGAGATTTCGATTTTTACAGTGAGAAAGTCGAGGTTCAAGTAGGTCAGTTCCAGTTCAAATACCCTTTCGGGTGTGCTGGCCGCTCGCACAGCCCTGTCCTGCTCCTGATAAGAAGGACAGCAGGAGGGGCGCCTGGGTGGCTCAGTCGTTAAGCGTCTGCCTTCAGCTCAGGGCGTGATCCCAGCGTTCTGGGATCGAGCCCCACGTCAGTTTCATCCTCTGGGAGCCTGCTTCTTCCTCTCCCACTCCCCCTGCTGTGTTCCCCCTCTCACTGGCTGTCTCTCTGTCAAATAAATAAATAAATAAAATCTTAAAAAAAAAAAAAAAAAGGACAGCATGACTTTAAAGGTTAAATACGGTTTCAGAGCTCACAGAGCGAGCCGGTAGTAGGACTGGAATTAGAACCAGATGCGGTTTTTCTAGATAACCCAGAATAACCGAATTAATGCTGTGCAGTAATAAATGAAGCTGTGTTTCCTCCTCCCCGGGAGGGATGAGTTCTGTTGAGCTCCAGACACAGTGTGGGAAGAATTTGCATGAGCAAGCTTCCTGTAAGCCTCAGGAGACACCTGGTGCCGGATCACACAGCCAGCCTGACTCGATTATGCTTAACCACCTGATGAAGCCACCAGAGCCCCTCTGCCCATGATGGAGTGTTTCGGGATGGGTACAGAACGAGAGAGGCAGCCTTCCTCCGTGCCTCCAAAATCCTAATGCACACAGAGCTTTCCATTAAGGGGATGATTCCCATTTTTCTTTTCCCTGGGTTTGCCAAACACAAGATCAGAGTGTCTCTCTCTCTCTCTCTCTTTTTTTTCTTCCCTCCGCTCTCACTGGAAGTCACTGATGCTGGCTTCACAATTCAATCCGATATAGATTCTTAAGGAGTTCCCTACCTTGTCAAAGACAGACTCTGAGTGACGTGCTCCAGGGCACTCAGAGCACATATGTGGCAGTGGTCTTGTATCTTGGGCGATTGCCACAACAATGCCGTGGAGCAAAGACCTGTAATTGTAACAGTGTGCAAAGTTGAGAAGGAGGATAAAAATTGAAGGTCAAGTACTGTGCTCAAGGACGTATCGCTAATGGGCACACCTGGACCTTGCACATGGGGCCTCTCATCTTCAACCCTAAGTACCTTCCACTGCTCCTGTTCTTCCTGAGCTCACTGCAGTTGGGCTTCCCTTCCCTGTAACGCTGTCTAGAGTTGGTTTCCACAGGGTGGGCCCACTCCTCCTATCTAAGCCTATATAACCATAGGCCTATGTTGAATTCTCCAGTGACAGGTGCCACGGGTTTGAACAGAACTACAGTTCTTGAGGACAAGAGCAATATATACTTACGTAGTTTCTGATAGACGATCCACCTTTTATATCAGGTTTCCTGGAGGATATTTTGGCAAACGGAATTTGGCAATAAATTTCCCTTGGAAAAACGGAATTCTTTTAACTGTGTGTGAAGTTCAAATCCAGCATATGAATATGTCCTTAGTGAAATGCTAGCCTGTAGAGTTCCTTCAGAACCACAGGCAGTTTTCATGGGAAGCAAAATTTTAGCTGCTTGTGGGTAAAGCATTCAGGATCCCTCACCACAACCTATAGAGATGACATGAAGGTTGTGTCTTGGTCTCTATTGATCATCTTGACACGATGGGTTTTCTCAATTATAAGCTGTTCCAAATTGAGATCCGACCATACTCACATGTGCGTAGTCATCTCTAATCTAGCCTTTACCCCTGCCTGACCTTTCTAACTAACGTTTGTATGAATGAGTCAATGTCCGAGAACCAGACCAATGCTAGATTCCAGAAACCTGTTCTAAACAATATAGCCATAGTTCAGATCTCAGGCTGGAAACCAGGTTCAGGCTTAAAAATTGGGAACCCAAAAGGTCTTCCCCCTGTTAAATATAGGACCATGGTTATCTTCATAGGAATTCTAGAAAGGTACCTCCTCTGAAGTACCCTGTCCCTCCTGAGACAGGATAAGAAGAAACGTGTGTGGAGGTCACGGGCTCATCAAGTTGACTGAAATTTAACTGGAAGATTGTAGAACATCTCTTCGCACCGTGAGCCGGGCTCCAGTAGAGTGATTAAAGCCAGAAGAACTGCACAACACCGAAGTCGCTGTAGGCGCCAGAGGCTTAAAATTCCTTTCGTGTCCTTATTTTTGTCTCCTGATGACTTTCTAGGAAGAAGAGGGAGTGCTAAAGTCAGCCATTAAACAGCCCAAATCCTGGCTGGGTTAACATAAGTTCTCACACTAGAAACCATTCTATCTCCGGTCCTATTACCTGGTACAACACATCTGGCTTTTAACAACAAAAATACAAGTGAGGCCAAAAAGCAGGAAATGGTCTGAAAAGACAAAACCAGATTTAGACTCAGATAGGACACCGGTTTTTAGGATTGTGAAAGAATTTATAACTAAGATGAACATACGAAGGGCTCTTTTTATAGGCAGAATATTTGGGATTAGGGCTTAAACGTATGAATCTTGGAGATACAAAGTGGCTGTGTTGAGAGATAGGGCTTCTAAGAAAGTAATTAAGGGTCCATGACCTCATAAAGGTGGGGCCCCGATCCAATAGATAAGGGTTCTTAGACACCAGAGAGCTCACTTGCTCTCTTTACCATCTAAGGACACAATGAAGGATCTCTACCTGGTCTGCAGACAGCCACCTTTGCACTAAGGACAAAATCAGTGGGCTCCTTGATTTTGGACTCCCCAGCCTCCAGAACTGTGAGAAAATAATTTGTCAAAGCCACCCAGTCTATGGTATCTTATTAGGACAGTGTGAGAAGACTGGCATGTTAATTGATATGTAAAATAATGTCTTTAAATGTAAATGGCCTAACTATACCAATTAAAAGATGCTTAAAATGTCTAGAAGCAATTGCTTAGAAGCAATGACACTTAGAAGGAAGGATCTGGATGCTAGGTGTGCTGCTTGCTACTGATACCATTCTCTAGGAAAAGAAATCAGGGCTCCTTGGAGAAATGGTTGATTCTAGGACAATCTACAAGATAAGCCTGGAGCATTTTATAAGTTAAAAAATAGGGAAACGCTCAATATTTTTTAAAAAATCGCAATGATAGGAGCATGTTAGAGGGATACATGAGCCAACTTAAGTCCCCCTCCCCCAGCCAATGGCCAAAACTAGAAGACTTTAATGGGAAAAAAAGTAGCATTAGATATTTTATACTTTGTGCTATAATCTGAATCCATACTGTGATACAAGTAAATGAAATTAAGCGGTTGGCAGGGATAGACGAACTTCCTCATGCAGGAGAATCCTGCGTGGCTATAGATATCCACTTTTAAGGAGGCGAACTGTTATCCCCTACTTCACTAGTAACAAGTCCTATTGATAATATGTACCCTTGATAAAATAGGAGAATAGTACCTCACTCCTAAGCTCTTCTTCCCTGAATCTAAAACCCCAGTATAATCATGAGGAAGAGATAAATAATCCTGAGGAATGTTCTACTAAGTGGCTGACCAGCAGTCCTCAAAACTGGCAAGGTCCCCCTCCCATAAAAAACCAGGGAAGTTCTGAGAAATTGTGATAGCCAAGAGGAGCCTAAGGAGTCATGACTGTGTGATGTAATGTGGCATTCTGGAATAGAAGAAGGTCATTATTCAGATATCCCATTTTCCCTAAAGGATGAACTTTAGTTAATAACATGTCTATCTACTAATTGTGGTTAATACTCTGCTGATGTAGGATGTTCATAGGGGAAGCTGGATGCGGGGTATATAGGAACTCCCTGTACCCTCTTTGCAATAATTCTTTGAGAACAGTTTTATATTTAAAGTGCATCTTTTTATTTTTTTAATGGTCTTTTAAAGCTTGAGCATAGCTGCCCTGAGTCTGTCATTTTCTTTCCTTGAGCTTTATAAAACTGAGAAAATGTATCAGACCCCTGGTAGGTTCTGCTACATAGTTGCCTTTCTGTTTGCCCCATCCCAAGCTTTGGAGTTCTCCAATGTGCAATTACAGCTTTCCTTGTTTGGGCTGATGGAGCCCCTTTGCCCGGGACTGAAAGTGTGAGTTTATATCTGCCCCCAACTCCAGTTGCCCTAGTCAACTTGGTTGACTAATGGGTACAGGAATACAGAAGGTTAGGTGCAAGTCTGAGCCGTGAGGATAGTCTAGAGTTCCTCTGCGTGACCAACAGAAGCAACATTCCGTGGAACTAAAACTGGTAACCAAAGGGTTAACAGGACTAAAAATGCAGCTGTAACTTTTTACCCAGATCTTTTATCTGTAGCCTTTAAATTTCCCTGACTCTCCTCCTTTGGGAGGCAGAAATGAGGCTTGCCCTTCCCTCTTGGTCTCCTCATTTGGCTGCCTCTCCAATAAACCTTTTCCTCACGGCATACTTGATGTCTCCATTATTGATTTTGCTGCATGTCAGGCAGACAAACTTGGGTCCAACTGCAGGACCTTATCTGGAATTTCATCCTTGTTTGGATTCTTCCCCTTTCTTGTTCTATGTCCTCTACTCCGTTATCAGTTTACCTTGCATGCTTAATGAACCACTTGTACATACAACTTCATCACAGGGAACCTGATCTAAGGTACTGGAAGCACACTGGAAGGATGGAATTCAGAAGCCAGGTCACTCATTGAGCAGGTGGTCAACAGACTCATCAGAGGTGGTAAATGGAGCGTTGGAAGCTCCTGCCATGGGGACAGGTTGAATAAAGCTCCCGCCCGTGGGGAATTGGGGTGAGCTAGAAGTGGAAGGGTTTCTCTGCTTACTCATCACTCCTGCACTTGGAAGATCAAGGGGAAGTCGTAACAATGAGGACTGTAGGGCAAAATGGAGACAGAAGAGAAAATGAAGGACTCAAGTCAGCCAACAACAAATGTAAGATGTAATGTGAAAACTAAAAAAGGCTTCATGACCCCATCTAAAGAGACCTTAATTTCTTATGCAGACCACAGATGAGCCCCAGGATATAGCTGTAGGAATAACAATTTCAGGAAAGCTGGATTTTCAGCCTGGGAAAGTTAGCTACGCCCAAGCCAAGGCCTCTGTAGGAGAAGAATGGCCACATGACTCTTAGGATGGGGATCTTTGTGTGGATGCATGTGCACCGTTCAAAACCTAGATCTCCTAAACTCTGGGCATGCAAAACTGGGCCACTCACCCTTGCTCTGGAGGACTTCAGCCCCCCTCCATTTATTGACGGTCTATGCAGAAGTTTAGCTGAGGCAGGTAACTTGGAAGAACAGTATCTGCCCTGCATGATATCTGCCCTATCTCTGCCCCTGGATTCAAGACCAATAACGAAGGTCAAGTCTCATGGCCCAATTGGGGTAATGCTGACAATGTTCAAAGAATAACAGATTTATCAAAACAGCTGCAGGATCTGACCCAAAGGTATCACTAGGAACTGGGAAAGTACACCTGGGAGTAGATCTGGGTGCTGGACCAGAAAAAGGTGATGAAGGAAGAATGAATGTTGACATAGAGCATTCTCCCATGGCTTGGGCTCTAATGCCTTGGCAAAGGTCCTTCTGGACACCTTTACTACATGTTGGGAGGGGTTCTGAAAGCGATGGGGTTGGGGGAAGTTAAGTAGAATGAGGTGGAGGTGCTGGAACTGTCTCTGTCTTAAGGAAGTGGTCAGAGGCTCGGGCGAGAAGGCACACTAGAACTGATCTGCGTGAGCCTAAAATGTCCATCAACTGATTGGTTTCTAAGTGAAATAAGTCAAGCAGAGAAAGACAATTATCATATGGTTTCTCTCATCTATGGAACGTAAGAACTAGGAAGATCGGTAGGAGAAGAAAGGGATAAAGAAAGGGGGGGTAATCAGAAGGGGGAATGAAGCATGAGAGTCCCATGGACTCTGGGAAACAAACTGAGGGCTTCAGAGGGGAGGGGGTGGGGGAATGGGATAGGCTGGTGATGGGTAGTAAGGAGGGCACGTATTGCATGGTGCACTGGGTGTTATACGCAACTAATGAATCATGGAACTTTACATCAAAAACCAGGGATGTACTGTATGGTGACTAACATAATAAAAAAATATTATTATTAAAAATAATAATAATAATAATAAATAAATAGAGGGGCTCAGCAGGTGCTGTTCTCAATCAAACCCACTAACAGAGGGCACTGACATTGTTGGAGCTCAGTGGGAGCTGTCCTCTTGCGACGGGCGGGTGATGTTAGGAGGTGCTGTTCTAGAGTTGGTGTCAGTGGGTTGGTGGGAGACAGAGTAGCAGAGGTCGTGGAAGGACAACAACTACTGAAGTCCAGCCTTACCGAGTCATAGTAGATGGCGAGACCGCAGTGATAACTGAGGGCCTTTACTCACAGAAATCTGATACACCATGGGGTTCGTAAGGACCAGGTGGATGGGCAGTTAACAAAGGAATTGTGTGTATACGTATGTTTGGAAATACGTGTGTACATGCATACACTGAGAAAGAATGAATGAACAGGAGGCTAAAGGGAAGTCTCAGGCCACTTGCTCAATTTTCAAATCTGAGCCAGTTCAGTCTGAGGACCTATTTATCCAAAGAGAAAATTCACCTTGGGAATGGATTTAGCAGTGTCACAACACCTGTAGTTAGGGATCTAAACGAAATCTGAAACACCTTTAGTAGTGACTTTTCCCCTCCATCCTTCTCAAAGGACTGGATGGGGAAAGAGCACCTGCTTGTTTGTAGGGATTTGGGATATAGATGTGAGCTGACTTGATTCACTGGAGGGTGTTGGGACCCCTGAAGGGTATGAACGTACGGAGGTCAGGTGATAAATGGAGTTCTGACCCAGCTCCGACCAACAATAGCATGGTCCAGTGCCCCAAGTTCCCGAATGTATAATCAAGGTGGACACAGCTACTGATCAAATGCTCACTAGCTCTTTGCCCCATGAGGTAGGAGATATTATAGCAGGAAAGGCCCAATGGAATGCATAAAATGGACCCATCTCAGCCAGGATGGTCCTCATAAAGCCTCCTATAGAATGGAAGACGTGAGTGCCTCTCAGAGATGTGAGGAGTTGTGGGGCCATTGGAGCCCAGAATGACCCCTTCAAAAGCCAGGTGAATCACTATGTATGATGGTGGACTTTCTCAGAGCAAACTCCTCGGGCTGCTGCTGGGCCTCCTCTGACTCCATCCTGGGTAGCTGGAAGTGCCTGGAAGTTCGCATCTCCCTAGGTGACCATAGCCAATGACCGACTGCGGCTGGAGGTGGAAAGTCTCCTTACGTTCAGGAGGTTGTCCCGTCCTCTTGGCCAATTCTGCTTCAGCCATTGTGTGGTTTTCAGCTCCATGCACGTAGGACCCCAAAGCACATCATGCCAGCTGCACACAGCAATCTCCCCTTCCGTCATGGCAGCTTTCCTGCCCTCGACGTTGAGTGAGTTCATCACTGGATATTGGCCTCTTCTCTTTCCCACGAGAGAGTAAGAGAGCACGAGTGTGATCCTTATTGTTCCATTTCAGAGATGAGGAAACTGAGCCAGCCACTTAGCTTTTCTGTACTTCAAAGACACATGAGGAGTAAGTTTTGAGGTCAGAACTTTTCCCTCCTAGTTGCATTCCCATTATCCAAGGGCTAAACTTCATAGTGATCAGCTAGCTGGGGATGTTGTCTTAACACTGCACAGAATTGTGGGCAGCCCAGTATTCGGATCTGTGCTTCTCCATTTCACTCATGTGAAGATAACCTAAGCCCTGTGCCCTTGTCTGTAAAGTCTCCTGCCACGTAGCCGTGGGTAAGTCACCATGACCTATGCCTCAGTCTTCCCACCTGTACAAGTGAAGAATACTTGAATAGATTAGCTGTAAGGAACCTATGTTTTATATATTGTGACCTTCAAGCCTTTCTTTTCCTCTCAGAGTTAACAAGGTCATTTTACATTTTTTTAGATTTTGTTCATTTTACGAGCACATGTGAACGAGTACATGAGTGGGGGGAGGGACAGAAAGAGAGGGAGAAGCAGGCTTCCCGCTGAGCAGAGAGTGGGACACAGGGCTTGATCTCAGGACCCGGGGATCATGACCTGAGCGATCCAGGTGCCCCAAGGTAATTTCTAATACTTACTTTAATGACTATCCCAGAAAAAGTGTCCCCTACCCCATATTCCCATCTCTGCCCTTCTTGATGGTACATTTATTCGTTTCCTAACCCGGACTGAGGTTAAAGTCAATAAATGCGAGAAAGTGTGTGTTAAACACAAAATACAATCACTAACCCCCTCACGTGCATGTGCTCACACACACACGCACACGCACACGCACAGCAGCAGTAACAAGAAACCTAGTCCCTGCCACGTGGTTTCAAGTGAAACCTCTCTTTTGGGTTTACCACCACCTTCCCTGGTCCATTCGCGGGTGGGGTACATTGAAATCCTGACAAGTCTGCAGGTGTATCATGAATCTCCAGGTTTAAGGGCTATTTTTAAAATAGTAATATAAAACCCAGTACCGAAAAACCTAGAAGGAGAGCAAATCATGACACCCCAGAGGTGAGCTGGGTTGGGGGGGGGGAGGGAGAGACGGAGGATGCTCACATCCTCCAGTCCTCCTGCCTAAACTGAGGCTTCTCAGCAGATAGACTATTTATAACATCTACCCTGTATGCTTCCAGAAAGTGTCGGGAGCAGCCTTTATTTTCAGCCTGTGCTGGGAACTAGTCTGAGTCAGGGTCCCACTGGAGTTCAGGTGAAGGTCGCTGCTTGAGTGATGGTCCTCTGGTCCCACCCATCTTAGGTTAGCTGGATTCCTATTGTTCTTGGCTCCCTTTCAGCTTCTAAACTACCCTACAGCCTACGGTGCTGAATCTTTCCTGATGTGCCCATCTGTGAATCTGGATGGAAATCCTTCTCTTGTAGGCAGAGGCCTGGCTGCAGCTTGCCACCCATGGGGGGGGGGAGTGGTACCTTCTTATTTCCCTGTTACCTTGAAAACTTAGGAAGACTTAGGAATTCCAGAATGCTAGGATTTTTAGGATTCACTATTGTCCATTCATCTGCTTGTTGCTCTGTAGTGTGCAAATTTTACATGCAATTATTTTAGTCGAGGTTGAAAGGCTTCAGCTAATTCATTAATGTACCCCTTAAAGTGCCCAAATTTACAAATGGTGTGGTGATACATACCTCTCCTTGGTTCAGGAAGGATCAAGTCCGGTTTTAGAGCTCACGTCATGGTTATTTTGCAGGAACGGTGTGGGCTGGCAGGAGGTGGAGGAGGAAACAAGTAGAGCAGGGAGAAGAATGAGCTTCAATTTCCTCATTATGACCTGAGATTGGAAGAAAAACTTGCTGGCTTGTATGGATCGGAGGAAGGAACTCATGAATCAAGATTTATGACTTGTAAAATCCCACACAAAGATGTATTCGCTAATAGCCAGTCACTCAATATACAAACAAAACAAAACCTTTCTCCTGACACTCAGATGGCACTGCTTTTCTCCTGCGGCTCTTCCTCGTAAAACATTCATTTACCTCTGCTCTGAGCACCATTTCTTCATAGATTAGAGGGAAATGATGTTCTTACGAGTAACTTCTGAGATGGGAATAGGATTCTAACCTAACTCTGTTAAGCCACTTGTTCCCTGAAGTGTGGCCACGAACCCTAATGGTGGGCACACGATCGCGTTCTGCACTCCAGGATTGTTACAGGCAGGTGCTTTCTGGGTGCGTCCCGCATGAGGCAAACTCAGTGTGGTATGTGGAATCTTCACAAGAAAGGGCCCCAAGGATCACCACTGGCCTGAGGGGGAAGCAAGCGGGGCTTGCTGGGTAACCGGGGAAGCCCTTGCACACCGCCTGCCCCTGCCGTGTGCATGAGCAGGTGGGGGCCATGTGACAGGGATGGGAGGCTCCTGGTGGTCTTCACACCGATCAGGGCAGGGGGCAGCTATTCCAGGATCCCAAGGGCCTGTCTTCCTGGAAGAAACAGTGAAGGAAGGTTAGTGGGATGAAACGCGTCCTCACCACAGAACAGATTTGAACCCACCACTGCTACAACTCTTCCCCACTCCCCATTTCGGACCCCGTCGTTCTTACCTGGCACCTCTGCTGGGTCCTGACTCTCATCCCTGAGGCTTTGAATCCATTTGCACTTCCCATCAACCATCCTAGCTAAGCAAAGGAGCTCTAAGGAGTAGCCAAGTGGGTTACTCGGGTGCCACCATATTCCTTCCTGCTCCTTTCACAGAGCAGCCGTCCCATCTCCTGATGATTGGGACTAACCACTCTGAGCAAGACCATGGCTTGTCCGCTGGTCTCTTGACACAAGCAGCCTGAGGTCCCCAAAAGCTATAGCTTACCTGCCGTGCCCCCTCACAGTGAAATTATCCCCCATTGGGTGGGGGATCAGGACCTCTAATCCTGCAAAACCCAGACTTACTGGGGCAGTAAACACAAATGTACCAAGTGAGACAGTTGGAGTGATACTAAGTGTGGCCCCACTGGTTTTCGTGTCCCCGGTAGGAAAACCACGTAGGTCTGGGAATAGTTGTCCTGTCCATTTCAGCACCTCTACTGCATCCTGGAGGCTGGCGCTGCATGACCCTAAAGCTGTCTCTGCTTGTGGCTGTTCATGCTTCCTCAGGTGGGCAGGGCTTGGGTCTCACAGCAGGTCCTACAACTGGCACACCTGCAATCACTGTCCTCCTGTTTGTCACGTAAAGTGGGTACCCTGGTCTAATGAGGTATAAGGTCCAGGCCAGTGGATCAAACACTCAGCAAGGCCTTGGAGAGGCACACCGGCCAAGACCCATGAAAGGCAAACCCATCCCCAGAACATACAGAGGATGACATAAGCCACTGCCCCTTCTAGAGTGCGCCAAGCTCCACATACTCTGTTTATGTCCAAGTGGGTTTCCTAGAGGAATGGTGCCTCTCCAGGGCTTGGCTTTGCTCCCTGTTGCCAGCAGGCTGGGCTGTCGGAGGCCCAAAAGAGTTCAATCAACCTCGGTAAATAGGAGCCTGTGCTGTTTGGCCCATGCGTAACTTCCGTCCCTGTCACCGGCTACTTGGCCACCCCTCTGCTGACATGAGCACAGGGACCAATGACAGAGGATGGCTTATGTCACTGGACCGTCTTTACACAATCCCCCAATTCGAATGCTAATCTCTTCCAGAAACACCCTCAACAGACCCAGAAATACTTACTCAAAGGTGGGGCATCCCATGGCCCAATCAAGGGGATGCAGAAAACTAAGCATCACAGCACTAATTTGTTAAATGAAGGAAACACAATCCTACTATATTTAAAGTTGTAGAGCTTTTGTAATAAAAAATCTCCCAGGTTCAACAATCAGTATTTTTGCACATTTGCTTCATCTTCTCTTGTTTTCGCTTTCCCTTTTATTTCTTGCTTCACTGAAGTATTTTTAAGCAAATTCCAAATAGGTCACTCTTTCATTACATAACTCGAAGAAAAATGTCTAGTTTTTAAAATTTTCAATATGCCATATAATGGGCTATAAAATGAAGAATGCTTACATTTTCCTATTGTCAAATGTATATATTTTTAAAACTCAGGACAGACGCCCACTTACGACAATGCTATAGCCTTTGAATGTTGTTCCCTCCAGTCATGCAGCTAACCATCCCAATCTGTCTTTCTACTTACCGGCAGAAAATAGGTGAAGTCTCCTTGCTCCACATTCTGGGTTTGCCCCCTTGAATCCATGTGCTATCCTCCGATGACCAGCAACCCCTGAATTTTCCCAGAAACCCCGGGGACCACCCTTTACTCTAAAGGGCCAGATGGTGTTTCAGGCTTTGGAGGCCACATATGGTCTCTTGCCACATTCTTAGTTTCTTCCACTTAAAGGCTGTAAATAAAAACATTCTGGGTGTGCCGGCCATATACACACACTCAGGGCACGGGCAGAATTTGCCCAATGGGCTATCATTTGTTGAACCTTATTTCTACTAAACTCCAATATAACGAAGCCCAACTTTTCAGCATAAACACTTTCTGAGTGCTTCTGTGTGCTTCACATGGTTACATATCAGAAGGCAAACAATATTGAGGATCATTGAGTATGCTGATCAGTGATGCAGGTGGGTGTGCCTGATTTCTCCATTATAAGATGTCCTATCAGTACATCTAATGGTTTCATCCATGGATGATTGTCTGATTTAATCCGATTCTACCATTCCTTCCAAAATTATGACTCAAGATCTTAGTTTCCTCAACTAGGACTATTGGCTTACCCTGAAATACAATTTGTTCAGAAATGATAGGAATTATGCACAAATTTTTCTTATAATTGTTATGCTCTAGAATCAAATGCTCCTTAACTGTGTATGTATGAGTGTATCGTTATGAATTCATAATTATTGGATGTTCTTTGCAGTTTAAAATCTCACTTTACAAAGAGTTTCCATCTTTGGCCCCAGGAGTTCCTTTGTGTTGGTTCTTAATGTCCCTTTGATAAGGCCCATTATTCTTTGATAGCTTCCTTGAATTCTGGTACAAACTGCCCCAGGCTCCTCCTGAATTTTTCCTTGTCCGGACTAGCAATCCTCTATTTCTCCAAGGAGCCCTGATTCCCTGCGTGGGAAGTGATGCTGACAGACTACCATCTAGGGGGGACGGGGAGAGGGAAGAAGACCATGGTCATCAGCTGAGATGCCTTCCGGGGCTTGGATCCGTAGCGGGGACCAGGAGGGAACGCTGAAGTCTGAGGTCAACACCGAGAACACACCACACCTAAAATCATTCCAGTTCCCGGATGTATGAAATCCTACAATGTTGCACAAAGCCCAGAACTCGGCAAAAACCTAAACTGTCATGGAGTTGCATTGCTGGTGCCAACATAATGCCTTGCCCACTGCAAACATTTATCCCGTCAATGTTTTGTGGCTGAGTCAATGTAGGAGACAGGAGAGAGGAAGGGGAATAGCGGGGGAAACAGAAAAGCTGGAGAGCTGCCCTGTGTGGCAGGAAGTGGGGGAAAAACATGGGGTGGGGGCGGGGGAGGGAGAGCATGATGTAGTAGAAATAGCAAAGGACCCTGAGTGTGGAGACCTAAGCGTTAGCCCACGTTGGGTCAATACCTAACCACCCCCCCCCCAGAACAGCCCCCCAACCCCCATCGCTGAGCCTTTGTTTCTTGTACAGCAAGGAAGTCAGGCTACAAGATGGCTATGGTATCGTCGACCCTAATATTCTGTGTTTGGGAAGTTGTGTGTACTTAACACAGTAGAGTAAGGTATGCTCCTGTGCTTTGAGCACCTGCTAGGTGCTGGCTCCTACACTAGAAATTCTATTCAATATTTAGTGCTCACAGCAATCTTAGAAATAGTTCCTAACTTATAGAACAACAGTGATAGAACTAGAACAGAATCCAGATTCTACCTCTGATTAGTTGTGTGGACTGGAACACAGTACTTGACCCCTCTGAGCCTCAAACTCCAAGACTGGGGAATGAATGTTCTAGTGCCTTCTACCAGAGTAAGTCCAATTGAGTCTACTGGCTGGATCTTTGCTCAGAGTGGTGACTTCCCTCTACTGACAGCCCATCAACTTTGTCTCCATTCTTGCATTTTCCCATGTTCCTGAATTCGGGATGAACATTGAGTGAATGTCTTGTGCCTGTGTGAGTGTCATTCACAAGTGTGAATGGCGCGTGTGAGCAACGTCATGCCCAGGAGGGTCTGTGTGCTTGTTTCTTCAACTTCCTCTAAACAAAACTGGGAGATCAGCAACCATTAGCATACTGAAATGAAGACCTGCCTGATGTCTCTTCCCCAGTATGGTGGGGGGTGGAGAGAATCTTCTACCCTCGTGGGTTCTAAGAATTAAGCTGTTATAAGACAGATTAACAGGAGACAACATACGAATTCAGTATTTTTACATGTACACTGGAGTTTTCAGAAGGAAAAAGAAGACCCAAAGAAGCTGTTAATCCCAAGGCACCTGGGTGGCTTAGTTGGTTGAGTGACCAATTCCTGGTTTCAGCTCAGGTCACGATCTCAGGGCCTTGGGATGGAGCCCCTTGTCGGGCTCTACGCACAGTAAGGAGTCTGCTTGGGATTATCTCCCTGTCCCTCCCACTCATGTTCTCTCTCTAAAATGAATCTTTAAAAGAAAAGAAAGAAAAGGCTGTTAGTCCCCAGAGCTTTTATACCTTTCTACAAGCAGTGTGATAAACCATGGGGATGTGACCAGCCAGTGCGGCTTGGCCTGGGGGCAGTAAGTTGTGGGACAGCAACCAGGAAACACGTGGGCAAACAAAGGGGCGAGGGGACAGGTTACATGAGTAGGCTGGTTCGTACAGGTCCAGATTGCTGTTGTCTCCCAGTCTCTGGTGATAAGGTTCCCTTGAGAGAGGTTCCCACTCTTCCTTAGGAAGAGCCGAACAATTTTTAAGACCTGCTTTGGGGCAGAAGCGGGGAGGCTTTCTTGAATCTGTTTCTCTACCTTCAGCTCAAAATAATCCACAGGTCAACACAGCATAGGTGCAGAGCCCCTTCACCAAGAATCGGCCACACTCACCCCAGGCCTAACCCAGGCCTTATGGTCCTCTGTCCCCACCCAACTTAAATCACAGGTGTAGCCTCTGAACCCGCCTCCCTGTCTCCAGTGGTCTTAACATCCTCTGTGGGAGAATGGTCAGAATGAACACAAGTGGCTCCCAGTGCAGAGAGGACAAAGCCCAAACTCCAGCTGGCATGGAGGGTCCTCTTGGGCCTGGCATGCTACCTTCTGCTTCTCAGTCACTATGCCTCAAACACCCTCCCTGCCTCCCTGCCTCCCTGCCTCTGCTCCATTTTAACATCAGCCAACCAAAATCGGGAGGAGTCTGGGGACAGGTTAACCTTGCTTCAAATTCTGCCCTGTTGTGTATGAGCTCCATGGTGACACTGGACAAATTGCTAACATCTCTGAGCTACTTTTACTTGCTTGCAAAATGGCAGGGCAGTCTGTGTATGTGAGAATTTGTAAGCTACCATAAGAAAATTGCTGGACGTGCAGGCTGCGATGCATGGCGTAAATGCCGTCACCACCCAATCCAACCGCTACCGTGATCATGGTTCAGCCGTCTTCTCCCACGCCTCCTCGTCCAGAAAGGATCTCTCCAACCCAATACTGGATACCAATTCTATCTGTTCTCTTGGGTTTCCCGGTTCTCTGTACCCTGCAGGTGGCCTGTCTTGCTCTTTCTTCTAGACTGAGAGCCTCATCTGATTGAATTTTATATCCTCCAGAGGGCTTGGCAGACAGGAAAGGCCCCATGAACACTTAAGAAATGAACAAATTAATGGATTGCTTTGGCTGATTCCAATGCAATCACTGAATAGCCACCCCACAAATGCATGGAGCCTTGACTCAAGTTCCATAGAATGCTGGGGTTACAATAATGACTTCCAGAACACTCTATCAGCAGAGGCTACACAAACCTGATTGCAATCCCACACATAGAAAACAAGAAATTTGTAGTCTTACCAGGGAGTCTGAGGCTTAATCTAAAGGGTTTGTTAAAGAAGTAGTTTTCTGAGGTTGCCTTGGTTGACCTGGCTCTCCAAACATCACCAGGCAAACCATGTCTGTGACCAACAAAGCACCAAATAATGATGCAGTGTCCTAAGAAAAGCTTTGATATTTTCAGTTGAAATCCTACAACAAGCCAGTTATCAAAGTAATCTTTCCTGAAAACATAGCCAGAATTTCATAACTCCACATTTGTTACCAACTTGAGAACCCAGAGGCTGAAATCTCAAGATATGAATCCCTGAGCTGAAGAGATGGGGCTCTCAGAGACCCAGTGTTTAGGATTGTAGGGTTGGGGGTCAGTAAATAGTTAGCAAATGAACAAGTGAATCTGTCTCCTCACCACTTAGTCCTTCACCCAGCAAACCAGCAAAAAGTATATAATAAGTGCTTATTTGAAATCCCTGCCAAAACATAGAGGTTGAGGTTTCTAGTAGGTGGTCAGAAGGGCAGTCATTTCCAAATAAGGCAGAGTTGGAATCAGAAGATGAGGATGTCCACAGTCGTAGGATTATGATTGCGGTCCTTCCAAACCCCAGACCTCTGGTCGTGGAATGGTTGTGGAGTATCTACCAGGTACCAGCTGTGCTATCTGTCACATTCCTGTACTGATTCAATCGTTGGCACGTCTCCCAGGGCTGAGCAGTACTCTGTAATTTTGAGGTGGGCAGCTAGAGACCTTAAGTAGATTGTCCAAGCCACGTTCTTATAAGCAGCAAGTTCAGGACAAATCTAGGTTTTTTGACTCTAGAGCCAATGCGTTCAGCATTTTAGGAGAACTTCCTATCACATGATTCCTATTATATGAGCTTCCTACCACCAAATTAGATGCTGAACACCTTGGAAAATCTTGCTCCTTGTAACACGGACTAGTCACCAACCAGCAAAACTGTTCAAGGCAAAATAGATTTTCCTAGAAAAGGTAGAGATTCATTGCCTACAAAGTTTAGCCAAACGGGCAGGTAGATTCTTTGCTGTGGTATCTGCTACACTCCGGGATTCATCAAGTTAGCTTTCTGAGGGTTCAGTGTGTCAGCAAAGCCTGGTGTCCCCTCGGCTGTCACGCTGCACAGTCCCTCAAAAGCGGGATTCCCTGACTGAAAGAGAAGCCCTGCCCATCTTGCTGTGTCCAGACCTGCATCTTTTTAAAGAGCCTGAAATGTGCGCTGGTCTCTGCTTTCCTGGCAGCAAACGTCCTAGAATGCTGCTGAAGGAGTTCAGAACCCGCTACCCCAAAATCTTTCTCTCTCGTATGTTGACCATTTCGAGTTATATCCAGCAATCCCTCTTTAAAAGCAGGAGATGAAATTCCCAAATTCCCATGTGAAAAGGCATCTGACCTATCTGAGAAGGAAAATCCCATTCTGATCAAGGATGCAAAGTTGAGACCCAGAGAATTCTATACAAACAGAGCTTGTCAAAACAGTTCTGATCTCCCTTTAGCCTCCCTTCAGAGTTTGGTTATTTTCCCACAATTGCCTCTTTGTTCAACCTAATAGAAATCCTTTAAGTTTTGCCATTTCTTTGGGTCTTTCCTTAGGAAGTTTCCACATCAAGTAAGCCTTGTATTAAATATGCACACTTTTCTCCAGCTAATCTCTTATGTGGATCTAATTCTCAGGGCAGGCAAAAAACCCGAAGACAGGGGGAGGTAGAAATGCCTTCCCAACTTGGCTGCTGGGAAGCAGACCCAGGGATGGACGGCAGCCAGCTCTCTGTCAGGGTGGTGCCGGGACACTTGCCCGATGCCATGTCTCTTGCAGGGGGAGATGAAATCTTCATTCTTGTTGAAGTTAAGCAACCAAAACTCTCCCCAAGAAAATACCTGTTTATAGTCCATCATGCCTGGGGGCGGGGGGACCTGGAGAGCATCTGCATAGGCTCCCCATTTGACAGATGGGAAAACTGAGGTATGCAGACAGATGGATCCCCTCGTATCACAAGGCACATTGACTGCAGAGCTAAGGGTCTGTCCAGGTCTGGGGCAGCCAGGGCTCCTGCCTCACTGTGTTGCATCCCTGTGTCCCAGGGTGCAGGCTGGGAGTCCCCTAACCTGGGAATGCCCAGGTGCAGTTGGAGCAAACCACAAATGGATACGGCTCTTCTGCACACATTTCTCTACTTCTGGAAAGAGTCTGTGACTCCTTAGGGCCACTGTGGATTCGGAGGCTAAATATAGAAAATGAGTATCCTGGACTGGCCAAGTGCATACTGCAAGTGGGAGAAGAATGCAGATAAATGAGTCTGACAAGGAGACAGGTGTCTTCTGTGGCCCATCAGAGGATGGAATGCTGGACTGGCCCCCAAGGTCATGTCCAGAGCTGGAGATGGGAGATGTCAAGTGTACAAGCTTGCCTTTCCTTCTAACTCAATGTGGCATCGAGCAGCAAAATATCCTGGGCCTTGGTTCCTTCATTTCTAAAATATGGGATTTTAACTGGGTTGCCCTTAATATCCCTATCAGTCTTATCATGTTCAGATTTGTGACTTCAAGATCAAATTTTGGCTTTTCCGAGTCTATATGCATAAACTGGATTCCTGCTGAGAGACCAGAGGGGACATAACGACAGTCCAGTAAGCATGCCTTCTGCGCACTACACACCAGGAGGTCCGCCTGACTCTTCCTTCAGTAACGAACTTGTGGCTTCAGCTACTGGAAGCCCAGCCAGCAGCAGCCTTCTGCTCTTTAGGGCTTTCTTGAGCTGGCACCTGCCTTGCCTCTCACCCGATCCCAGCACCCCTGCTCCTTACCCTTGGCCTATGACCTGGATTCCAGGATACTTCCCACTGCCCACGTGTTGACCTTCCTACTATCTGTGAGCAGGTAGCTGACTAGTCTGACACAGCCTTAGCAAGAGTGTGCCGTGGGACAAGGGCTGTGCTAAGCTCTGGGAGCTTCAGATGTGGCCCTACAATCATTTGCGGCTTCTCTTCTGAGGACGTCCGTCATTCCCACTGCGTCTTGATGGCAGGGCCCGCATCTCCGCAGCATTATTGGGCTGCATTCGTGGCCGGTACTGGCCACTGGATGCTCAGCAGACACATTCCAGACAGAGCAAATGACTAGGCCCCTGCCGCGCTCTCCAGGTTAGGGGACGAGCCCGCACCTTTGGACAGTGGCCACTCTAACTCCTTACTCCCAGGCTTTCATCTCCCTTTTGGGATATGAGTGACAACTGAGCACACCACACTCCATGGACGCTGTGTGTTGGCTCGCCTCCTACCTCTCTGTAACGGTTCAATTCCCCAGATCCCACCTCCCCACAGAGAATGAGGCTCAGGTCCCTGCCCCACTATGTGGACCCCACACCTGTGTGATCACCCGGCTGTCTTGTGTCTGAGTCCCCCGTGATGCCAAATACCACATAGAGGTGTCACGTATAAAGAACATAGGACTTAAGGGAATCCTAACTATGAAGCAATCTATAGATAACAACAGCAAATCTCACCAAGGAACAAAGAACTCCAATCTAAACAATGAGAGTTCTTTGAGTGTCAAAATATCAATGGTTAAAGGAGAAAACAACACTATTGCTGGTGGAGGGAGGGGTAAAACCCCCTGCCTACCCCTCTTTAGTGTAATGACTCTTTTGGAAAGCAATTTGACAAAGTACTTCCAGAGCCACAGAAATATTCGTAGTCGTTCACCCAATAATTCACTTCTGGGATCTGAGCCTAGGGATATAATTCTATGTCTGAGAAAGAAAAGCAATATCTATATAAATTTCCTGAGGCATTATCTTTAATGGGAAAAAAACTAGGAAGAGCCTTAAATAATAGAGAAATGGGTATATTAATTATAGTACACATGCAATGGGCTGACACTTCTACATGAGTCTAAAGCAGTGTAGAAAAAGACTTATGGAGAAAGCAGGAAAAAACAGGGCACAAAAGTAAATGTGTGCCATGACCTTACGTAAAAAGTGAAATGCCCAAGAGCATGTCCTGAAACCAATCCACGTAAGCCTTGTGGTGTAGTTGGGGGAAGCTTTTAGACCTTATTCTCTGGTTTCCAAGGGTCTAACATGTATTTTTTACCATTTCAAAGTACTATAGCTGTATTTTATAACAAAACAAATTCAGAAATATTGAGGAAAGGCTGATTGAGGGGGTAAGAGGAAATTTTTACTTCTTGGAAGAAACTTCTGGAAATTCTAATGGCCACCCTCCTTAGGGTTGAGTACATAGGAAGACCCACAGCCTGACTAAAATTTGGCTCTATGAAACAGTCCTGCCTCCCCTTCTCCTGATCGCACTCAGCTGGAAGATGCTTCAAAGAGAAACTTCACTTCATTTCCTTGAACTACAGAGGCTATTTTTTTCTTTATAAGTGATCTTCCACAGCTGTTCTAGTCCTTGGCCGAATAGCTATAGCTACAACAGACCGCTCTGGAAGACAGAAATTCCTCCTCTCGACCCTCAGGGTATGCGTCTGTCAGCTTGGAGCTCACAGGGCACTGCTCCCTGTAATGATCCTTGAAAATCCTCTCAGAGCAAGCAATGGCGGCCTTCCCACTGTTGGGGATGTGTAAGTGACCCAACCAAGACCCAACCACGGCTCTCAGCCATACAGCGAGATGCGCTCCCCATCCCTTTGAATGGGCTCAGAGTTCAGCGAGTAATTTGGGTGAATAGCCTGTATTCTAAATCCCCCTTTACAGTTGATTAGCTGTGTGTCCATAACTAGTCGCTTAATCTCTTCCTCAAGCTGTGTATTACGCAGAGATAACATCTACTCCGCTTGGTTGCTAGGATAAGAATAAATACATTCTGTCAGTTAACCTTGTAACATCCTTACCCTTGCCAACACAGTCACGTCAATTTGAAGATGTATTATGAGTGAACTAAACCATGACCTAAGACACAATTACCACCTTAAGGAAATCAGTCAGAATACGTACCCCCACGTGTGGGTGCTTGGTCACCTTTATCTTTGATCCATACTCAATGTCTTTCTAATTCCCATATTTCATATGGGATATGGGCCCTCTTATGAAATGGGTGGGATGCATGGTATAGAGTGGAACTAAAGTTCTCTAAATGTTTCCATAAGCTAGGTGAACAAACAACAACAAAAGGAATCCAGAGCTCTACTTGCCTGCCCTCGGATTCAGGCTTGAGAACAACTGATCCCTAGGGACCAGTGGGTTGAATTGTGTCCCTCAAAAGATGTTCAAGTCCTAATCTCAGGTACTTGTGACTATAACCATTTTTGCAAACTGTCTTCATAAAGGCGATTAAGCTAAGATGAGGTCCTATTGCATTCAGCGAGCTAGGAATTCAAGGTCCTGATTCAGTAACTGGCATCTGTATAGAAGAGGGGAATCTCGAACACAGATGCATAGGGTCTGCATACATAGGGAAGAAAGCCATAAAAGATAAAGGCAGAGATTGGAGGGGATTATCTATAAACCAAGGGACGCCAAGGATTGCTGGCAACCACCAGACGCAGGGAGAGAGTCAAAGATGGAGTTGTCTTTAGAGCCTCCAGAAGGAACAAAGTGTACCGTTCACTTGATTTCAAACTTCTAGGATCCAGAATTAGAAGACAAATTTGTTTTACCCAGTTTGTGGTAAGTTGTTATGACAGCTTTAAGAATTAACACAATAGCCCTGTATCTAGCACTGGGTAGAAGTCTTGCTGTCTGCTAACCAGGAGGGTACTGTAGTTCTATTTCTGGCATAGTGTTATTTGGTCTCCAGTTAACCTTGAATGCAAGACGCGGTTGGATCAGCTAACATAAAGAACTGGGTACATCCCTGCCACATGTGCTCAGAGCTGCTTGCCCCCACTGGAGAGCCTAGTGATGGCTTCGGTGATGGGGTAGCAGTGACGGGGGCTACCTGGCGAGTTCTATGAACCAGGAACCAGGAAAGCCCAGAGCTTTAGGAAGCTTCTGGTCTGTGCCTTGTCTGCTGTACCTGTTAGCTTGTTTGGTTTTGAGAGATGAAAAGCAAAGTAAGAGCTTTGTCCACATCCAATGGGAAATCCATGTCAAAAACCCCTGTGCCCCAATCCTGGGCATACAAGACCTCACTCTGGGAATGCTATCCTCTGTATCCTTGAAGTTTTCACAAGTCACTGTAGACCCTCAACTCTCAGGGCCCTCTCAGTGCTTCTTCACTCCTTCTTGCCTGTCTCTGCTCAGGTACGCCGATATTCTCCAAAATAGAGCCTTGAGCAGCTCCACGTGGAGCTGGACCTAAAAACAGGAGATGATGAGCACTCATCACTCCTTGCCTGTGATGCAGAAGACACCTGGGAGATGCTCTGACAAGCAGCTAAGGCTGCAGCAGCTAGTGGCTCAGAGTCACAGCTTGTCCCAAGCAGGTGCCGCAGGCCAGGCTGTCATCATGTGCAACACTGCAGGAGAGCTGGGCGCAGCACCTGCTCCCGAGAGCTCCCTGGGGTCCTCACTGTTCTGCTTCCTGTTTGGGGAGGGGTCTTAAAGGAGGCAGGGCCTGCCCAGGCCTGCCTGATCGTTCCAGGAGAGGATATCTGTATCTCTTGGGGTGTCAAGTTCTGCTATCCTTCTCGAGTGCAATTCTGCTTGGTTCAAACACCTTCTTGAACAACCAGATGCGGTGCAGGATCAGGAGGTCAAGAGGCATTCGCACTTAATGGGCAGCAACTCTGTATTACACTTTCTCTACAGTTCTTGGCACCTGCGCACCGTCCCCTGTGCGGGATTACGCTCCCCACGTTCTCATGTGGAGAAAAAGTGAACTACCCAAACACAACGTGACTGAATCAGTCAATAAATACCTATCGAGCAAACACCATGGGTTGAGTGCTGTGTTATGCGTGGTCATTTGGGGGCATTTTTGCTCAAAAACTTTGGACTTTGGAATCCGATTGTTCTGCACTCAAATTCAGGCTCCGCCCATCTCTTATTGGCTGTGATGCCTGTGTGGAAGCTCCTTATCTAATGGCTTAGCATTACATCCGTTCATTTGGGAAACCAGTGCCTCTCCTTGACAATTACTGTGGTATTCAAAGGAGAGTATGGTGATGTCATGCCAGGCACATACGAATAGCATAGTAAGTACTAGAAAGTAACCAAGTAGAATGAAGGCCACTAGACTTTCTTAATGTTATTGCACATAGTGGGAGTTGAGAGGAAAAAACATTCAAGAAAAAATATACAACATGATGTGGTATATTTATGTGGAAGTTAAATGGTACTGATGTTGTTTCTCAAAATTGTGCCTGAAGATCACCGGTGAGCTTTTATTTTTTTATTATTTTTTAAATGATTTTTTTATTATATTATGTTAGTCACCATACAGTACATCCCCGGTTTCCGATGTAAGGCTCGATGATTCATTAGTTGTGTGTAACACCCAGTGCACCATGCAATACGTGCCCTCCTCACTACCCATCACCAGCCTATCCCATTCCCCCACCCCCCTCCCCTCTGAGGCCCTCAGTTTGTTTCTCATAGTCCATAGTCTCTCATGTTTCATTCCCCCTTCTGACCGGTGAGCTTTTAAAATACAGATCCCAGCTTTTCTCCTAAGATCAGGAATAAGACAAGGATGTCTACGCTCACTGCTCTTATTCGACGTAGTACTGGAAGCCTTAGCCACGGCAATCAGTCAAAAAAGGCATTCAGATATATAACAAGTAAAGCTTTCACTGTTTGCAGATAACATCATATATATAGAAAACCCTAAAGACTTCACCAAAAACTGATAAACTAGTTAGAACTGATAAATGAATCAAGTAAAGTTACTGGATACAAAATCAATATACAGAAATCTGTTGCATTTCTATATACCAATAATGAAGTAGCAGAAAGAGAAATTAAGAAAACAGTCCCATTTACGTATGTGCCAGAAATAATAAAATACCTAGGAATAAACTTAACCAAAGAGATGAAAGGTCTGTGCTCTGAAAATTATGAAACATTGATAAAAGAAATTGAAGATGATACAAAAAATGGAAGTATATTCCATACTTAATGGATTGGAAGAACAAATATTGCTGAAATGTCCATACTATTTAAGCAGTCCACAGATTTAGTGTGAGCCCCATCAAAATACCAACATTTTCCCCAGAACTAGAACAAATAATCCTAAAATCTTTATGGAACCACAAATGGCCCCAAATAACCAAAGCGATCTTGAAAAAGAACAAAACTGTGGAGGTATCACAATCCCAGATTTCAAGTTGTAATAATCAAAGCAGATGGTACTGACACACAAAATAGGCACAGATCAACAGACTAGAACAGGGAGCCGAGAAACCCCCCATTATATGGTCAGCCAATCTACAAGAAAGGAGGACACAGGACTATGCAATGGGAAACGGGCTTTTCAACAAATGGTACTGGGAAACTGGACCACTTTCTTATGCCACATACACAAATAAGCTTAAAATGGATTACAGATCTAAATGTGAGACCTTAAACCTTAAAATTCCCAGAAAACATAAGCAGTAATCTCTTTGACATCAGTCATAAAAGTATTTTTCTAGATACATCTCCTTTGGCAAGGAAAATAAAAGCAAAATTAAAGCACTGGAACTATTGCTTTGGCACAGCAGGGGAAACCATCAACAAACAAAGAGATAACTCATCATATGGGAGAAGATATTGGCAAATGATACATCCATTAAGAGGTTAATATCCAATATATATAAAGAACTTATACAACTCAACACACACACACACACACAAAATCAATTTAAAAGTGGGTAGAAGACATGGACATCTCTCCTAAGAAGACATACAGATGCCAACAGACATATGGAAAGATGATTATCACCACTCATCATCAGGGAAATGCAAATCAAAACCACAGAAGTATCACTGCACACCTGTCGGAATGACTAAAATTAAAACCAGAAGAAACGAGCGTTGGTGAAGTTGTGGGGAAAAAGGAACTCTCACGCACTGTGGGTGGGAATGCAAACTGGTGCAGCCGCTGTGGAAAACAGTATGAGGTTCCTCAAAAAGTTAAAAACAGAGCTAGCATACGATCCAGTAATTCCACTACTGGGTGTTTACCCAAAGAGCACAAAAAGACTAATTTGAAAAAATACGTGCAGCCCTACGTTAATTGCAGCATTATCTACAATAGCCAAATTGTGGAAGCAGCCCGAGTGTCCCCTGGTAGATGACTGGATAAAGAAGATGTGGTATACATACACAGTGGAGTATTACTCAGCCATAAAGAAGAATGAAATCTTGCCATTTGCAACAGCATGGATGGACCTAGAGGGTATAATGCTAAGTGAGATCGGTCAGTCAGAGAAAGACCAATACCAAGTGATTTCACTCATGTGGAACTTAAACAAGTGAACAAAGAAAGAAAAACAGACTCTTAACTGTAGATCACAAACTGATGGTTAAGGGGGGTGGGGGGAGGGGGGAAATAGCTGTAGGGGATCAGGAGTACACTTATGATAAGCACTGAGTGAGGTAGAGAATTGTTGAATCGCTATTTTGTACACCTGAAGCTAATATAACACTATATTATTTATATTGAAATTTTAAAAATAGCTAAAACTAATAAAATGCAGATCCTGGGCCACACCTGAGATTTTGATTGTCATTTTGTATGAATCCAAGGATCAGTAATTCTAGAAGCACTTGAAATCATTCTCTGCAGGTGATCAGCTTAGATATCCTTTGAGAAACTCTGGTAGAGACACATGGGTTCAGAACCGCTTTGCTCAGTTGGGAGCTCTAACCTACTTTGTGACTTGAGTAAGTCACTTCAATCTGCGTCTTATTACCAATGAGTCTGAAACTCAGAGCTTACCATGGCTGTCACATGGTCATGGATAGGGACATTATTAGGGGCTGGTAAAGCATTTGCAAAAACCACGTGAGCTATTTTCCATAGAGAATGAGTCCTGGCTCTGTCTGCCTGTTCAAAACTGGTCTGGACAGACCCCCTCAGCTGGGAGCGTAGGGCAGGTCCTCGTGGGTGCTACCTGGCCAGGTTAGTCCTTAACTAATGGCAAAGATTGTACCTCGAGACATACCTTGAACACAGACCTCACTCTTACAGTGTGTCCAGCTGACTGAGGGGTTAATTTTAAAAATATATAACTATATAACTGCTCTGAATTTAAAGAAATTAACTGGGTAGAAGAGTCTCTTGACCTTCCACATCTCAGGTTCACACTTGTAACAAAGGGATTGGTAATGCTTTCAGACTCTGCTTGTAAAAAACATCTGGATACTGATGTTGTAAATGACATCAGGCAATGTAGTAAGGGGAGGATGTCTGAACCCCCATTTTCTCTTCTGTAAAACAAAATCGAATTTCTAACGTGATTTACTCATGAGGTCAGTAAGAGGATGGAACCAGACATGAATGTGGAAACTCTCTGAAAGCTAAACAGACCTATGAAAGTATAAGGGAAAATACTCCCCTTAATCCCAGAGGAAAGGGGAGCTCATGGATTCTCTTCACCAGGATTGCCTGGCCAGCTAGGATGCATGTTTAGAATTTCGCTTCTTTCCTCTGTCCATACCCCTGATCCTTCCAGGCACCCTCTGGTTCTGAGAGCCCATCTAAATGTTCCCCATCCTCCCTGTGAAAGGCTCACATCAAGAAAGAAATTCACCATTCACACCACTTTTCAGCTCCTCGGGATCCAGGGACTGTCTGCACCCACAACTACCTCTGGGGTGAGACTTGAGGGGGGGGGGAGGAAAAAACAAAGCCATGTAGAGTCTCCCTGGTCTCCTTCAGTTTTGTGTCCACTTTCTCACAGGGAAATCACTTTGTTATTAGTACGCGATGATACTGTGTTAGAATTTGTTTCATCTATTTGGAAGAAGATACAAAGTAGGTTGTCTGTGAGGTGACTTGGGCAGATGTGAAGGTCCTTCATGTGATGACTGCCAGGCAGAGAAGCATTAACACACATTAGGAAGAAAGATCTGGGGTCTGATCCCAGCCCGGCTATTTGGAAGGTTAACACCACCTGTCTAAGTTCACAGTTACCGACTCCCATCTGCTCACCTGTAGAATGCAGTGTTTACCTCATGGAGTTCCTACACAAATTAAAATCATGGAAAGATAATAATCTGAGAGTGCTAAGAAATAATGAGATATGAAATAGATGATCACAGAAGAGAGGATCACGTTCCCAATGAGCCCAGGATAGCGTGCCTCTGAAACGCCCCGGCCAGAGCGTGCCTCCTAGCAGCACTCCGAGCCAGGGCTTTTCGGGCTTTAACGTGCATACAGATCACCTGCGGAGCTAGTTAAAAGACAGGTTCTGATTCAACAGGTCAAGGTGGATCCTGAGAATCTACGTTTCTAACAAGCTCCTGGGTGATGCCAGTGCTCCTGGTCCGTGGACCGTATTTGAATAGTGAGAGCATTTTAACCAGATACCCACATGATTTGCATGCACATCAAAGTCTGAGAAGCTGTATGGTGTATCTTAAGCTGTGGGCATTAAAGAAGGTACTTTTAGGATGACTCTGAGAGCTATGGCATGGTAAGCTGTGGGCTAGCTCCTGGGAATAAGAGGCATTTTCTCAGGGTGCAGGTGATGCCAATACGTGCATACAAACATAAATAGTCCTCTGGGGTAGTAGACAAAGGACTATAATATGTGGAAATACACAAGATTAGCTATATTTACTATCTCAGTTCTCACATTAACTCTCTGAGGCAGGAACTATTATAGTTGCCAACTTATAAATGAGGCTTATGAGGTTATGGTCTCCCAGATTCTACAGCTAGGTTTAAACTTATCGTGTTCAAAGTTCACAGATTTAGGTTGTCCTGAACCCCCACCCCCGGTTCGGCACTTTGACAACCATGAGAGAAGCAGTGGACCTGCATCGTGCAGCGTGATGACCAATGACCTTGTGCTTACATCAGCGATGGGCGTCTCTGGGCCCTCTCTCTGTGTCCTGCACTTGAAGCCGAAGAGCTGAGCCCCACTGCTCCTGCTGTCATAGGCCCAATCCCTTTTCCTCTTCCCTTCCTCTCCTATTGGACTTGGCTGGCACCTGAGCATCGGAAGAGGCTGGAGGGAAAATGCAGATTACCCTATTCCATCCCTGCCGGGGGCTATGAGATCCCAGGAACTGAAAACTCTGACACGCCCCTCAGCACCAGGGACAGGGCTCATAGCATCTTATCCTGATGTCAGCGTTTTGCCCCCAACCCCACAAGGCTACTTGAGGGCATCATAAGCAACTAAATGGTATTTTCCCTAAACCCTTTAATTATTGTAAAAATAGAAGGCCTTCAACCACAGTTATCCAACTTGATAACCATGAATAATGCACATTAATGCACAGGCTAAGAATAGGAGATGGGGCTGCTGATTAAACCAGTTGTGAGCAACCAGGATCAGGGGTTAAGTTGTGTGTGTGTGTGGGGGGGGGCTTCAAAGAGCTGTTTATCCAAATACACACATCACCCACTCTTGAGATGTAGATACCATATAATACATCAGCAGCATCACCTGGAATGAAATTCTGAAGGAGGAGCCCAGCAATCTGAACAAATCCTCCAGTTGACTCTAATGTTTTATCTAAGCATCGTGGTTTTATTTCAAAAAGGACTTTAAATATCAGTAATTTCACCAGACCTTGAAAAAAACATCTCTGAAGAATGGAAGGAAACAGCGCTGGCGAGCATGGCGGTTGAGTTGGGGGATCTAGAGTCAGACAGTCCCCACTCACGCCACCTGCTAGTTGTGGCCTTGGGCAAGTTGCACCTTCTCTAAAGAGCTGAGAGCTTGGGAGACGGTCTGCTAATGCTCAGAGACTAGCATGTCACATAGTAAGAGCTCAATGAAACAGTTGTTCTCTCCAATTGCTGCCTTCTTTTAAGCAAGAAGTCACTATTCTATACAACATAAAATCAAAGCATTAGCTAAACAGTTCCTCCTGGCTCACAAATCTTTGTCCTGTTATTGTTAATGCCCCCATTGTATGCATTCAGAACAAGTGAAAGGGAATGTGTGCTGGTTGTCCATTCCATTTATTTTACTTGTATTGCTACTCCAGGGAAATAGAAATCCTCTTCCAGCATATGGAACCCACCCACACCTATGCACTGCTGGGGGACAGTTTTTGAGGATAATACTTACCTGAGCCCCTCTCTTCTCCTCACAGCCCATTCACATACAGTGGGTCAGATGACAGCTTCTACTTCTGGCTCCAAATCTTCCTTGATTCTCAGAACTTCAATGGAGGCTCACTTGAACCAGCATCTGGATCTTTCTCTGATGCTTTTCAAAGTCCCTTTGCTCCTGTACTGCTCACACTGTAAGAGGAATCCCATGTCACCTTGAGAGCAGACACACTAACATCATGGTACGCACCTAGCTCAGCAGGACCTGCAGAAAGACCCACGGCCTCCCTGTGGTTGCATTGTGGTTATGCTGTCCGGAGGAGGATCAGACCGGGGGGGGGGGGGCATGATCTCCTGTCTAATCAGAAGTTGAGTTGGGTGGGACATCACTACCAGCCCCTGCCTCTGCCCCATGAGCCACAGAGCAGCATGGTGACCTTTCTAAAACCCAATTCTTTTGTTTAAAAACCTCATGAGGACTACCTACAATTAAAGCTGAAGTTCTTATGGTGTCCAGACATCCCCCCCCCCCCGTCGCACCTTCATGTAGCTCATTCAGTGGCTCTCAATAGGAGAAGTTTTTCCCCTTTCTGTAGGGGACACTGGGCCATGTCTGGAGGTACCTTTGGTTGCCACAATTGGGTAGAGGTCAGGGATGCTGGTCAATAGCCCCTGATACACAGGACAGTCTCTCGACAACAAAGGTTTATCCAGCCAAAACTGTCAGTGCTAAAATTGAGCAATCCTGAGCTAAATTCTGAGCTCAAATGTCCTCTCTTCCAAGAAGCATCTGGGCCTGCGTCGTCTTCTCCAAGCAGACTCGGGTGCCCTTGCTTTGGGCCCCTATAGAGTAACCCAGAGCGCTATCAGAGCACCCACCACCTTAAATTCCTTAAATTACAGTACCTGGTCACTGTCTGTTTTCTCTTCTAGAGCAAGAAGTGCTTCCAGGAAAGAACTAGGATTGGGTCCTGGGGGGGTTGTTTTGTTTTGTTTTTTTTTTACCTTCGATGCAGAGTGTTCGTCATATCCACTAATAGCAATAACCTTCTTTGGTCTACCCAGCATCCAACAGAGGTTTAACACAGGAGATAATCAATTTTTGCCCAATCTATGGTACATCTGGAGAGTATAACTCACCTTCGTCCTCCTGCTAACCAATCTCTAATGTTAAAAAAATAAAATCTAAAAAGGTCTTCCGGTGCCGCGGACAAAGCAGGATTTTCACCCACTGTGAGGAGTGGACTTCTGTCAGGGCTAAGCCCAGAGGGTGTGGGTACCTTTCAGTCACTATCATGCCAATGGCTGAACTGGGGCCACTTGACCTTTGCTATGGACTTTGAGGCAGGCAATCTTTCAGAGTGGGAAGGATCCTTCTTTGCCTCTGATGACTTGAAGACATTGAAGCAACACTTGAGAATTGGACAAAGAAGTTTTAGGGACTTCAGGAGACCTGGATTTAGAACAAACAGACCTAGACCCAGGCTTGTCTGAGGTCCTGGTAGCGGCACCACACATCCTCAGTGGACGATATGAACCACTGTCTTGCACAGCCATCCTAATTTGAACCTTGGGTTTTCTTTCCTTATCATATAAGTAGCTGCCCCTTCCCTACGTACTGAGCCACTGTGCTGAGCTTTGGTTCCATGGTAGAACACTCAAGCAGCACCCCTTCCACCATGGGCACCCAGCATTCTATACTGGAGCATTTGGGGAAGTAGCACCCTCTGGGACACAGAGCAGCCCTGGCTATTGTTTTACCCTTCTCATCCCGTCAGGTTTATGGCCCTGGTGAAAATTGAAAAAAAAAGTCATAAAAGACAACTTATGGGCGTGCAATCCAAAATTTGGTCTGCTGCTGAGTCAGCTCACTCAATAAAATTCAGCTGAATTTCTTTTATTGGCTTACTGAACTTTTTCCAGTGTCACAAGCATGAAATTGGAGCATAAAATCCATAGGAGGTTTTATTCATTGCCATATGCATTCCAGCGAAGAAGCTGCAGGGGTGGCTTCTGGGTAATGCTGTTCCCAACCAGACCCGAGTTCTCGATCATTGACCTAAGCACGTCTTTGCGGCACATGTTATCTGCTTGTCCCCACATCTTCCCTATAAGTCTCTCTGGATGAATTTCAGAGTCTACTCAGGCACTTACACCACTCCATGGACTTCCCCCATGGCATTGTCTGTCACCTTCTCAAAAAAAAAAAAAAATTGGGAGGCTCAGAAACAAATTGTCCTATCCCCAAACCATTTCTGGTCTATAAAATCTCTCCTCCTGGCCCTCACCCAACTCGAGCTACAATGATGATGGTGAGAGCGATGATAAGACATCAAAATATGCTAACTCCATGCCCTACGGAGTATCTTGCCTATCAACAAATACTAATGGTTCTCTCTAGGGCTACGGTAAAGACGGGTCCTATCATTACCTAACGCTACCAATGAGGATACTAAGTCACAACAAGTTTAAGTAACTCGCCCAAGGTCGAACAGCAAGTCAGGTTCCTAACCCCTGGGTTGTCTGTCCCTAGTGACCACTCACACTTTCCTAAGCTGATTATCCCACAGGTGTATCACCAACTCAGATGTCAGCCAGGGCGCCCCACCTAGAAGAAAGCTCGCCATTCTGAAGTCACATCACATTTTGTCCTCACTCTTGCACAGCGGAGAATAAACTGTATCTTTAAATTATTCAACATGTATTGGGATTCAGATCTTCACATAAAAATATGTATGCGTCTTCATATAAACGTATGATCTTCATTTTTTTTTTTTGTTAGCTTGACACTAACATCCCAGATCACGTTGTCCTGATACATCAGCTTTGGCTGGTATACCTATCCTTTTTAGATGTAACAGGTGCAGTTTTTTATTCTCTTATATTTGTACTTAATTGCATACATTCCTCCACCTTTAGTATCCTCCTAATTCTACTTTTATGCAGCTGCATAATTGTCTGTTTGGTGAATATAATTTTACTTACCATTAGATTACTTCCAGCTTCTGGTGTTCTTCACAAAGGCCTGTTAAAGTTGTTTTTTTTTTTTTTAATTAAAATCCTATTCAGAAAATGTAATCTAAAATATTTGCCTAGAATGATTTCTTGGGAGTGTGGTACTAGGTCGGAGGGTATGGCATACTTATTTCTACCTCCTAACTATTCTTCTCAAGGTGCAGTAGGCTTACAAGCATTCCAGTTAACCCCTAAACTACTTTGCTCACATGGCTATTGCTGCCACCCCTCTCCCTGAGGTGCCCTATGGACTGGGTCTGGTTATTAGAACCATCACTCCTTTCCTATCTGTGAAGCAAGTATGGGATGTTAACGTCCATGCAACCATCTTGAAAAAACTGATTTTCTTGCATCGTTCCTTCTCTTGGTTGGGTTTATGAGCTCCTGGAGGGTAGGACATAAGTTTTAGAGACCTGTGAACCCACCACTCCTTAGCACTCATCTATTCTCTCAAGAGATGTTAGTTACCTTGCTTTTTTTTTTGGGGGGGGGGACTTTAGCAATTTCATCTAGTAGAGAAAGGGAAACATTGAAATCAATGTAGCTAAGTTTTTTTAATGTGAATCTTTAATGTGAATCTGGGTGCCAGAATCTACTAGGTTTTCTCAGGGTGCTTCCACGCTGCATTATCTGCCCTCTTGAATCTCTGGACATAATTCTGAAGAAACAGACTCAAATTGCTTAGGCAATTAAGTGCCTATTATCGAGCAAGTTTGTGGTACAGCCCAGATCTATTACATGAACCCACGTTTGAACATGACAGGAGGCTCGCCTTGTCCTGCTTTGCTGCTAGAACTCCAGGTTCCCCGGGGAAGCAGGACAGCCTAGAGGATGGCAGAAATCTCCAGAGTATGTCTTCATCAGAAACACCTACATGAAGGACCCTGGAGTGGACGCTTGGGCCCAGCGCCACTAGAGGGCGCTGCATGCCCAGGAAGAGGCAGCCTTGGCGGTCCTCTCCAGGTTCCTCTACCAAGTGTGGCTGTGGTCCCCAGAGCAGAGGGTCTCTCAGGACTCACTGAAATAGAACTCCGTGGAAATAGCACAGTTTAGAAAATGCAACAAAACCAGCCCACATCTTTTTCTACTCCCAGATTGCCTATCCCAGTGGAATCCAGCCTCCACATCTAAACCAGAATGACTCAGCTGCCCCCACAAGGCAGCCTCGCCCCAACATCCTCCTGTGCTTGTTTGATTATATTTCTGAGGACCAAAGACTGAACATCTGGAAAGGGCCTACTGAAGGCCATCGCAGCCCATGGTCCCTTTCCCTGCCCCTCCAGCGGACCAGGCAACTCCAGCCAGGACTGTTGACCAGATCGGATCTCGTCATTTATTCTAACAGAATAACCATACAAACAAGAGCAGCATTTATCCTCCCAACAGCCATGCGAGTAAGAACTATTATTACCCTTTCATTTTTAAGATTTATTTTTAGAGAGCACACGTGTGCGAGCATGTGCACAAGCAGGGGGGGGCACAGGGAGAGAGCATCTTCAAGCAGAGTCCACACTGAGCTTGGAGCCCCACGCAGGGCCTGGTCCCACAACCCTGAGCTCATGACCTGAGCAGACATCAAGAGTTGGATGCTTAACCGACAGAGCCTCCCAGGCGCCCCTTATTACCCTCCTTTAGAGAAGAGGAAACAGACTCAAAATAGTTAATCTGAGTCAAAGCCAATATTTGAAGTTAAGTCTGTTTGGTGCCGGAGTCTGGTCTTCCTACTGAGTCATTAAACTGCCTTCTGGTCCTCTGACAAGCCTGAGTTTACAGTCTGTTGCATGGGAGTCAAGACGTTCATTCACTCCCTCACTTATTTAGCAAATTATTTGCTTTATTGAGGTAACCTGATCTACAAAAGCCTGCATATCTCTAGAGAGCATACATCTTGTTGCATTTGGGCTCATGCGAACACCCCTGATGCCACCATCACAGCAAAGGTAGTAAACCTACCCGTTACCTCCAAAAATTTCCTCGCGTCCTCTTGTGGGTTTTTATGTTTGTTTTGGCAAGAACACTTAACGTAGGATCTATCTTCCTAATGCATTTTTAAGTGCACAATACTGTATTGCTGAGGACAGGTACTGTGTGGCACAGCAGAGCTCCAAAATTATTCTGCGTGACAAACTTCTTACGCATCGAAAAACCATCCCCCATTCTCCTCCCTCACCGTTCCGTTCCCAGGGTCCTCTGACGATCCTTCTCATCTCTGTGGCATCAGCTGTGATGTCTCCTCTTTCATTTCTGATTACATTTACTCGAATCTCATTTCTTCTTGGTTGAGCTTCAAGTTGGTCGATTTTATTTATCTTAAACAGCTCTTATCTCCATCTCTTCTAGTCTTTATTTCATTTATTTATGCTCTAGTCTTATTCCGTCTGCTAGCTTTGGGCTCACTTTATTCTTTTTTCTAGCTCCTTGGGCTGTGTGAGATCTTTCTTAACATAGGCCTTTATCGCTATAACTTTCTTCCTAGTGCTGCTTTTGTTAACACCTACTGCATGCAGTTCACTCTAAATAGACATACAGTATAATCTGACACGGAGGCTCACCCGGACTATGGCAAATCTCACACCAGGGTTGTTTCAAGTACTTTATTCGGGACCCCAGGGGACAGAGAGTAACTCCCAAACACAGGGGATGAAGCCTCATCTATAGACACCGCAGAACTTGGGAGGGGATGAGTTTCCAAAATGAGGGACCAAGGCCCCATGACACAGGCATCAAGCAGTAGCCTGGAAGCAAAGGAGGGAGGATGTCAGGGAGAGCCGACCCCCTGGATCTAGGGGAGACGGAAGGTCTGAATCCAAGACCTGAGATTCAGCAGTTCAAACCTTGGGCCTGTTGCTCGCCGTTCCCAAACTTCAGTCTCCTCACTTATAAAGGGGAAAAATGGGATTTCATCAACTTTCCTGCTTCTTATTTCAATAATCATCCTCCATTGCATTTCACAGCCCCCTTACGAGCTGACAGCCAGCCATCCCTGTACCTAGTTCTGGATGTCTAACTTCACAAACATTAATGTTATCCTCCTCTCGAGGGTGAGGTTCTCATGATTTAGAGACTGTAATGCATTCGCATAGCTTGCACTTGCTTAGTAGAGTAGGGTTCTATTACACACCAGTCCTAGATGAAATCAGCAAGAGACGTGTCGATAACGGAAAACTAAAATCGGAAATACAATTCCTTGGGGCCTCAGGCTCGATGCTGATGAATTTGCTCGGCATACAGCGACTCTGATAGAAACTGTTCAGCAGAGGAGCCCCATCCACGCACATGAGTCACCAGCCGCCTCTGCTGGCCTGTGATGGCCCCGCCTCCGCTTCTCTGGAGGAGGGGTGAGGGTGGGCAGAGACTGATCCCCGGGACCACAGGGTGATTGGGCTGGGGGCGGAGTGACTATGCATCTGACAGAATGAGGAGTTTGGACAAGATGATGCATCAAGGCCCTCCCAGGCGGGGAGATCTGAGACTTGGCAGAGGCCCAGCCGGAGGAAGTGACTCACCCCACATCACACAGCTAAGACTAGGCAGAGCTTGAATTTAAACATTGCTTAAACCAATGCCGGACTGCAAGTGAGTGTCCGTGGGGCCCGGGCTGGAGGTCAGAGCGGGCTGGGCTGCAGTGTCTCCTGCAGGATTTGCAGCAGAATGGAGGCTCAGGTGCAGGGGTCAGGGTAGCGCCACGCTTGAGTGCCTGTGTTTTGGAGGTGGTGGTAATGCAATGTCTGAGGTCCTCGTGGAGTTGTCCCCAAGAATGAAAGAGAAGCATGGGCGGGAGCAGGGGCTCTCTGCTCCCCTGAAGGAGGCGGGATGGCTGTCTGTGCCCTGGCTAGTCACTGGCGTGCACAGGAAAGCTCTTGCAGGGCAGGAGCGTCTGGTCCTTGTAGAACGTGAAGAGGAGAGTCACGGACGAATGCTTGTGCCGGCAGGTGCTGCCCAGAGCCTAGGCGCTCTCACCCCAAGGACAGCGCAGCTCGTGCCCCGCAGCCCGGTCATCCCGTCAGCATCCTTTGCTCCGGGCCACATGGCCACACCTGCATTAAAGAGACTTGGAATGTGACCATGATTCCTTCACAACCACAACGCTCCCGGGTGTTGAGCTCTGGTGATGCGCTGGGTGCTTGACCCTTCTCAGTTCTGTGGACTGGAAATGGGGATTAATGAGAACTCCCTTACACGGTTTTTGTGACCTAAAGCGTAAACTGCTTTTTTAAATCTAAGATCCAAGAGCTAGAAATTGGCGGAGTCTTGACGTAAAAAAGGTCTGCCTGACTTTAAAAGAGTTTTTCTAGGGGGCACCTGGGTAGCTCAGTTGGTTGAGTGTCTGACTCTTAGTTTCATCTTTGGTCGTGATCTCCCCGTCATGAGATCAAGCCCTGCGTCAGGTTCCAGGCTCAGCGTGGAGTTTGCTTCAGATTCTCTCTCCTTCTGCCCCTCCCCGCCCTCCTCCCCTGTGTACTCTCTCTGTCAAATAAATCAATAAATCAATCAATAAATAAAATCTTTAAAAAATAAATGTTTTTCTAAGATACCCAGACATCTCAAACTTACATCCTTACCTCCTATTTTAATATGTAATGTGCAAACATACATAGTATCAAGTATAGACAGATGAATGTATTTTCTATAAGTACAAACCCCTGTTCATTGTGAAGTAAGCAGAAAATTCAAATAATGGCACCATCACCCTGGGATAAATGTTAAAAACTCATGTGTGTTTCTGTAGCCCGTTTCCACGTGCACACACACACGCACTCGATGCGTACTTTCTCAACCTGCATTGTAAAATGAATACGTTGTCTGTATGCCACGTATCATTGCTTATTTTACCGAATGTAAGTTTGAACCTTGCATGCTCCTCTATTATGTGGTCACACAGAGGCTTGTTTCTCCCTCCCCACCCCCCATGCAGGGCATTTTAAATGTTTCCAGTTTCACCCACAAATTAAACTAAGAAACACTTGGGCATATAAATAGTGTGCTGATCTCCGGCTACCTTCCTGGACTTGTAACTTCCCCTCTGTGGGTATATTCAAAGGTTTTGGGAATTCTTACAGCAGTGGGTGGATCTGCCCACAGGAAAGGAATGCGCTTGGCCCACCAGCCTGCATCTCCCTGCAGTGACAGGGCTGCTTCTCACTACGGCTTCATCCAGGGGCATTTGGTTCGCTGACCCACTCCTCGGTGGTTAGCTAACGTGAGCGCCCCTCTGAGCAGACACATGGCCCTGCGGGCTGTCAAAATCCTGTCGTGAACCTGCAAGTCTCGGGTGCGCCTTCCCGCCGGCCAGCCCCCCATGAGCCGGCTCTCTGGAGGGGAGGCTCCTTCACCAGGCAGCGGCCGTTGGGCTGGAGCCGTTGTCCCCAAGGAAAGCAAACACTGACGGATCCTTGCCGTGGCAAGAATGAGAAAGGGCATTCTTTGCGTGCCTCTGCCCTTTATAAACTCACGGACGATCGGAGCAGGTCTTTCCCTCCAGGAGGAGCTCCGTGTGCCCCACGATCCCCAGGACTCATGAACGGTGTGCTGAGCAGAAGAGAAGGTGTGGTATTTAGCTCAGGAAAACCCTACAAGGACCCTGGGGCCTCTTGGGGGGTGGGGTGGGGTCACAGCAGGTTCAGATGGAAGGAGGTGAAAACACGTCATCACATACTCTCTAAACTCTCATGCTAACCTCCTGCCGATTTCCCGAACCCCTGCAGCCCCACCCCCGACCCCTGGGGGCATCACGGTCTGCGTTGTCCGCTGAAAGGACTCGTCTCAGAAGTTCCAGTTGAACTCCTTCAGTATTTTCTGAAGGGGGGTGTGGATGGGGGGAGTCCAATCCCTGCTTTGTTACTCAAGATCCTTTAATCCTGGTGACCAACCACTCCTCCAGCTTCCTTTCCCACTCCTCTCGGGATTCTCCAGCCATTCCAGATGATTCTGCTCCTGACTCCATTCTATCCATTTTCTTTCACTTGTTTTCTATTTTCATTCTGCCGACAACGTGTCAGCTGTAGTTCCTTTGCTGGGGCTGCCAAATGACCTGCCCATATCGGCCCCATTTCTGGAGTTTATCAGAAATGCCGCCCCCTGGTTCGATCTTCATGAGGACCGCTGCCGAATGAGATGCTAAGATCTGTTTGAAGGTGCCAGGTAGCTACGGCGGCACCCAGGATGTGGGGAGCAAGGCTGTGGAGTGAAGGGGAATGGAGAAAAGCCCACGTTCAGTACCTGCTTTTCCTTCAGTGTATTTGCTGACTCATCTCAGGGTAAGCATAGGAGAATCCCACATAGAGGAACTGGCAGAGAAATCGACAGAATGAGAAATCTCACCCACAGGGCAGAAGAGACCAGCAGAGTTTCAGGCTGTGGAGGCAGCCAGGAGTGGAGCCCACTTCTCTGTTCCCAGCTTCTCATGGGATTTGGATATCAACACTCAGTTTTCTCTCAGAGCATAGGTGTTCTTAAAGGGACCGAGGCAAGGGTCTAACAAGTTCATCAAAAGCCACTGAAAAATGGGATGACATTGGGCATAATCTCCAGGTGCTGAGAAGACAACACTTGGGGCTCCCCATCCACGAAGAAGGATGGGTCCTGGTAAAGTCACCAAGTTATCAGCTGAAACCCATGGGTCGGGATGAATCTCAGGCTGAAACAGCCTTCCAAGCCTACAGAGAAATCGCGGCCAGCCCCTCGTGGCCTGGGTGTTGACCCCACTCTGTCTACCTGGTAGAGGGTGACCGCCTGAGTGTCTGTGTTCCAAGTGCAATGTCAGACAGCTCTTTCGAAACCTCACCAGGTATGTCAAGAAACAGCATCAAAGGGGAACAGCGAGACCGCAGGAGCAGGCTCAGAGGACTTTGTTCCTTATCAGAATCCTCAGTCAAGGTCTTTAAAGCAGCTGTAACGATGATGTTTCAGAGGATACAAGCTGGGGAATTTCACTGGACAGCAGGACTGATAAAAAAAGAATAAACCTGAAATTTGGCCATTACAACAAGTCTTCCTTAAAAAAAGGACATCCTGCCATCCATGACAAGCTGGATGGATGAACATGGAGCACATTCCGCTCTGTGAGATAAGCCAGTCACAGGACGGCACGTCTGACCCCCACTTAGGGGCTGGAGGGATGGGACTGGGGTCCCTGCTCAGTGGGTATAAAGTTTCAGTGGTGTTAAGGGAACGAGCTCCGGAAGCCCGCTGTAGAGCATGGCACCTGCTCTCCACAGTACCGTTTTGTGCACCTCAACATTAAGAGGGTAGGTTTCCGTTAGGTGCACTTACCACCAAAACCAAGCCGGACCAAAATATCCAACACGCCCCGAATTTCCCTTACGTCCCTTTGTTTTTATCTGTTACCCTGACTGCCGTAATAGTATCACCGATGTTTGCATCTGTCTAAACTCCTCAAATTGCACACATTAACTGAGGGTCTGTGTAGATCATTAGACCTCAGTAATGCTGTCCAAGAATAAAGAAAATAGATGTGTTCAAAAGCACAGTCAATGGGAAAAATAAATGACCTGTACCTTTCACTTCTCTCCAGCCATGAGGAGGAAACACAGAAGCTGAGATTTCCAACCAATTTTGGGTAACGGTGGAGGTGGTGGGTCAGGGTCAAGACCATGCTACTTGGCAAGGGGGTCCCGTGCTGATGTTTGCACATGCGTTGGCCATGCGAGCAAAATGACCGTCTGTGGTTTTCTTTCCTATCTCTGCTTTCCTTTGCTTTTTATATATACATTTTTTAAAATTCTCTTGAATTTTTCTTATTGTTTGGCAGAGTTTAAGTATCATTATTTTATATGAAACAGAAGAATGGGAGAAAGAACTGTACTCACAGTTCTGCATAAAATGAAAGATAACATTTCTTCGTAGAGGACATACCGTGCAGTGGGAGAACGGAGTGATTGGAGCATCACGGGCTTTAGGGAGGCTGGCAGGGAGCCGGAATGCAAACACTGTCTCCTGCTTGCGGGGAGGCACAGCCTGGTTATGTAACACCTCTGAGCTCACTGGACCATCCTGATGTGGCGCTGAGAACGCCTCCCCCCGCCCCCCCAGGGCTGCCTGAGAATGAACTGAGATGAGATACACAAAGCACTTAAACTTATACAAGTCAAAACTGCAATGCTGTCCCCATCATTACTGTTATTCTTGTAACTTACTTTCCCCTAATCATTGCCCCTGCCCCCCACTCCCCAGACGGGCAGGTGCTACAGAACCAGCCAAACCAGGCCCTACCTCCCCAGGGCAAGTAGGGGGCCGCCTGTCTTGAAGGAGCTGAAGTTCCTGGGCTTTGTCCTCCGAGCGCTTCCTCTGTGCACAACGCCCTTCTTACGTAGTTTGTGTTTGCCATTATCTGGTATCAAGAGGATCCTTGATCGAGACCTTTGAGACCCATTATTTCATAGTGAAGTACACAGGGACGGTTCTGGAAGCTATGATCTTGGGCTCGTTGGGGCTGGTCTGGGCACAGAGCTCGGGGGATGCTTTGTGTGAGAAATTTCGGGCAGGCAGCAGCTTGGGAAGGGCTACAGCCCTGGAGTCAGGTGCGGGGTACATCCCATGTCCATCACCCCCTGTGTGCGGTAACTCGATGAGTTTCCAGATTTGAAGTCAGATGGCACACATTCCAGAATATAGTGCCTGCACCTTAGTTCACAGCCAATAAATCAGTTTTATAAAATGATGATGATTTTATGTTTATCAATATCATGGTCCTTTTCGCAGAAGGAAGTATTTGCTAATATGAAATTCGGCCCAAGGTCTCATTCTTTCACCAGATATTTCTGAGTGCCTTAGCGTGGAGTGCAAGTGGGCAGCAAGACAAATTCCCTGCTTTCCTGGAATTTATAGAACTTATTTTGAGAGGAAACCAGAAATTAGCACAGTAACAAACACGTGGATAATTTCACGCAGGGATAAGTGCTGGCGTCATTCAGTGGAAACAGGGTTTTGAGATTGATCAGGTGAGGACGGTCAGGGTGAACTTGCTGGGGGACACCTGTGCATAGAGGCCCAAACCCCTTAGGAGCAGGTCAAGCCATCATGATCCGTGGACGGGGGTTCCCAGCAGAGGGAGGTCCAAAGCTGCTGGTAGATGGAGGCTCTAGGGCCTCTCCCCATCGCAGAGTGTCAGATTCTCTGCAAATGACTATAAGCATCCTTTCAAATAGTCTTTTTCTAGATTGTTCCATTTTCCAGTGGAACTCATTACATTATGATAAATAACTCTGGGACTATCAGAGACCCCAACAAGGAGGGCTGGGTTCTTTTCCATCCAGCTCTGGGTGTGGGCAGTGGGAGGGGCATGACAGAGCAGGGGTCCCTGGACAGCTGCACTGCCTTTCCATGGGGAGGGGAAGAGGAGGTAAGAAGAGAGGAGCTGCGTCTCTATAGATGTTACCACAATTAAAAGGGGGGGAAACCTGCGTTCCCGGCACTCTGCGTAAGTGAGGAAGCATGGACGTGAAAACCTTTGAATAAGCAGTTAACTGGGTGGCAGCAAAGGGCAGCAAGAGGAAAGATGAATTGCTCAGAATAAATCAGGGCTGGGAAGGAAGATGAAAAATGGTCCCAAGGTAAAGGGACTCTGAAGCAAGCCACCGCGAGATAAAGAAGCAATTGTTTGATGCAAAAAAACAATGAGGTGGCGACTCTCCCAGGGCACAAAGTCAGACACATTACAGGTGATTTTTCACTGTTTGGTGTTGGGTCCATCTCCGCTGGGCCTGGTGCCTACTATGTGCTTCTCCACTCCTCCCTGGGACAGTCTGTGCTGGAAAGCTCTTCCCTGACTCCCTGGAAGGATCGGTTGCTCTGGATGTTCAGCGGCTCGGGATAAGGTGCCCGGGAGCGTAACTGTTTATTTCTCTCCCTCTTGCTGGTTGGCGAGCTCTGGAGGTGGGAGCAGGTCCAGGGTATTTACTCATTTCTAAAAGCGTACATTTTTGTTCTTGTTTGAGACATCCTTGTTAAAAGGGAAGGGAGAAGAGAAGCAGGGGAGACAGAACAAAGGAATCCAAGTGGCCACCATCTAAGACCTATTAGCTCAGATTCTAGCAATCCGTAAGCCAGAAATCTCTTCTCTCCATGAGCTCAATATCTAGAGAGAGAAACAGATGCACAAAGCTGGGATTTCAGCATCATGGGTTAAATGCTTAGCTGGAGGATGTCCTAGATGCTATTAGGAGCACAGGGGTTATTTTCCTTGCCCAGCTGAGAAGTCGAAGGTGGGGGGCTTCCTGGAAGAGGCAAGGTCTGATCTGATTTGAATTTGGAAGAATAGATAAAAGCTGATCAGTTAAGGGGGTGTGGGACACCAGGGAGCTGCCAGCCTGCGTGCAAAGACCCGAGGGCCTGACTGAATCTGGTTCCTTCTGGGAATTTCAAGGAAGGCAGGGGCTCCTGATGAGTGAGGTGTGAAAAGGAGCTGGCAGAACTGCCTGGGTTGAAATAGAGGAAGAGGTGTCCAGGCCAGATCGGTTCAGGCTGTTGGCCACGATTGATTCCCACCCCCCACAGGCACTGGGGAGCCATGGAAAGATTTTAAGCATGGGGAGGGGCGGGAGGCATGATCAGAGTAACATTTTAAGACGTCCTTCTACAAGCCAGGTTTGGAGTGAACAGGGCACGATGAAGCAGAGAGACGACTGGATACTGTTGAAATATTTCCTGATGGAATGACGGTGGCTTCATCCTGGGCAGGGGCTGCAAACCAGTAGGTGGACTGAAGATAGTAAACGTAGAGAAATTAGAAGCGGGGGCCCATGGTGTGGGGTGCGGGTTGACGGTAGAGGAATCCGGGATGTGTGGGGCAAAATTTCAGACTTGCCCCATGTCATGTTTGTATTTAAACTTAAAATGATTAGCATTCTGTGCAAGTTGCAAGAGATGTTTAGTAACTAAAAGTTATAGAATTAGGAATAATTCAAGTGGACTATTCTAACCTGATCTATGTAATTTTAAGGCCTGTTACAAGAAGAAAATATGGGGCCCCTTGTTAAAAAAATATATTGGGAGAAAAAGTGCCAATAAATATCTAAGAGTTTCATGTTCTACCAACTGAGCTAGCCGGGAGCTACCAGGAAATATTCTAAAACATGAAACTTTTTTCTCCTGGGTCCCTGCACATGTTATGGTATTTTTTTTACTGGCTTTTTAATGTTCCAGGTAAAGAAAAATTAAGTTGTTTGCATGAATCTTACTGTTCATCTTTGCAATGTGCAAAGCTAGTTTTAAATGCAAGTATCAGGGGGCGCCTGGGTGGCGCAGTCGTTAGCGTCTGCCTTTGGCTCAGGGCGTGATCCCGGCGTTCTGGGATCGAGCCCCACATCAGGCTCCTCCGGGGAGCCTGCTTCTTCCTCTCCCACTCCCCCTGCTTGTGTTCCCTCTCTCGCCGGCTGTCTCTCTGTCAAATTAATAAATAAAATCTTAAAAAAAAAAAAAGAATGCAAGTATCCGAGCATTCAACACTCATCCAGAAGCACTGGAGGGATACAACTTGTATTTTGTAGCTTCTGTGAATCCATATCGTGTTCTCACCAGAACAATGGCGACACTGCCGAAAACTGACCCGGATGTTTTCATTTCACTTCCTGATGTCCACACAGTGAACACACTCTTCAGTCTGGGTTTACTGACGAGGATGGAAGGCTAGAAGGAAACGGACTAGGGATTGTCTCCCCTGGGCCTTCCATGTCCTGGCGTCCCTGTTGTGTAAGGGGTGGACTAAAACAAGAAAGAGACCTGCATAAGAAAGGCTATGACGGGGTCCCCTGGCTGTTCATGGTTTCTTAGGAAGCTTCCGTCATACAAGCAAGTCTGGTCCCCGTGAAGAGTGTGACTTCGCGGGGCGGTCAGGAGTCCAGTTACTCAGCCGTGATGCGACGTGCTCTCCTTGTCCTGGCTTTGAGTCTCACTGAGGACTCACCCATAGAGGGTCCCCGGAATTCTGTGCCCCTGGGCAGTGCGAGCACTGCGTCTCAGTGGGGCAGTGAGGAAGCGTAGATGGGCATACTTACAAACCTCCTGTCTGACTAACGCTCTGTTATCTTCTGGAAATTCCTTTCCTCGAACCTATGTTTTTATAACTGAATTAAACCAGGCACAGGAAAGCTTGAATGTCCATGAAGTCAGCAGTGGGTAATAGGGAAACAGAGGCTCATTGACCTCATGCGATTGAATGAAGCTGGTAAGTTGCAGGGCCCGTCCACAGTCTGCTTCTCCAAGTCCCTGGGTCCACTCTTTGCTCCTGCATTAGGCTCCCATCTTCATGATCCAGGGCATTTAAATTCTAATATCCTCTGATTTTTACTGGAAATGACTAAATGTGGAAAATATCCAGTGGCTGAATGAATTCCATCCAGCATATAAAGGCTGTACTTCTTATTCAACCATATGCAAACTGACGGAGGAGGCTTTCAGCCTTTGCTCCAGCCCCGACCTGGATGGAGCTTTCTCTAGTGGATTATCATTAGGGTAGATGGTGGCTCAGACAGGCCCTTTGTGTGCCCAGAGCCACAGGGACAGGACTGTTCTCCACATGTTGGCTGCCCACGGGCATGGTGATTGATCTCCTGGGAGTCTCAGAGCTCACAGATAGGGAGGGAGCTTCAGGGCTCATCTGGCTAGAAATGGGAGTGTCTTATTCAGAATCCACTGAGTCAACCAGCCAGCCAATCACCAAATACACTTCTTTATGGCCCCTTCACATGCCTAGTACTATGTTCCAATTCTAGGAAAATGCGGTAGGGAATCTGTGATCCGCCAGAAACTTTGAAAGGAGGCTATAGGCATAAATACCAGTGGGAGTGAATTCAAGAATGCATGGATTTGTCTGCTCCATTTTTATCCTACATCTGGGTTTTCACATATTCATGCATCACGCATGCATTCAGCAAACGCTGCGGAAGCGAGGCCCTCGGGCTGCAGACACGGATGCATGTGCCCGAGGAGCTGCTGCTCTCGCACCTCTTACAAGCTGGATACAGACACAGGAAAGCAACTAACCACGACCTGGGAAGATCAGGGTTATCGAGAGGGTAGCACTTGAGCTTCACTTTGAGGGATGGGCACGAGGTCACTAGGTAGACAACGGGAGGAGAGCACACAGAGCAGAGAGTAATAAGCAAGATAAACGGTCACGCAGGAAGCGTGCAGTGCTCTAGGCACCGCATCGGCGGGCAGAGGGAGGACCGTGCTGCCAGCTCAGGAGCACGGTGAGCGTGACGCCAAGAGTCCTAGTAAGTGAAGAGAGCTTTATGATGAGTCAGGGTTTTAGGAAAATGTAGGGTTTATGTTGGCGTGTGTGCAGGCAGGAAGGTTGGGATGAGGATTACGCCAGAAGTAGAGACCCTGGCACCTGTTGAACAGCACTGCCATGGGGACAGACCATGGCAGCCGCGGAGGTGGGGAGATGACAGCCCCTCACCTCCCCTGTGCACGTCTCCATGGGTGGGGGGCACTGTGACGGGCTTCGCTTTCTCAGCCAGAAGCCCAGGCTCTTCTTTGCGATCAATACATCACCCACTCTTATACTCTTGCTCCGCCCTGTCCTTGTCCATATTCTGCTCACATGTTTTTCCCTAAAGCGCGCTTCCTCAAATCCCTACCCGAGGCACTGCTTCTAGAGAACCCAAACTAAGATGGTTGTGCCAGGAGAGGGTTCTGGAGTTGGGTCGCACCCCACTGAGGTGAAACCGAGGACCTCTCACTCCAGTAAGGAAGACTACGGTACGACTCTCGCCTGGGGCGAGCTAGGACGGGGTGCCAAGGGCAGGTGGCACACTGGCTGGGAGAAATTGTCGTGAGAAGGACAGAAAAAGGAAGTAACGGTAAAGGGTCGTGGAACCTCCAGCTTAAAGGGAAGCATGTGAGTCTGGGGGCAGTCTCAGCAGCACTCAATGACATGCCTTCCCTCGCAGCTGGAGGGCAGGCCAAACCAACAATCAGGCACAAGAATTAATTATGGCTTCTCGCCATCATGCTTATAATTACCAGCCTTGGCAAGTCTTCTCTGATGACGTTGGGGCCCTGATGGGGAAGGAGAGGGGTCTGGGACTGCAGTGGGGACACCAGAACAAATGCACTTAGGAAACTTGAGTCCCCTGAACACTCCGTCTCTTGCGTGTCCCAGCCATTTCTTTAGGCGTGAAGAAGGGAGACGGCCCGTAGGATGGTGCTTCCCCTCAAGGTGGGCCCTGCCATCTCTTCTGGCCCCCGGACCCACATTGAGGGTGAGACCTCTTCCACTAGCTGTTGGGCTACGCTGTGGGGGATTCTACTCTGTAAGGGCTGCAGGGTGTGGCTGCACAGAGCAGCAGGACCTGTAAGGATGTGTCTGGGGTGCTGGAGAGAGAGGCACAGATCACGAAGATAGTCGAACTGCCTACACAGGATCTAACACCCCTGTGGGGAACTCGGAGCCTCAGAATGCCGCTTGAAAGCTTGGGAAAAGGACATCCCATGATAAAGTATGTGAAGACCCAAAACCGCTGCGGACTAGGAGGAAAGGACCGAAAAGGCACACTCGGAGGGAGTGATGACGTGGGACTCAGAAATCCAAAAGCCGGGAGGCCTGGGTGGCTCAGTCGGTGAAGCACCTGCCTTCGGCTCAGGTCATGATCCCAGGGTCCTGGGATGGAGCCCCATGTCGGGCTCCCTGCTCAGTGGGGAATCTGCTTCTCCCTCTTTCTTTGGCCCTCTCCCTGCTTGTGTGTGCTCTCTCTCTCTCTTTTTAATAAATACATCTTTTTAAAAATTAAAAAAAAATAAAGAAATCCAAAAGCTGACCACTTTCCCAAGGAGGAGTCAGGGCCCCATCATCACCGAGGCAAGGAGAATATGCTGGTGAAGGGATACCAGCAATGCTCAAAGCCTTGGTGATACCGTCCACTGCAGGCTGGGGGGTCAGCAGGACCTGCCACAGAACCAGGTTTCTGTGGCAACAGACAGGAGAGACTCCGGGGCAGCAGAGGCCAGGGAGAGACTGGGCTTCAGATGTCAGCTGGACACCATTGCCTTAGAGTGCAGTGAAAGGGGTAGGGCATGGCACCACATGGCCCCATTGGCAGGAATCCATGGCCTTGAGGACATTTGATCTTGGTGCAGGAGACCTGCACCTCCAGCATAACTCTGGCTGACTATGTTCCATCATAGCAGACCAAGAACGGATGCACACAAGGCTGGGGCTGACCATCTGAAAGGAAAGTCAAAATCTTCTGCCTAGTGTTCACACCTGAGCCATGTACACGATCCCAAACCCATCCACTGAAGGAGAGGCTGGGTCTTCACGAGGAAATGTGCTACCATGCAAGGCCTGCCACGTGATCACGGGAATGATGTTTTCATCCTTTCCCAAAGGGACCAAGGGCTATGGGCTCAGCAACCACACACTGGGGAAGAGAAACACAGACCTTTCAAGCACGCCTGGATACAGACTCCAAGTGGACCCCTATCCCAGCATCCTGAAGCACTACCAATGTTCCCTGTAGAGTAGGAGAACCTAGGGAATCCGAGCAAGACCAAAGCCTTTTATAGAATTCTGGATACAAAACATGAAATTACTGTAAAGCAGTACAAGTTAAACCCTGCACAAAAAAAAGTAATCTTACGATAAATCTGACAAAGATGAGGATTAGAAAAAGGTCATTGAGGTGAGATCCAGACAAAGCCAATGTCAGGAAACACGTATACATTGTGCAAAGGTAAATGGTACATGAGTTGTCGATTTTCTCTTATCTGTGCTTTCCTTGGTTTCCCCACCAGGGTGCTTAAAGAGTTCTCTACCCCCGGAAGTGCCACAGCAGATGTTTAATGAAAGCATGGAGAATTTGGGCAAAGTGGGAGCTCCCGCTGGGCAGCCTATGTCCCATTCCAAGACTAGTGGTGCTTCAGGGCCCCCAAGACCGTGCTCAGCACAATGCATCACCAGAAGGATCCAGACTTCAGCAAAGCCATTGTTCTCACAGTTAGAGCACAGAGAAACTTAGTCAGGAGTGGCCAAGGTGCACAGGCAGAGTCCAGGACGCACGATGCTCGAGCTTCCATTTGTCCTCTCCCAGTGGAGTTGTGTGGACAGCCCTTAATTTTCTCAGCAGCCACATGTGACAACACACAGAGCATTGCTGACTAGGGAAGCTCACCCAAGGCTTGGTGCCCAGGTTTTTAGTGGGGGTTGGTCCAGAGACCACCCATGTGGCTGACCTTAGACCCCAGCCCCTCCAGAGGTCAAGCTGATACCATGTGGCCCAAGGTATCCACCAGAAGCCACATCGTTTCCCTGGGGGGCCTGGGTCCACACCACAGATAGTCTGGGCTGACAAAGACCTTCTCACCAGGCAGGAGTTTCCCAGGGGCTTAGCGGTTACCTCCCAGGAGCCAGGCAAGGTCAAACCACTCTTTACCTTGGCAGGTGGTCCGCATCCTGCACATTCCTATTGCACCTGGTCTGTTATGGCAGCCCCCGGAAACTAAGGTACCTCTCTCATGGAGCATCACCAACTGGGGGGCTTAGAATGACAGAGACTGTCTCACGGTCCTGGAGACTAGAATTCTAGAGCCAAAGCGTCGGCAGAGACGTGCACCCTCTGAAGATGCTAGGGAAGGATTGGTTCTCCCTACCAGCCCTGGTGGCCTCAGGCATGCCTGGGGTTGTAGATGGCATCTTCCTGTGCCTCTACACCTTGTCCTCCCTCTGTGCATGTCTGTGTCAGATTTTCCCTTCCTATAAGGACGCCTGTCCTATTGAATTGGAGCCCGCCCTAGTGAACAAATTTTAACTTCTCTCTGTAAACGCCCTCCTTCCAAATAGGTTGAAATCCTAATGTGACCTTTTTTTTTTTTTTTTTTTACAGGGGGGAGTCATAGTTCAACCCATAGCGGTGGCGGTCCAACAAAGTAAATCAAGGATAATGCCCCGTGTTCCATATACTGATTAAACTTCAAGAAGAATGCATGCAGAGACACAGAGGAAGCCCTGACTCAGTCTGGGGAACACAGGGAGGTCTTCCTGGAGGAGGTAGCATTTGCAGTTTAAGGAAGAATAAGATAAAGAAGGGGAAGACCATGGTTCAAGAACAGGTACAGACAGAACATTTCCACTAATCTGGAGTTTGTTAATGAGATTGGGGTGACCAGCGAAAGTCAAGCCCTACACCTGTCTTGTATGCCATAGGAGGAGCTCTGCTCACAGCTCTGAAAGAGTGGATGAAGGAAAGAGTCATTTAAATCGTGCGCGTAATTAGGATTGCTATCAGTGTCTTGGAAAGAGCTGAGGCGACTTTATACGTTGGGTGCTTTGCGTGCCCGCTTCTATTCTCAACATAGATGGACTCTTATTTATGGCAACTGTCTTCCTGGGGAAAAAGTGCTGTAAGCTAAATCGACCCAAATTGATGGAGATTTTTTCATTAGATAAAATGTTTTATTAGTGAATCACGCTGCCATTAGAGAAGGGACAGCCAGCACTGTAGGCAAGGAGGCCACAACTGACATTTTAATCCACCCAAACTCGTTTCCTCGTGTCCAATGCGGCATACGTTTCCAAACGACAGAGGCCAGCAGAGCGTGACAGCCGAGCGGTGACAGCCGAGCACACAGACTCTACCAAGGACAGAAGCCTTCTTCCTGGGACTCCTTCCCTGGGAAGGAAAATAAGCAGAAGTCCTTGAGTCCCCTTTCATGAGGCCTGTGGAATTCCAAGAGCGCCCGCGGCGAGACTCGGAGTGCCGGGTTCGGGAACTAGCCCTTCTCGTGGGAAGCTGCCAGGACGAGTCTCTTAATCCCTTGGTTTAATATCCAAATTGACAGTTTTAGAGAATTAAAAAGATAAATACTCATTTCCCAGGATTATTTTGGGAATTAAGCAAGATAATACACCTGAAGTAATTTGGGCTCCTTCAATCATGACGGTGGTTTTTTTGTGGCTGTGGAGTCCCTGGGGGTGGGGGGTGGCCTCGTTTTCTAATCAGCGTCTTTGGGTTTTACTGTTTCGTCGGAGACCTGTTTGGGACCTGATTATAAATAGGCAACAGGGGACCAGAATCAGACAGTTCCGTTTTGGGGAATGGTGTCTTCAGCCTTTAGCCTAAAAGGGACTCCAAAGTGTAATAAACCCAAGAAACGGGGGTTGATTTGTGTTCTGGGCTGAACTGTGTCCTTCCAGAACGCCTGTATTGAACTCCTAGTTCCCAGTACCTCAAAATGTGACCTTACTTGGACACAGAGTCACTGCAGATGTCATAGTCAAGTTCAGAGTCGGTCCTATTGAGCAGGGTGGCATGATGTAAAGGGGAGATCCGGTCACAGAGACGCAAACGAGGAGAACGCCTATAAGCCTGTGTTCTTCAAGCCGCGGTCGGTGGCACCGTGTCCCGGTGGCATCTGCTACGGCAGCCCGAGCAAACTAACACCTCCCGGGAATGGCAGACAGCTGCTCGTCCAAACCTGAGGAGTCAGACAGACGGAGCACTAAACCCGAATCTAGCAAACCAACAGCTTTGCTTTTACGCTGGTTGTGACAATTCTTCACTTTAACTCTGACCGCCTGACAGAGAAAATGACTTGGGGTCAGGCATCATTTCGAAACCGCTTTATTGCAAGCAGTTTAACTTGACCACAGGGGAGCCCTCAGACTTTGCGAGAGGCACCATTCCAAGGTGACCCACTGAGGCATGGTCTGCCCCCCCGCCATGTGCACTGACACTCCCCACCTGGGTTTGAAAGTGAGCTGTCTTCTCAGATGTGCGCAAAGAAGTTGGGGGATCTTCCCAATGCTTCTAGACCTTTTGCCCAAACTGTAGTGTCTCAATCCTGAAGTAACCTACACATTCTTTTCTGGGATAAACTTTCTAGCATTGTGTAGCTGGAAAGACAGTTCGGGTTATCAGGATAGGTTAGAACAAATGGCTCCTGAAATGTACCCTCCACCAGGTTTTCTGGGTGTCCTTTTGGGGTCTAGTTGAGTGAACGATTTTTGGCAGAAAGAAAGGATAGTGTCTGTAGTGGCTAATTTTACATGTCAACTTGACTGGGCCATGGGATGCCCAGAGAGCTGGTTAAACGTGATTTCTGGTTGTGTCCATGAGGGGGTTTCCGGAAGAGATTAGTGTTTGCATTGGCAGAGGGAGTAAAACAGATTGCCCTCCCCAGCGTGGGTGGGCATCACTTAATGCACTGAGGGCCAGAATGGAATAGAAGTGCAGAGGAAGGGAGAATGTTCTCTGACTGATGGCTAGAGGAGGACATCTGTCTCCTGCTACTCTCAGCCTGGGACTTACACCATCGGGGCTCTTGGCTCTCGGGCCTTCGGGCTCAGACTGACACTATACCACCGGGCTCGCCTGGGGCTCAGCTAGCAGATGGCAGACCGTGGGGCTTCTCAGCCTCCATAATCATGTGAAGACCTTATAATAATAAAACTCCCTCTCCCTTTCTCCATTTGTAGTCTTGTGTCCCTTTACTTCCAAGGCAATTGAATGCCTCTGGGCACTGGGGTTCCTCCCATATTTCTGAATCCAATTAATGAGTCTGCTAAATAGAGATGCCTTGTTTTCTAGCAAAAGAGCACTGATGGACCAGAACATTGTTGTTATTCAATAGTCATAGGTTGACCTGGCAAGTCATTTAGGCTCAATCAGGGAAATGACTCTTTTGCCTGGAGAAGGGGGAGTTACCAGGATTCGGGACTGTATCTAATGGCACTTGTTGGCTGGGTCTCTCCTCTGAATGTGAGGGCTGAAAGGGAGGGGTCTGCTCACGATGAGGCTGGCCCCTGGGAAGCAGCTTTTGCTAGGTCCCTATTTTTCTATACCTGTTTACTTTGATTTCTCTCCGATCTTGTGTGACGGAAGCTCTTCGTCCTAGAATCTGGGAGGTGAAAAAGATACCTTCACATAAGAGTGAGCTCCCCGTTCGTAAAGGCAAGCAAGCAGACGTTGGATGCAGGTTGTTCACAGCGGCTGCTCTGAGGACAATTCTGTAGCTATGAGACTCGGTTATGCTCCTGTATCCAGCAGCGACTGCGTGACCTGTGGCTAGCCGTTTTAACTAACCAGGACTCATTCTCAGTGGCAAAACGGGAGGGTGCGTGTTGTGTAGGTGGGAGGAGGGGGAGGCACAGAGTTGCACAGAAGGTCTCTGACGACTTCCTACACTCAGTCACCCTTAGCCAGTCTTTCTGCAGAGCCGACAGCAACGTCCAGCCTCTGGCTCTTCCTCTGTCCCCGTTTTTCAGCTTCCTGGATATTCCTCCGAGTCAGGAGGCAGTGAGAGAAGGTGTCAGCTTTGGGAGAATGCCCTCTGAGCACTGGGATGGCTACTTTCCAGATAACGGGGGGTGAGATCCTTTCCCATTGTACAAATGGGGGAAAACACGTTTGGAGGTCAAATAGCGAAGGATCTGTGTTTTAAGTAAATCCTCCCATGTGGAGAGTTACATGTTAAAATCCAGCTGTATTCAAAACCTTGGATGGAGACTTGGCAGGGGATCCATAGGCCCAGTAGAAGCAAGGGAAGGAGGCACAATGGCCCCACTGGGTACCGGACAGGAAGCCATCACTGCTCAGCCAGCACGTCACAAGGCCTCCGCGGAGGGCAGCCAGCCACAGATGAGATGGAGGCGTCCGAGGGGGCAGGGGAGGGGGTGTGGGAGGAGAGGAATCAGGCTCCAGCGGACACACAGAGCACAGCTCCGAGGCCAGCCAGCCAACGCCGGGGTGGGCAAGAGGGTCAGCAGTGATCATAAGCACGGTGGCCACATGATGCCCACCAGGACCGAGGCTCAGGGATGCCCCCGCAGCGGCTGCATGGCACGGGAAGGCACAGGCTCCGAGGTGTTCACATGCTGCCCGCTGTCCCCCACCTGCCCCTCTGCCCTCGAGCAGCTCTGCCGGGGCCCAGGACCCAGGAGCACTGGGGCCAGCCGTCCGTTCCCTCAGACCCCCTATCTCCCACCTCTCTCAGAATCTTGCATGCATTCAATCGCTCCTCTCTGCATGCCCGCCAAGCACCCGGTGGTTGGTGAGGGCCGGGCCCCCTCGGAGCAGCCAGCCCCGCAGAGGGAAATGGGAAGACTGCTCTACCCCCTCTGGGGTTAAGGTCTCCTCTTCTTCAGGCTGACCTTCCCTCAGCAGTTTTCTCTCCCAGAAGGACAAAGTGGGAACGGTGAGCTGCGAAGTGAGGCCCCCGTCCCCACGCAGCTTGCCCTGTGCTGGTCCTCAGCACCATGTCTGGCACGCTCTACTCCACAATATCCTGAACGAATGCCTTTCCCCACACCTGTGCTCTCAGAACCAGCCTGACCTGCATCACCCACCCGCTCTGCTCCCGACAGCGTCCCTGTGTGACAGGCAAACTCGCACTAAGGAAATGAGGCTCTGGGACATTTGGTGGTTTGCTCAGGGTCGACAGCCAGCAAGGGGTTGGAACGGAATTCAAACTCGGTGTAATTCCAGAAGTCTCGTTCACAGTCACCACACCACTCTGCACACAGAGAACCCCTAAATAAGTCTGGAAGAATGTACTGGGGGACGCTCACGGTGCTGGTATTTGGGGTGATTTTATTTTCTCTTTGCTTATCTGCATTCTCAAGTTTGCTCAAAAATCCTTGGTCATGGGCTTAATTACCTACGCGATCTCTTAGGCGAGTACAATACTTGCACGGTGTCTGACCAGGAGCGGGTAAGTGCCCAGGAAGAGGCATAATGGTAACAATCCGCTGGACGGCACGGGGAGGGGTGATCAGTAAGTGCATGGTGGTCCGGGACAGGGCCGGTTTGTCCTAGAGGCTCTCTGACTCCCTTGCATTTCATTCCTAAGAAAGAAGGGGCGACCATGTCCTCGCTCAGGATTTTCTCAGCAGCAGATACCAGAACTCTTTGGGGAAACCTTTTGCAGACCTCCCTTCCCCATCGCCAGTGTGTGAGTCAGAAATGTGCCTTCTCTTCCCGTTTGCCTTCCTCCCGGCTCCTACCCAGACTGCCCGGAGCTCTTTGAGGGCTCCCCACGGGAATGGTTGCAGGGAGCTCTTGTCATGGAGGGAAGTGTTCCCCAATGCTCTTTTCCTTCCACATCTAAGCAACAAGGAGTCATGCCCCAGCCATGGGCTCGGGTGTTTTAGGTCCCCTCATCTCGTTGATTTCCACAGCGATTCAGACTTTAGCATTTTTGCACATGTGCAATTTGAGTCCCAGAGAGGTTTAATAATTTATGCAATGTCACACAGCAGAAGGGGCAGAGGTAATTTTTGAAGCAGGCTCCTGGCTGTAGAGCTGGCTCTTGCAAGCCCGGCTTAACAGCAGGCTTCTTTCTTATGAGCGCCCAGTGAATGGTTGTCTAGTGGGGTTGACATTGAGTTGAATCCTCACCCACCGGACACGGAGGTGAAACCACTGAGTTTTTGGATAGGGAGAATGATTTCCAGGAAACAGAGAGACTTGCCCACGATCACAACCTCTGTGTGGGGCAGAACTGAGATCAGAGCCAGGAGCCCTGATTCATGGCGTGGGGATCTTTCTAGACACGTGATGGTGCGCAATCAAACGTTCTTTTCTTTTTTGATGGTGGGGGGGGCATGGCAGGAGAAAGAAAGGCTTTCCTCAAACAAAACCTTTCTCCAAGGTCTAAAATCTAGAAGAGGAAAGGGGCAGGGGCATGTCCTTGCCCCAGAGTCTCTAAGGGGCTTCCAGGAGCACGTTCCGGTCCCTTCGCACACCGTGGCAGACTTGAGAGCCAGCGAACAGCAGCTGACCCTCAGCTTCCAGCTGTCACTCGGCTACCCTGGCCACACATGTTAGCCATACGATGGTATTTAAACCTCGCAACAATTCTGCAAGTCATGTATTTTAGTCCATCTTTTAGAAGCTTAGTTTTCCCTTCAGGGCAAAGGGTTGCCACCATCTGCTTCACCAAGTGGGTGGCATGTGGACGAAGTCGAGTGTCACTGGGGCAATGGGCAGGGGCGAGGGGGTGCGGTACTGCCTTTGCTGTGGCAGGAACCGCTCTGCAGGGCAAGGACCCACCTCTCTGCACAGCGGGTGCTCAGTAATTATGTGTCGAGGGTGCTGCTGGTGTCTGCTGCTCTGTGGCCGCCCCTGGAATTTAGGGAAGCCCTTGGTACCTTGATCTTGACCGTGAAGGTGGGACATCTTGACTTCTGGGCCTCCACCCAGTGACCTCAGACCCTCTTGCTATTTGAGCCACATCAATTCACGTCTTTTAGGCTGAAAGGAGCATGTGGTCCATAGTCCTCCTAGTATAATTTGGAGGTGACCAGGGATTGTAGAAATGTTTCAGAAGCAGCCTGATGGAAGAGGGAAAGGACTGCCAGCCAGGAAGTCACCCTGACGCTGGGTCTGTTGACTGCCATCCACGCGCGGCCCACAGGGAAGGGCCATGCTCATCCCCCTGTCTCGACGACATCCTTCAATGAGCAAGCAGATGTCTAGCACGATGTGCGTGGGTGGCGAGTCCGAGGGGAGAGACTAAGCTCTGGGTCTGCCTGGCATCAGCGAGGGCACATCAGCAGGACATCTTTCCCACAGATCCCTACAGCGTCTGAGTGAACAGGGGCTCCTGGGGGAGTCGGCCTCCACCCCGGGGACCAGGTGTGCATACCATGTGGGCGCCTAGGACAAGCCGACCGAGCAGAGCAGCCCCCCCCACGAGGGTCAGGAGGGAGCCCGGGAGTCAGGTGGTCGTAGGCTCATGGCTCCCCTCTTACCTCTTCTTTGTCGAGTGACTTACCTAGAGTACTGGAAAAGTCTCTTCCTGCACAGGGTCCCTGTGAAAATTATCAGCTGCAATGGTGCCCTGCAGGGCCCACAAGCTTCATTCACGAATTCAGCCCCAGTTTTCGCTGAGCACGAGCTATGTTGCTCGCTCTGGAAATAGGTTCAAACGGGGAAACAAGATTCTAAGTCTTGGGCCCAGGCTGACCGTGACCTCTCGGGAGAATGACCTCAGAGGTAGTGTCCAGCCCAGCCCAGCAGTTCTGGTGAGCGTGGTGGTGTGTGCTGTGTGCCCTGACCTAGGGGACAGACCCCCGCTGGGAGGTGGCAAGTCAGCTTGTAGGCCTTGCCTCGACCAAACCATTCCGGTCATGTCTAGAGATTGGTGAGAAATTGAGGCAGGAGCTTCTCTCTGCCAGGGTGACCCCATCCCAGTGCTCTCCCCAGGCGTGTACAAACGGGAGAGGGGCCAAACCGCGTCCTTGGGCGGCTGCTGGGCCTGGCACCCGGCGGACGTGCTGCATTGCTGTCTACCCGCCCTCCCTGAGGCCAAGTGGTGCCTGGGTTTGCAAGTCTGAGTTCCCTGTGCACCAGTGCAGAAGCAACATACGTGGCCACCTGCCCTCCTGGGGCTCCCATTCCAGCAGGAGAGACAGACAGAGCCGGGAACTGCCACTAGCCTGAGTCTCTGTTTCTGGAACGTGTTGGTATTGTTGGGGCCCAAGCCAACGACGCAGCACGTGGGCTTGGAGCAGAGGCCACCCACTGGATCCATCCCACCATGGAAGCCCTGGGGGGGGGGGGCTGCATGTGAGCTGAACGCGAAGGATGACCATGAGCTGGCAGGAGAAGGGCCAAGCCAGAAGGACCCTCAGGGGCCTCAGCTGGTCTCGGAACAGAAAGAGCGTGTGAAGCAGGGGCACTGCCCGGGGCAGGCCATGTGGGGCCTCGGCGTCCAGGCCCTGAGTTTGGATTCACCCTAAGCAGAAAGGGAAGTGGAGGGCAGGCTTTCACCAGGCAGCCTTGCTCATCCCCTTTGTTCATGTGATTCAGCAGCTGGGGGGCTCTTTGAGGAGGGGTTCATGGGGCGCACGAGGGGGTGGACAGCAGCCTGGCAGCTGGCGATGCCAGGGAGGGTGAGCACTGCTGCCGCCGTGGGGCAGTCTGATCATTAGCTGTAACGGGGGGTGTGAAAAGCTCCAGCTCCCAACACCCTGTGACTCCAAACGTCTCAGGGGTTCCTCCTCCGCACGGACCGGGCCCCGGTAGGGAGTCACCAGAGACTGAGCAAAGTTTCACCGGGGGGCCGCCAGTGGAGAGGGTCTTGCCGAATTCCTCGTCTAGCCCAAGGGTTTCTAGATGTTGTTGGTTCCGACACATGTGCTGAGAAAGTGAGGGAGCGCTGCTTTCCCCGTGAGAATGAGGCTCGGGGAGGTTTTGTGCATCACCCAGCGGCCACCAAGCTCACAACCGGTGGACCCGCAACTCATGCTGGCCCCCAGCTGAGGCCAAAGCATCCATCTCTCTGCACACGGAGCCCTTGTGAGAGGAAGGCTGAACGTGACCCTCCACGCCAGAGGGGATGGGAGGGGACAGCCCTTCTGAGAGGTTACAGTCAGAGGGGGGCTCTTATTTCTTGGCCAAGCAAGTAAACACGTGCAATCACAGGCCAGTGACCAGAGGATTTCGGGGAAACGCCGCAGCAGGACTGTCGGACACCACGTTCATGTTTGTTCATGTTGGGAGGTGACGATCATTAAGCTTAGAGTACAGGTCCTCCGTTGCTTTCTGCCCATTCTTTCGTGAGGCTGAGAACCCACTCCGCCCTGTTCAGGCCTCACTGGCTCCTTCGGTTGACAAAACAGGCACTGAACATCCATCATAATCAGCTGTTCTCCTAGCTGCCAGGAAGAGAGCAGGGAACAGAAAACACAGCCACCCCACACCCTCCTGAAGTTCATTTTCCAGCTGCTGGAATTAGTTTAATTTTTCAATGCCTTCCCAGATGGGTATAATTACCCTCATTTTACGGATGGGCAAACTGAGGCTGAGAGGTTAAGCAGCCCACCCAAGGTGCACAACTGGGAGTGGCAGAGACTCAGGGGACTCAGACACAGGTCGGGCGCTGGTGTCAACCCTCAGTGGGCAGGGCAGGGAGCCCAGATGAGCCTGTGAAGCCTGGGAGCTGGTCCATGTGCTCACACACAGCTGGTCCTTATCCTGCTCTTATGCCAGCTGTGGCCTCCGGATCCACCCAGTCCTGCCCTCCTGACCTTCTTTGAGACAGCAGGGTCGGGGTGCGGACTCTGCCCCAGTCGTGTTGTCACCCACTCACTGCTCCTCTGAGTGCCTGCTCACCCTCCCCTTGGGACATCCCGGCACTGGGGAGCTCACCAGGCCCGAGGGAGCCCGGCTGTGTTTCCATCTTGGTGGCTTTTCTCCTGTGATGTTTCCTGAACTGTCCCCAGTTCTGTCCATTGGGCCTTTGTGGCGTTAGATCATCCCGTGTCCCTGAGCAGGCCCTTCTGAGATGTCGTGTCCTGCCCCCGACCCGGCAAACAAAGCATCCTTGGTACCCTTTCCTCACAGCCACATTTTCTGACCCATTCCTGAGTTGTTCACTACCCACCCTTATCCCCAGCCCCACCCCACCTAGTGCTGCTGACCCCCACTTCGGTGCTCTCGTCTGTCACCCCCATGGACATCCTGGGGTTGAGGGGGGTGGCATTCCATCCTGGGACCAGGAGGTGGAGACAAGGGAGGTGAGATGGGTCCAGCAGGAAGGACCACAGCCTGGTCACTGACTGGTGAAGCTGTCTTGACCACCTGCTTGCTTAGTACTTTCATGGTGGATTTTCTGTGGGGCCTGACAGCATGGGACACAAAGGTTGTCACGCTTGTGGCCACTCCCATCAGGGGAATGCGCGTTGCTCTCCAGGGGCAGTGCAGGCATTTGCCAGATCTCTGAACCATTCAAAACTCCCTTGACAGGACACACCCTGAATCCAAACGCAGCACCTGAGGACTTGTCACTTCTCGGTGCTCAAGAATGTTCACAGTCACCAAATAGTGGACACGTCATCCAAACGCTCCAGGTTTTTCCAAAAATTTATCACCAGGAGCAGCAAGGCAGGCTGTCTGCTTTCACACATCACTCAGAATCGGGGACTGAATGCACGGTTTGCAGTCTGCTCTCTCCAGAAGCTTGGTGGCACTCAGCTACTTAGGTCCACAGTTCTTACCACGGCTCCCCGGGGCCGGTGTGGGCTCCAGCTCCCAAGCCCCAGCCTTCAAGGCTGCTTCTCAGCACCCCTCCTGGTACCAGTGGTTTCAGGTTGGGTTTCCTCGTAGCAGAGCTGGAAGCAGGGATTGTGGTACTGGAAGGTTCCCAGACGTGCTCTTGAATGCTGACAGGGATACGCAGAGAGGTTAAGGCATTTGCTATGGAGGTGGGATTAGGATTTCCAGACAAAGCCCTCTAGTTGGGTCCCCTGACCGTGCCTCCCAGGGAAGGAAAGGACAAAGTTGGGGTGAGGGGGGAGACACCATTCTTGACGGTAAGGACCGTGCCAAGTGTTCCTTCATGGGCGCACGTGTGACTTGACCCTGGGAAGTGTGGGCTCCAGCCTGCCGGGACTGCCTGCTGGCTGGGTGTCTTTGGAATATTTAACCTGTGTGTGAAGTGGGTACCGTGACAGCATTCATCTAGTTTCCTCCTCACCCGAATTGGCTGGTGAATGACTGTCCTACACAGAGAGGCTTGCTTTTCAAGCATCCACTGAGATTTGTCATCCAGACCTACAGAGAGATTTGTCAGCCCCAAATTACTCTCACTTTCACCCAGGCATTGTCTCAGCCTGCCCACCTTCGTGGATGGTGTTGAAGCGTGAGATGTGGGAGACAGGGGTGGACTTGGGCTCTGAGTGATCCCGTCGGCCCCTCCTTTGGTGCTCCCCCCACACCCACCTTTCCGATGGCACTGGGAGGAGGTCAGGGCAGCCCACGGTCAGCTCCAACACCTGGGCACTCTTTGGAGCCTCAGCACCCTGGCTTCTCCCAGAGGCTAGAGCAGCCCAGCTCGCAGGTGCAATGCCCCATCCGTGCAGGCCCAGTCAAGACCCCCTTGGCGAGGTCCAGCCAGTGGGAGCTTCGTAAAGTCCTCTTCACTCTCGCTGGAAGACACAGGTGGGTGGAGTACCGGGCCGCAGTGGATTTTCCTACCAGAAGGCAAAGGAAAAGGAACACGCGGGACAAACGGACCCAGACGGCATGTGCTTGGGGTCAGAGCGCTGGTTACAAGGCTGCCCTGCCCCGTCGTCTGGGTAACTGGGCTCCGTACCCCCACGCTGGAGCTTCAGCCTCCCCCCTTCCCGTGGCACAGGGACAAAGCGCCGCTTGCACTCCAAGGTGCCGAAAATGTCCAAAGACAACAAGCACTTACTGTGTGCCTATTAGGTACTTTAATTAATCTTGGTGTTGGTAGTTCTTATAAAATTGCCTTTTTTTCTTGCTATAAGCAACACATTATCCATCACAGAAGAATCTGAAGAAACCTACAAGATAAAAGGTTCACCGACCTATCCGGAAATAATCAGTGTGAATATAAACATGCATGTGCCTAGAAATCTATCTGAGGCTATACAGTTATTTATAAAAAATGAAGTCATAGCCTATATACCTATGCATCACCTGCTTCTTTCCCCGCTTCACAATCCATCGTGATCATTTTTCTGGCTCAGTGAACTCATTTTCACAATGCTGTCATGGTGACTGCTGTGTGTTTCGTTACAGAGGTGGGTAAGTTATTGAGCTGACTCCTAGCTGTTGAACATTTAAAAGTGGCTTCCAATTTTTCTGTTAGAAAGAGTGTGACATTATACAGCATTATGTCCTCACTGTCAGCATTCACACGGCAACCCCGGGAGGTGGACCTTCTCACATTCATTTCACACTTTCTATCCTGTTGGAAAGTGCATTATAAGGCACCAAAGAGATATGCATCAGAGGGTTATTATGACGAAGCCTCGGTCTTACGTTTTCCTGGGTCCTGAGCTTGATGAGCCCCGTGATAGCAGCCGAGAAGCCTCTAGAATCACCTCGCAAAAGCTCTTACATGCACGCAAACACAGCACACACTGAAACAACAAAGGTGATGTATCCAATTGGCAAAGATCAAAAGCCTGATGATATTTGTGGTGCACGAGGGTGTGAGACCGTGGAATCCAAGTCTTCTTCCGGGAAGGCGTGTGAGCTGGCATAATCTTTGGGGGGATTGTAGACGTCTTTATGAAAGGAGTGTACTCCCTTTGATGGGATGGTTCCAAGTCCTGTGATTTATCCTAAGAAGACAATAAAGCAAGTGGAAAAAATGCAAGCATAAATCTGTTCACTGCAATACTTCCAAGGACAAAAACCCAACTATGCAACAGCCTAGCTGGCCGTCCTACGGGGATGTGAATGGGTAGATAAACACACATGTCACACAGTGCAATTCCAGGCAGCTCTTAACACGGTGGCTACAAAAATGTATTTATATTTATCAACATCAGCTGCTTCCAAAATATTGATGGGAAACCTTGTGGATAATATAACCTTAAGAAAATGTACCGTGTATCTGAGCATGTGTGTGTTTATGCTTGGAAGAATATGCAGGAGAAAGGATAGTGCTAATGTCTAGACAGATAAGATTGTAAAGATCTTTGACAAAGCAGGAAAGAATTTCCAATGGACAAAGACTGTCTCTTCAATAAATGGTGCTGGGAAAATTGGACAGTCCCATGCAGAAGAATGGAACTGGACCACTTTCTTACACCATATACAAAGATAAACTCAAAATGGGTGAAAGACCTCAATGTGAGAGAGGAATCCATAAAAATGCTAGCGGAGAGCACAGGCAGCAACTTCTTTGAACTCGGCCACAGCAACTTCTTGCTAGACACGTCTACAAAGGCAAGGTAAACAAAAGCAAAAATGAACTATTGGGCCTTCATCAAGATAAAAAGCTTTTGCACAGCAAAGGAAACCTACAAGTCAACAAAACTAAAAGGAAACCTACACCTACGGAAGGGGAGAAGATGTTTGCAAATGACATACCAGATAAAGGACAAGTATCCGAAATCTATAAAGAACTTATCAAGCTCAACACCCAAAAAACAAATAATCCAGTCAAGAAATGAGCAGAAGACATGAACAGATGTTTCTCCAAAGAAGACACACAAATGGCCAACAGGCACATGGAAAAATGTTCCACATCACTCGGCATCAGGGAAATACAAATCAAAACCACAATGAGATACCACCTCACACCAGTCAGAATGGCTAAAATTAACAAGACGGAAAACAACAAATGTTGGCAAGGGTGCAGAGAAAGGGGATCCCTCTTACACTGTTGGTGGGAATGCAAATTCTTACAGCCACTCTGGAAAATGGCATAGAGTTTCCTGAAGTTAAAATAGAGCTACCTTATGACCCAGCAAGTGCACTACTAGGTATTACCCCAAAGATACAAATGTAGTGATCTGAAGAGGCACCTGCACCCCAGTGTTCATAGCAGCAATGTCCACAGTAGCCAAACTGTGGAAAGAGCTGAGATGTTTATCGACAGATGAATGGATAAAGAAGATGTGGTATATATACACAATGGAATATTAGCCATCAGAAAGGATGAGTAAGTATTCATCGACATGGATGGAACTGGAGGGTATTATGCTAAGCAAAACAAGTCGATCAGAGAAAGATGATTGTCATATCATTTCACTCATATGTGGAATATGAGAAAGAGCACAGAGGATCATAGGGGAAGGGAGAGAAAACAGAATGGGAAGAAATCAGAGAGGGAGACAAATCATGAGAGACTCTTAACTCTAGGGAACAAACTGAGGGTTGCAGAAAGGGAGGTGGTGGGGGGATGGGGTAACTGGGGGATGGGCATGAAGGAGAGTACGTGATGGAATGAGCACTGGGTGTTATACACAACTGATGAATTATTGAACTCTACATCTGAAACTAACGATGTACCAGAAGTTGGTTAATTGAATCTATATAAAAAATTTCTTTACACTCTGTCATTTGCTAAATACATAGTGCAAATAATTTAACAACCTTAAAAAAGAAAAACAGCAAAGCTTTTCACCTACAGCGCATGTCTGTGTTTGAATGAGCTTTCCAATGCGACCTGGGACCCCTTCCACTCTACGTTCTCCCTGCAACCTCTTGTTTCTTAACAGCTCAATTGTGGTATGATTTGCATCAAATAAGGTTCATGAATCATAACTGTACAGTATGATGGGCTTTGACAAACGTATACAGTCATGTCACCACCACCACACTGTAATCTAGAACATTTCCATCGCCTTGAAAGTTCCGTCTGAGCTGCTGCTGTGCACTGACAACACATCACTACGGTGTGCTGGGCAGCTCCCAGCTTACCATCTAGTCCCTGCTTGGGCCATCTGTTTCTACTTCTTTTTTCTTCGTCCTGCCTGCTTTGTGATCAATTTATGTATTTATTTTATTTCAACCAGTATCTTTTAGCTCTATGACTTTGTTTTGTTTCTTTTAAGGTGGGCACTCTGGGTTTCAAATATATTGCACATCATGTATGATTTGGAAACCTTATGGCAGCTTATTCCGTCTTCTTTTCCCAGCCTTGATGCTATAGCTCTTTTTTTTTTCTATTTTTAATTGAAGAACGATTGACATACACTATTATATAAGTTGCAGGTGTGCAACATAGCGATCCAGCGATTCTGTACGTTACCCAGTGCCCGCCACTGTAAGTGCCGTCACCATCTGTCGCCAAACAAAGCTGTTACTATGTTATACATTTAACGTCTACATTTGGTTTAAATCCCACCCCTGAAATTGTTATTGCTTTAAAAATTCAATTATCGTTCAGAGGTATTAAAAATGAGGAAATCTATCTCCACTGACCTATTTACCATTTATGGTCCTTTCATAAAAGCCATAAAAATCTGGATAATACCCGGATCTTTGTGTAGATCCAGACTTCATTCAGTATTGTTTCCTTTCAGCATTTATGTTAGTGCACTTCTGCTGATAAGTGTCTGAAAAAGTCTTTGTTTTGCTTTCATTTTTGAAATCTATTTTGCCAGTTACAGGATTCCAGGTTAACAAGATTTTCTGGTTTTGTTTCTTTCTCCCCCCCCACCCCCCACCCCAGCGCTTCGAGATGTCATTCTGTTATCTTTGGGTTTGCCTAGTTTCTGGGTTTTTATATTTTACTTATTTATTTTAGGGTTTTTTTTTAAGCTATTATTATATTACATGCTAAATGCTGAGGGGTAAGGATATCTCTTTTCTTTGGGTGCTTTAAGATTTTCACTTTATCATTGTTTTTTTTCCAACAGTTTGAATATGATATACTTGGTGCTAATTTTTTCTTGTTTGGGGTGTGTGAACTCTCTTCTTTCTATTTACAATTTTCATCAATTTGGAAATTTTCCAGCCATTATTTCTTCCACTACTCTTTTCTGGCTCCTCACTTCTAAGGACTCCAATTGCATGTATTTTAATAAACTGATCCTATGAGAAAGCCCCTGATTCTCTATGCAGGCTTTTCCTTCTTCCTTCTTCCCTGTGCTTACTTCGAATAATTGCTTGCTGTTTCCTGCTCCTCCGTGTTCAAGCGTCCTGATTGTTTTTCTCTCGGGATCTATTCTGTTGTTAATTACAACCCATATATTTCAATTCAATATTGTAATTTTTACCTCTGGAAGTGCATTTTAAAAGATGGGACTTCATCAAGATAAAAAGCTTTTGCACAGCAAAGGAAACAGTTGACAAAACTAAAAGACAACCAACAGAATGGGAGAAGATATTCGCAAATGTTTTTTCACATAAAGGGCTAGTATCCAAGATCTATGAAGAACTTACCAAACTCGACACTCAAAAAACAATCCAATCAAGAAATGGACAGAGGATGGTGACTAACATAACATAATAAAAAATTTAAAAAAGAATTTATTAAAAAATGAACCTTTGCAAAATACGTATTTTCTCAAATATATTTATGTAGTGAGATTAGATTAATAAAAAATAATTTTTATCAAAAAAAAGAAATGGACAAAAAACACGAATAGACATTTCTCCAAAGAAGACATACAAACGGCCAACAGACATGTGAAAAAACGCTCCACATCACTTGGCATCAACCACAATGAGATACCACCTCATACCAGTCAGAATGCCTAAAATTAACAAGCCAATTAACAGATGTTGGTGAGGATGTGGGGAAGGGGAACCCTCTTACACTCGGGTGGGAATGCAAACTGGTGCAGCCAGTTTGGCTCCAGCCACCCAAACTGTATGGAGTTTCCTCAGAAAATTGAAAATAGAGCTACCCTACCACCCAGCAATTGCACTACTAGGTATTTGCCCAAAGTGATACAAACACAGTGGCTGGAAGGGGCACCTGCACCCCAATATTTATAGCAGCAATGTCCACAATACCCAAACTATGGAAAGAGCCCAGATGTCCATGACAGATGAATGGATAAAGAAGATGTGGTATCTATACATATACCCATACGCACAATGGAATATTACACAGCCATCAGAAAGGATGAAATCTTGCTATTTGCATTGACGTGGATGGAACTATTATGGGTATTATGCTAAGTGAAGTTAAATCAGAGAAAGACAATTATATGATCTCACTCATATGTGGAATTTAAGAAACAAAACAGATGAACATAGGGAGAGGAAAGGAAAAATAAGATAAAAACAGAGAGGGAGGCAGACCATAAGAGACTCTTAATCACAGGAAACAAACTGAGGGTTGCTGGAGGGGAGAGGGGTCGGGGGATGCGGTAACTGGTGATGGGCATGAAGGAGGACACGTGATGGAATGAGCACTGGGTGTTATACGCAACTGACGAATCGCTAAGCTCTACCTCTGAAACCAGTAATACACACTATGTTAATAAAGTATTTCTATAGCTCCTATCTTTCTCACGGTATTGATGGTATCCTCTTCTTCAATATGTGGCACACATTCATAACAGTACTTTCATTCCTCATCATTCCATCATCTCTGTCATTCCTGCATCGGTTTCTATTTATGGGTTTTTCTCCAGGTTCTTGATGGTATTTTCCTACTCTGTGGCTTACTTGATACGATTGACACTGCCCTGGAGCGAGCGTTTATGGTGCTCCTTTAAGCAGTGTTCGCTTCGGTCAGTCAGGTTGCTCAGATCGGTTTGAGCCCCTGAGGCTTGCTTACCAGCTTTGTAAGGGCATGTCCAAAGCAGCCTTCCACCAGAGCTAACTCAGCCCCCCTGCTAAAGCAACACCCTCTGAGCACTCCACCAAACGCGGCAGCGTCACAAAATCAGACCGGTACCCAGTCAAAGATCAGTGCCTGCCGCCCTGCAGATCTCAAGGGTTCTCTCTCACAAGTGCTCTTTTCTTTGGTATCTTGCTCCACATATTCCATCCCCGTGACCTCCCCAAGCTCTTCTGTCCTCTCAGCTCAGTGTGACTGCGGAGCTCTTCCTGCATCACCTGCCCCTTGGCTGCCCCCAGGAAAGTGCCATGAGCTGGTATTAGACAATTGCAGGATGCACTTTGTTTCCAGTTCTTTGGGAACTCAGTCCCTGCTGTGTGTTTCCAATGTCTGAAATTTACTCTGTGTATCCACAACACGCGTATGTCTGTTAGCAATATATTACTTGTATATACCCAAGTGAAATGTAGGTTTACTTTTCTAGTTGCTTGTGGCGGGTTGCAGATTTGGTCCCTTCCACTTTATCCCGGTCATGGTGGAAGTCTCATCTTTCTGCACATCCAGGTGAAAATCTGCGGGCCGCTGAGCTGAGCCAAGTCTCTGTTTTGGAAGAGTTGATCATTAATAAAATGGAAGCGTTTTGAATGTCTTTTCCCAGTTTTTAACTGAGACGTCATTCCTGAGGACTTTTCTTCTTGACACAAAAGCCTGTCATTTTGTCTTGGGGACAGCAGCATCTCCGGTGCTTTCAGGATAATTGTGGCTGTGGGCCAGGCGGAGCTCGGGCGTGAGGGCTTTCGTCCCACAGCACGTTTGTTTTAAGGCAGCAGAGGGTCTATGAGGTCAGGAGGCCTTGCCAAAGAGCCCTTCAGAGCTTTTGAAAATTGTCTCCTTAAGTCCCGGGAATGGACTAAATTGTGAGCAAGTGAGAATAAACCGTGATATGGCAGGAACATTGCTGAAAGAAGCCATCGGGCGCCCTGGCCTCTGGCCCCTGTGCTGAGTTTCAGGGATGAGTAGCTTTGGACAACTCACCACGTCCCTGTGGGACACCATTTTCTCCTCTATGTGAAACAACTCGGAGAAGACAGTCTCTACAGTCCTTAAAACTATGTAATACTGTCCCCGTGCATCAAAGTAGAAAGGTAGGGTCTCTCAATTTGCTTGCAAAACTAGTTATGGAAACTCACTTTGCACACATGTTAAAAGGGGTGTTACAGACCCTGCCCCCCCAATTTATATATGAAGCCCTAACTCCCAGTACCTCAGAATATGATCTTACTCAGAAATGGGGTCATTGCAGATGTAATTAGTAAAGGCAAGATGCGGTCATGCTGGAATACGGCTGGCTCTTAATCCAGTACGACTTGTGTCTTGATATAAAGGGGGCAGTTTGGGCACCGACAGACACACAGGGACAACACCACGTAAGGTGAAGGCAGAGACGGGGACGATTTTTCTATAAGCCAAGGAACAGATAACAGCAAACTAGGAGAAGCTGAGGGAGAGGCCTGGAACTGCTTCTGGCTCACAACCCAAAGGAACCAGCCTGGCTGACACCTTGATTGCAGCCGTCCAGCTTCCTGAACTGTGAGACATTGCATTTCTCTTTTTAAAGCCACCCAGTTCATGGCACTTCGTTATGACAGCCCAAGCCCGTTAATGCAGGGAGCGAGCCGTGATGAGATGTGGATTTAGCCAGCTGGGCTCCTGCAAGCCTCGGGGAAGATTCACTGTTACAGCCTCATCATCACCGCCGGAAAAATGGTATAAATGGTACTTAAATGTGAGGACTTTGTATTCTATTTTGAGGTCCCATGAACAAACTGGAACTTGGGGAAGGATTGCCCTGGACTCTTTACCTAGTTTGCTGTGTAGCTTTGTGTAAATTACTATGTAACTTGATACTCCAGGATAAATAGGGGGGGGGGTCGCAGAGTATTTGTGTTGTGACGCAGTCTTAGAAAAATGGCCCAGCAACATGCCCCCGAGTCCCCACACCTGTGCAAGGTCGCCCACGGTGAATCGGGGCTGCCTTCCTGGACCAGTGGAACATGGCAGACAGGACTCTGCGCAACTTTTGGCGTCTAGGCCAGGAGAGGCGTTGCCACGTTTGTTCTGCTGTCTTGGGACTCGGCCCTGGCACACCTTGTAATGAAGCCAGCCCGGCCTCCCAGACGGTGAGCCAGCAGCCCCCGCCGCTAGACGGGTGACGGACACACCTTGGACCTGCCAGCCCAGCTGACCCTCCCTTGGAGGCAGCCACGGGAGTGGCTTTCCAGATGACGAGACCCCTGAGCCGGGTCTTTCCTGGAGTTTCCAGGGTCTTTCTTCATATTAGCACGAGGCAGGCTTTGTCATCCTGCCCGCCTACGTGGGCCCCCGAGGGCAGGGTCCCAGCCTGCTTCTCTCCGTACCTGCCTCTCCAGCCAGGGCTCTTCAGCAGTCAGGGATCGGCCTGAGTGACGTGAAAGGTGGAGTGTGAGATTACTCGGGCACCCCAAGCCCCACATTGTGCCAAGGGTGGAGATGTAATTCAGTGGAAAGAAAATAAAAAATGATCTCTAAATACTATTTTACTTTAAAATATATCTTACCATATGCATACAATCAATTTGGAGGATTTTCCTAAAAAAAGTATTAAGGGGGTGGCAAGAGGCCAAGAGCAAACTCCATGTATCTGGTGTGGTTTTTATGAAGTACAGAATATTATGCAGACATGAAAAATGATCAGGGGCTTGAGAAGTAGGCAGTGTTCCATGAAAACTGCAGACTGACAATCAGTGAGCTCATTGCACCCAGGACTGCGCGTGCGTGATCCTAGGGGTGGCCTGCAGGGACCACATGATGATGGAAACCAAAGCAGGGAGATTTTGGCAGGGCGGGGGGGGCTGGGTGTGTGCGTGCGTGCGTTTTCTGTAATATCTTCTGGAATCCTATTGTTATGTCACTAAACCAGCAGGTATTCTTTTATTTAACAGTTTTATTAAGGTAGAATTAATAGGACATAAAATTCACCTGTTCTACATACCTAATTAAATGATGTTGATTCAGTTTGCAGAGTTGTGCAACTATCTCCATCCTCCAGTTTTAATCATTTCTTACCACCGCATCGGGACCCTCTATGACCATTTGTAGCCATTCCCCATCTGCATCCCCAGAGTCAGGCCAACATTAATCTCTTCTCCGTCTCTGCAGAGTTGCCGGTTCTGGGCGTTCATACACACAGGCCTACGGTCTTGCTCCTCTCACCCGGCACCACGCTCCAAGGTCTGTCTGTGCTGCAGTGTGTATCAGAGCATTGCTCCTTCTTCCTGCTAAGTTGCAGCCACTGCAGGAACGTCCCACATTTTCCTTGTGCAGGCATCACTTGGTGGACATTTGGGTTGATTTTACTTTTTGGCTTCCATGAATAATGATGCTACAAACATTCACATCTACCTCTGTGTCGACATAGGTCTCAATTTCTCTTGAATAGACGCCTAGGAATAGAATCTCTGAGTCCTATGGTATGTCTATCCTTCCTTTTTAAGGATCCGTTAAACTGTTTTCCAAAGTGGTACTCTGTTTCACATTCCACCCGCAGACAGAGGGAATTCCAATTTCTCCACATCTTTTCCAATACTTCTGATTGTGTGCCTTTTTGATGACAGCCACTCTGGCAGGTGTGAAGTGGTATCCCCCTGAGGTTTTAATTTGCATTCCCTCAATAAATAATCCTGTTGAGTATCTTTTCATGAGTCTGTAGGCTTTTGCTACACAGCAAACTACCTCAAAACATCCTGGATTTAGATGGCCACCATATAGACAGCCAATCTTTTATCCCCCAAATTGGGCTGGTTCCACTGGATGGTTCTGCTTTCAGCTCTGCTGAGCCCTGTTTCTACAGCTGGCCGCAGCTCACCTGGCCTAGGATGGCCTCAGCGGGAATAGCCGGTGTCTGTCCTATGGAATCTCATTCTCCAGGAGACCAGCCTGGCCTTGTGCACACTGCAGCTGGGCGGGCTTCTAAAGAATAAGAGGACTTGTGCAAGTTCTGTCCAAGCTGAGCTCAGGACTGGCACAGCATCACTTCTACCCTGCTGGAAAAGCAAGGTGGAACCAGCCCAGGTTCAAGAGATACACAGAGGAGGGAGGAGAATTGTGGCCACTTTTTTCAATCCACTATAAATACCTTTCATTTACACAATTTAAAATCATTTTAAAGTGTTCCTGAGTTAGAGACAATACACTCCTGGAACCTGGATGAGCTCTGGGGAAGCTCTCAACAGAGCTGGGCTCATGAGTGTTGCAGATGACCCAGAACCAGCCCATTCTCCTTCTCACCCAGGACATTTTGGGTTGTGTCGAATGGGAAAACCAAATGCATTTAGAATAATAAACCACACACACACACACACACACACACACACACACAAGAATAGTAAGCCACTTTGACTTCTTGACCTTTTCTGCCCGTGCTCCAGCCCCTCCTCCTGTTGAGTCCAGCCCCAAGCCACAATGAACCAGTTGGCCTTCCCCGAACCAGTACACTCCCATCGCCACTGGGCCTTTGCTTTGTCCTTTATTCCTGGGATGACTGAGCCACATACAAAGGGCACATCAGCTTCTCTATCTGCAGCGGCTAAGTTCGGTAGCCCTATGAGGTCAATATTTTGCCCCAGTTTCACAGAGGAGGAAATGAAACTCACCCAGATAAAGTGATGTGCCGAAAGCCACACTGCGAAGTGGCAAAGTTGGGGTTTGATTCACCCATTAAGTCTCCTACCAAATCCCACAGATGCCCTGTACCAGCAGATACATTATTCCAAATCAGCCCGCAGTCCTGCGTCTAGCCTCAGACGTGTCTACTGCCCTTCGAGCCCTTTCTGCCTGGGCTGCCATGTGTGGGGAGACGCCCCTTCCTCCCAACAGGAGGTGCCTCCCACCCTAGCGTCCGCCTGCCGGCGCAAGGTGAGTGCCTTGCTGCCTGAATCCACCGCTGTGTTTGCCAGCTTCTGATGTGTGACACAGCTCTTAACACAGCACATTTGATGTGGGTTTTGTTTGGTTGAAAGCACTTTCCCAAATCCACATTGACACAATTGTCTGGGTGGTACATCAAATATCTAACGGATCCAAGCTCATGGCCTCTATTATCCCACACCCCATCTGGCTGGCAGCCCTGTAAGTCAGAGGGCTGAATTCAGCCTATGAAAAAACCCTCTTCCCCTACATCCGCAGTAGCTTCTGGGAGGTTGGTGCCATATGCTTCTGAGCTTGACTGTAAACATTGCAGCTACATTAGGGAGGGTTTATTCTTAATGTCCTCCTACAAATGGATAACTAAATCCAACGCAAATAGTCATTTGAGACCTGATTCCCCATGGCATTTATTTGTGTCTTGAAGAACCGATGTGGTCGCTGGTGGAGGCGTCTGTTGGAGCTCTCAGACCATCACGTTGCAACGATCCACTCATGCTTCTGTCGCCCCTATTAGCCTCTGATGTTCTTGAGGGCATAAAGAGTACTCTACTTGTTTTCTCCGGAGACCAACAGAGCAGGTGCTCAGCTAACGCGTGGTAATGGAGGTGGGGTTGGGGGAGAGAAGGCAAGGGAGGGAGGGGGGAATGTGAGGACGGGGGGGAAGGAGAGAGAAAGGAATGGATGGGAAATCAGATGATTCACAGAAAGGGAGAACTGGGCAAATCCTGGGATTTGGGGCTTCTAGCCACCAGGTGCCCCGTACTACACGACTAAATGGTTTCTTGTAGTAAAAATAGTTAATATTTATTAATTGCCTTGTGAGAAGCTGGACTATGTATTTTGCTTTGGTTCATCTGCAATTCCACGCCATGAGGAATATGCCACCCTGACCCCTAGCTGATAGCTGAGGAAAATAAGGTGTAGTGAGGTCAAATAATTAGGCCAAAGCAACCCAGAAAGTAGGGGAGGTGTCACACGATCCAAACCCACACCCTTTGTCAGATGGCTACGCCACAGGTCTCTTTCCCTAGTGAATAGGCTTAAATTAAAAAATTGTATACAATAATATTTTCTTTCCAAGCCATTGTGTCTTGAGTAATTTGCATGTCCAGACTGTGTGACAGACTTCCACTCCAGGGAAGATGGAATGGACATGCTCTTTCCTTTTCCTCCCTCTGGGGCAGCTGAAATCCCTGAACGTTCTATATAAGACCATGGAGGAGGACAGGCTGGGGACACCAGGACCCAGGGAGTGATGTGGTGGTGCGTTCCATGGGTTTTCTTCTTACAACAAAAATTCTAGACTAGACACTGGAGAGACTGGCTAACCAGAAAGGAGGACAGTTAGAAGCCACCAAAAGCCCACCATAGCCTGCTGTCTCTAGCCAAAGGACCAGGCCAGGGCATCCTAGCAAAGCAGAAAACTTTTAGACAATAACTGCTCTTTTCTGGCCAAAAAACATAGAAAAAAAATCCAAAAACCTGTGGCCCTTATCCCCACCCCACCAGCAAAGGCCAAATGGAAAGCTTAGGCTGCCACTCTTACCAGGCTGTAAGGAAGAATCCCAATCCTCTCCCCTCCTCCCCCCCCTCTCCACCAGGGTAGTCAAGGTCAAACAGGAAGCCAGGACTTTGGCAGTAAGGAGCCCAACTCACAGTGTCAGTGGAGATCGCAGGTCTACTACCTGGACTCTTCCATCACACTTGGAGGCGGTGCCTTTCCTCTTTGGGGAAGGGCCTTACTGAAGGTGTTGAGACAGGACAGCCAAGGCAGAATCCATAAAAGAAAAAATTGATACATCGGATTTTATCAAAATTAGAAACATTTGCTCTGCAAAGGACCCTGTTGAGAGAATAAAAAGACAAACGACACACTGGGAGAAAATATTTGCCAAGCACATATCTGACAACAGACTCAGAATAAAGAACTCTCAAAACTCAACAGGAGAAACAAACAGACATGCAATTCAACTAGAAAATGGGCAAAAGACATGAAGAAACATTTCACCAAACAGGATCTACAGATGGCAAATAAGCACATGAAAAGATGCTCAGCATCACCAGCCATCAGGGAGAATATGGTCAGATTATGCACATCTGAGTTTCCAGAGGGAGGTTCACTGGAAAGACAACTTTGGATAGCCGGAGGGAGAGATCAAAAGAGTTGTATGGGAGTTGCACGGTGCACTGGGTGTTACACGCAAGTAATGAATCATGGAACTTTACATCAAAAACTAGGGATGTACTGTATGGTGACTAACATAATATAATAAAAAATATTATTATTAAAAAAAGAGTCGTATGGGGAAAGATTTGCAGGGGATAATATCCAAATAAGAAGGAAGACATTAAAGACATAGGTAAATAGAAATACATCCCACATTTGTGGATTAGAAAACTAAGTATTGTTAAAATAGCCATACTACCCAAAGCAGTCTACTGATTCAATGGAATCCATACCAAAATCCCAGTGGCATTCTACTTTTCACAGAAATAGGGAAAAGAATCCTAAATTTCACAGGGAACCCCAAAGGACTCAAAATAATCAAAACAATCTTGATAAAGGAGAACAAAGCTGAAGTCATCACATGTATTGATTTCAAAATACATTACAAAGGTATACTAATCAGAACAATATGATAGGGGCATAAAGACAGATATGTAGACCCAGAGAGCTTAATAGAAAGCCCAGAAATAAAACCATCCCCATACGGCCAACTGATCTCGGACAAGAATGCCAAGAATACACAACGGGGGAAGGACAATCTCTTCAGTGCTGGGAAAACTGAAGATACACGCACACAGAATCTTGCTTATGTTACCAAATGCACAAAAATCAACTCAAAATGGATAAAAGATAGAAAGATAAGAACTGAAACTATAAAACGCTTAGAAAAAATGAAGGGGGAAAGCTTCATGACATTGGTCTTGGCAATGACTTCGTGAATATGACACTAAAAGCACAGGCAACAGGAGCAAAAGTAGACAAGGGGGATGATCTCAAACGAAAACGCTTCCGCCCTGCAAAGGAAAAAAATCAGCAAAATGAAAAGTCAACCTACAGAATGGAAGAAAATATCTGCAAACCATATCTGATAAGGGTTAATATCCAAAATATAAGGAACTCCTTCAACTCAATAGCAATAATAATAACGACCCAATTAAAAATGGGCAAAGGTCTTGAGTGGGTATTTCTCCAAAGAAGACATTCACTCACCAGCAGGTATATGAGAAGATGTCCAGCATTAGTAGGAAATACAAATCCAAATTACAGCGAGCCATAATCTCATTCCTTTGAGGATAGAAAACAAACAAAAGATACCAAGTATTAGCGAGGATATGGAGAAATTGGAACTTTGGTATGCCTTTGGTGGGGTGGAGTTGCCTCAACAAATTAAAAAAAAATAGAATTTCCATATGATCCAGGAATCTCTTCTGGGTATTTATCCAAAAGAATTAAGATGAACAATTCAAAGAGCTACCTGTACCCTCGCGTTCATTGCAGCACTATTTCCAATAACCAAGAAGCGGAAATAATCTAAGTGTCCATCAACAGATGGATGGATAAAGGATGTGGCACATACCTGAAACAGAATATTATTCAACCACAAGAACAAGGAAATCTTGCCATTTGCAACAACATAGAAGGACCTTGAGAACATTATGGAAAGTTAGATAACGAGTCCTAGAAGGACAAAGACAGTAGGATTTCACGTATATGAGGAACCTAAAATGGTCAGTCTTAGAAGCAGACAGTAGAATGGTGGCTGCCAGGGACTGGGAGGAGGGAAGTGGGACATTAACTCATGACACTCAAGAGTGCATAGTGTATTCATATTGACCACAACCAGAGTCAGAGGAGCCTGGGAGTGAATAATGGCTCTACTACTTAGCCTCAGAATGATGTGGTTTTGCGCCTCAGTTCCTTCCAGAAATGGGTATCAAGAGACAACTCCATCTCAGGAACAGCTGAGGGTTAAGGAGATAACGGATGTGACGCATGCAGCACAAACTAACGAGTTTAGCTACACACATTTAGCCAGTAAATGTGACTTTACCAGCAATCCCTCTCCCCCACTTTCTCCTTCCCATCCTCAGGCTGCACCACGTTCCTTTCCCTTCCAGCCAGGCCCAAGCCGTTCCCCAGGGGCAATGGGGTGGCGGTAAGCCACATGTTAGACTCCTGGGAGGCAGAGCTCTCAAGGCCCAGAAATCATGTCCAGAGTTCCTTCAGACGTTAGCCCATTACCATAGTAGCCGGCATTCACTGTTCGGAAGCCAGGGCAGGAGGGGTGATGAGCAGAGAGCAATTCAGAGAGACAACGAGATTCGGAAATCGCTAGAGCTGCCTGGGAAGCACACGTGCGCTGTCTGCTTAGAGGGTCTCACTGCTCCCGCTGCAGGGCAGCTGGGTGGAATGAGGCGACGTTGATGTGCCGCTGGGGTGATGGGTGACGCTCAGGGGAAGCATCTGGTGTGACAAAAGCATGATGTGTCTGGTCCAGACCACTGCGCGGTCTTTCTCTCCCAGACCCTAGCTGTGAGCTCGGCCCCAGCCCCACTGAGCCACGTGATACAGCTGTCCTTGCTGTATCTGTGTCCTCGCTGGGGGGCTCCACTCCCAGGCAGGCTCAGCTCCCCTCAGGAGGGGCTGGGGAATGGGGCAAGAAGGCTGGATTCAACAGGTGGCTCAATGTGACTTTGAGCAAGTCACCTTAATTGAATAAATATTTGTTAAACACCTACAAACCATATTCTAGCCATATTGATTTCTTTCTAAGCTGTTTGACCTGCTGATTTGGAAGCTAGGAAGCTGAGTATGAAACCAAATCCCGGCTCTACCTGGCAAGTCACTGAGACTCTCTGCTCTTTCACCTATAAAATGGGGATCATAACAGATCCCTCCTAGGATTGATGGAAGGAGGAAAGGAGTCATCTCACGACAAGAGGCCCGACCGTGTCCAGCACACCTCAGTTTCCAGGCCCTCTGTTTGTATTCTTCTTCAGTCCTCTCTCTTCACCTCTCCAGTGCAGTCAGTAACCCCTGTCTCACAGGTTTGTGAGGGTCACATGATGGAGACGGAGGTAGGGATATTTTACAAAGTAAAATTCATTATGTGACGGTTTGCTCTCGTTCTCCTTAGAACAGCATGGGGAAGAATGTCAGTCTGAACTACTGCGGGTATGGATGGTAGTACTGGGGATTTCAGGTTTTCTTTCTTTCCACTCATTCATTCATGTGAGAAATGGGTACTCGCCGTGTGCCAAGCACACCGTCTAAGGCACTTCCTGCATTGACCTTGAAGTCTAGGGCCAGGGGCAGATGAGCAAAGAGATCATTAAATATGGCGGAGTCAGTGCGTGGGACCCAAGTGGAGGGTTATCTAACCCAGGCCAGGGAGATGAGGACAGGCTTCCTGGAAGAGGGAAAGCTTGAGCTGAGCTCAGAAAGATGGCTGGGGAGTGAGCAGGTGGGCAAGTATTGCCACCAGGAGTAACCCGCCTGCCTAAGTGCCTCCCGGGGCACGCAAGAGCACAAGCGTGTTCTGGGGGAGCCATTTCAGAGTTGGAGGGTGATGGACAGGCAAGAGGCCGGGCTGGGGAATAAGCTGAGATGCATGGAGAGAGAAGGCATTCCCATCTAAGGAGAGGACATCTGCAAAGGCAGCCTGAACTTTCTTTTGTGACACAGAGAAGGAGCTCCCACTTTACCAGGCGGACCCCTGGGGAGCAGTGGGAGGCTGCATGCATGCAAACAGCACAAAGAGGTTTGCTTTGATTTGCTTCCAGGAAGAGAACCACCTCAACATTACATAGGATGGGCTGGAGCAGAGGTGGGACCAGGCAGGGCTTATACAATGGCTTCAGAAAAGGTCCAGAAAGTCTATCCCAAGACAGTGCCTTGAAAGGCAGGGTGAGGCACCAGTTCAAGCAGAAGACTCCAGATGTGGCGGCTGATCTGGTGGTGGAAGTAGGCTGAGGAGGATGGCTAGGAAGTGTCTGGCTTCAACAATCATGTGCCGGATGCTGGGGCGTGCAACGTGGTCTTGGAGGTGAGGGCAGCAATGAGCTCAGGTTTGGGGTCTTGACTTTTAGGTTCTTCCTGCATGTGGTGCTCAGGGAAAACAATCTTGGCTGGAGATGGACTGGGGAGTGATTCCCATAAGGATAGGGACAGGTGCCTGACAGTCCAGGAACGGGGGGAAAGGAGGCACAGAAGCCAGGTGGCATCTCTGCATTCTCTCCCCAACACTTTCACACCAAGCCAGGGAAAGGTCATATTTCTTCTCCATCATTTCTTTCCTTTCCCTGATTTTCCACTGACTGCTGTGGTAGTTTGCACAAGGTAGGGACCCATATAAAACAGTGAGGAGAACAGAGTGGGAGCAGGCAGAGATTTATTTCCATAAATCCTGGTCCCGGTCCTCATCACCGAAGGTCATTTACCTAGGTAACTTCATTTAATAACTTTGGGAGGCTTCTGGAAAGAGAGCCAGCATCATCCTCTTCTTTATAGCTTAGAAAACAAACACTCAAGGTCACAGAGCTATCTAGTGACAGAGCTGAGATTGGAATGCCCCAAGGAGGAACAGGGAAAGAGGGAAGGGAAACAAAATTGGTGTCCACTGTGAGCCACGCACTCCCACATGTCACCTCAGTGAAGGACTGGAGTGTCTCCAGGAGGAACGAGCACTGAGAAAGTTTCCAGGGGGCAAGCTTTGTGCTCACCCAGCTCCCACTGTGTTGGACACCTTGACTTTCAGGTGTCCATAGGACAGTACACCCACTGCTGAGCACACACCGTCTACAGCTGTGTTGGATGAATGAATGAATGAATGAATGAATGGCCTTAAATGAACAGCCACAACACAAAAACGGAATTTTTGAGCCATAAAATCTGTCACCATTCTGAAAAATACAACCAAATTAGCAACAGGAACTGAGTTGGCTAGCCATCTTTGTGGCCTGGCCATCGCTCACTGAGGGTGTGTAATGAACAGCATCGGAGCAGGGTAAAGAGAGCATCGTCTGTTTCCATGGGTTCCCTGGTAGGTCTCTGTCTCACCCCGAAATAGAAACAACCCGACAGCCCCTCAGTCGTTCTAACAAGTGCAGAAATGAATTCATACTTGGAAACATTCAAGAGGGAAGCCAGTGAGCATGCGTTTTTCACTTCATTTCACTTAAGAAAAATTATGCTTTGGGATGGAGTGTAACCAGATAATCTTGTGCTGATTGTTCATCAGCCTCCTTTCAGAGTTGCCCTTTGGGATGGGTGTTTAGAAGGAACTGTAGGGTCCCCAGTTCACTTAGAATACAGAGGCTCATGGGGAGGAAGGGAAAGACGAGAACTTGCAAGTTTGGCTGCTTGGAAGAGAGGAGTGGAGCCCTTCCCCTTTCTCTGCCAGGGGATTCCTGCATCCATCTCTCACAAAGCACCTGTTCAGATCACCTCCTTCATTAGGGCCTCCCTGACCTCATGCCTTTCTTCCCTTCATAGAGGTCATCACTCCCTAGCTTCTACCTCAGGAGAGCACGGGCTTTGGGGTCAGAAAAATCCAGAGTTACGGGTTTAATTGTATTCCTCCCAAAATAATATAACCCCCAGTGGCTCAGAATGTGACCTTATTTGGAGATACGATTTTTACGGAGGTAACCAGGTGAAAATGAGGTCATTAGGGTAGGCCCCAATCCAGTATGACTGGCGTCCTTATAAAAGAGGGGAGATGTGGACACACAGGCAGACACACAGAGAGGGAAGACATTGGGAAGAAGGGAAAATGTTGCATGAAGACAGAGGACTGAAGGGATGTATCTCTAAGCACAGGAACACCCAAGGTTGCCAGCCCACCACCAGAAGGTAGAATGGCCTCACAGCACAGAAGACACCGACCCGGCTGACACGTCGGTTTAGGACTTCCAGTCTCCAGACCGTGGGGGAACAGCTTTCTGATGGCTAGCTCCCAGTTGGTGGTACTTTCTTATGGTAGCCCCAGGAATCTCGTACAACAGGGTTTGGCCAACCCTTTCCTCTAACCACCCTCTTCTCCTTGTCCACAAGGACCCAAGGCAGCAGAGACCCAGAAAGGGATGCCGGGGTGGAGAGGGGGCTGCTGGGGGACTGTCTGCGCACCATAGCCCAGTGCACCAGTGGAGGCCATGGAGGGAAGATGGGCCCGAGTATCTGGCTGGTCCCCACCTAAGATGGCTATTTGCAGAGCAAGGACACTTCTGCATGGATAAGAGGATGAGGCATGCCACTGGAGACAGGATCTGAGAGGGTTTTGGGAGACCCAGACAGAACGGAAGCCATGGCCAGGGGAATATTCAGTGAGGGGGGTTCCTGAGAGAGCTGGGGAACCCCACAAATGCCCTGTTAAAGAGGCAGCATCTGAGTGGTCAAAACGAGACAACCAGGAGCGGCCGCACCTCAGTCTCTGAAGTCTCCCCACATCCCCCCTGTCCTCCCTCTGAGGAGCTGGAACCAGCAGAGGGGCCAGAAATAGGGGAGTCCTGTGCTCCTCCCCCCGGATCCCAGGGTGCGGGTCAGGTCTAGACACTACAGGAAGAGAAAGGAGATTTGAATGGGCTAGAAGTTTGTGCTTTCAACTGGATTAGACTGGACTTTTTAATGACCCAAAGTGGCCTGGGAGCCACGGACTCTGCGCAAGGTTTGTAGGAGGAATGAAAAGCGCAACTTGACGGGCGTGATGGAAGACAGAGGCTGGGGAGCGGGGCTCAGCCTTGCTTGTCCGCTGCGGAGCTGAGGCCTTCGGCGCAGGAGTTACAGGACTATGAGGCACAGTGACACAGCTGAGAAGAAAGGAAGCTTTCCCCACTCCCAGCCTGTCCCCAGTCGGGTTCTCATAATCATAACAGATTCAATTTACATTTGTTGAGAATCTACCACGTCATAAACTCACACAAGCTGTTTACAAACAGTCGCCTTAAATCCTCACAACACGAAGACATATAATCATTACCCTTTTTATTCTCCATACAGAATCTAAGGTCAAGAACTCTCTCAATAGTAAGCACAGAGACTCTTCTGCAGCCGTGGGGGTAAAAGCTGAGCATCTCAATTACAAGAGCAGCAGAGTTCCAGAGGAGCTTTCATTATCAGCCTTGGAAAGTCACCAGTGCCTCACACCAGTGCCTGACTGTGGCTGGGAAGAAGTGCGAGCCTGCGATGAGACATGGGGGGTGGAACTCTTGGTCGATACCCTTGAAAATCTTCAATCTCAAACTTGCTCAAAACTTCTGGGTTTGTCCCATTCCTTCTTACTTAAGACCACCTGTTTTGTGAAGATGATGCAGGAATCTCAGCATCGCAAAATATATATTTACACTTGCTTCCCCTATGGCTGCCAGACCAATAACTAGGGCTAGGTCACAGCATCACATGACCAGAAAACGGCCAGTTAGAGGACAAGGTCCATACCCCAACGGAGCTACAGTCCTGGCACATGCACTGGCGGGAACGAGCAAAGCATTATGGAACTGGATGCTGAGGATACGAAGCTAGTGAAACAGAAGCCTGGAGAAGAAGTGATGGACATAGAACATAGTCTCCTGATTCGGGATTTAACTCACTAGCAAGGATCCCACACACTGCAAGGATGGCTCCAGGAACCTTGAAGAAATTAATGCCCACAGTGAAATGGAAAAGTCATGACATTCAACAAGTGGCATTGGAAATAGGAGCCAAGGCTCAGAGAAGTGGGTAGGCTAGAGTTGACATATGATGTCCATATGGGAAATTCCCCAGCTCTCTACATTTACAGAAGGGGCTGGAGCACAGTCCAGTTCACCCAACAGTGAGACATGGGCTTGTAAGGGAAGCAGCAGTGTGTGTCACGGAGGAGTTTGTGACTGTCCCCTAAGGGCAAGATGATGGCTGGAATGTTGTTACATTGCAAAAGAAATAACAGGACTTCTAAATGACAGAGGCCAGGTGGCAATGCTTAACTGTCATCGGTAAGGTGGGGGCAATTATCACAATAAGCAGCAGGGCAGAGTGGCAGCTGGCTCTTTGACCCACGGAGAGCTATGCAGACAGTTACCAGAACGTGGGCAGCTACTGCTCAGCTGATTAAGTCACGAGAAATCAAGAACTGGCAGCCAGATGCAGATGCCTTATTCTAGACTGGACCTTGGGGAGGAGAATTACTATAAAGGACGTCATTGGGTCAACTTACAGAATCCGAATGAAGGTGACGTGATAGATTAAAATATTGTGTCCATGTTAACCTGACTGAACTTGATGAAGCACACCACAGACATGGCGCAGGCTGGTCTGTCTTCCTCAAGGTCCTCAGACAGCTGGTCCCTCCTCCTGTGGGCACTCCTTACCCTGGCTTCTGGCTCCTTATGGATGCTGTGTCCTAAAACTCCGAAATGCATGACAATGTCTATGCCCCTTAAGCCAATAATCAGCACCCCTCATACAGAAACTACCTGAGGAGAGAATCCCTGCTTGGGGAGAAATCCGTCTGCACAAAGGTGTTCATTACGGTAAAGAGGGCATTCATCAAGTAAGGTATAGATTTTCCAGTTGTTAGGAAATTACAAAGCAATTGCAAATGGTACTTATTCACCCTAAAAGCCTGATTAATATTGGCAAATAAAGTAGTACTGAAAAACTGCAACAAGGTGAAGACAATTCTATTAAAGACGTAGTACACCCATGGCCGGGGATTGGAAGATAATATTTGAGCACCTATTATGTGCACGGCGCTTTAAAAAGATAGTTGGTTCGAACCACATGATGGCTTCAGAGGTGGGAGTTACTGGGTTCGTAGATGGGGAAATCTGGGACTAGAGATGCGAGGTGGGTTTTCCAAGGCTTCTCCGTTCACATGTGGTTGCCACAGGATTTAAACACAGGACTATCTGACTCCAAAGCCCTATTTTACCTCTCTCAGTGCTACCTAAGCCATACGGAGAGATATCTTAAGGAGGTGGGAATGGAGGTGATTTTTTAAAAAACGTTACTAAATGTCTTCTGCATTTGTTGACTGAAAGACAGCAATAGAAGGGCGCCTGGGTGGCACAGCGGTTGAGCGTCTGCCTTCGGCTCAGAGAGTGATCCCGGAGTCCTGGGATAGAGCCCCACATCAGGCTCTTCCGCTGTAGGCCTGCTTCTTCCTCTCCCACTCCCCCTGCTTGTGTTCCCTCTCTCGCTGGCTGTCTCTATCTCTGTCGAATGAATAAATAAATTTAAAAAAATCTTTAAAAAAAAAAAAGAAAAAAGAAAGACAGCAATAGATATAGACAGACAGGAATAATATTCACAAAGAAGCTATTTTCCCACCTCTAATTCAAACTCAGTCCTTTAGGCTGGCTCTCCAGCTAACCCAGGGATCTCAACCACAGCACTCCTGACTTAAGAGGCTGGACCGTTCTTTGCAGTGGCGGTCATTCTATGCCTTGCAGAAGGTTGAGCAGCGTCCCTGGCCTCTATCCGCCAGACACCAGTGACAACCAAAAATGTCCCCAGGCATTGCCAAATGTCCCCCGAGGGGCACAGTCACCTCGGCCAGAACCACTGTGCGAATCTATATGCATGTAAGTTTCCTGCGCCATCAGCAGGACAGGGTGGAAGGCATCAGCCCTCATGGCCATCACTGAAGGAGACTTCTCACCTTCTGCCCTCAGTCCAGGAATGAACAAAAGGCCGTCAACACAGACATTCTAACAAAAACCATTAAGCAAATGTCTCTGAGGTTGGGGAAATGCAATAGAAGATCAAATATTTCTTCTGAGTTAACATCATTCCAGCTTGGTCAGAAGGGACTATGTTCAAAAGACCATGTGATTTCTGGGAGAGGAAACATTTTGAAATCTCAACATCAAGGCATTCAAACGGTTCCACTTAAGCCACTTGAAAAGCCTGCTGCCCTGTGACAGGCTGAGGACCAGCTACTGGTTGGAGCATAGTTCTGCCATGTCATTCATTCATTCATTCATTCATTCATTCATTCATTCATTCGTTCATTCTCTGCTCCATTCAATAAACTGCTGAGCCCTGGGCAAACAGGTTGGGAGTGTTGTTCATTGGACCTCTGATTCTGGGGACCTGCACTGCAAAGCTGGAATGCCTGGGGCTCAGGAGACCTGCCCGATGATGGTGGCTCTGTTTGTGACACGATCCAGGAAAACTGGCCCCTCTGGGCTTCAGTTTCCTCCTCTAAGATGGCAGGACTGGACTTTCCCATCACATCAAACAATGGCGTTCCTTATTGTTTCAGTCAGTGACCTGCACACCTGCCCATGCCATCGATTCTCAGACACGGAATGGAATCCAAAACAGAAAACTTATCTACCTCCGCTGCACTTAGCTAAGAGGCATCAAAACGACACTGTTTTCAGAAAACCCCTCCCTGACCTGCGCACAGGCGCTTGTTTCCAGCCGTTCTGCTCAGATCTATGGACTCGCTCTGCTCTGTGCAGAACTCAGACTCACCGCTGAATTAGCATAACCACCATGACCACCCCTGCTCCTGTAGCACTTAGAAGGCCCTGACCGATGCCCTCATGCCTCCCCTCCACGATGTCCTTCCCCAGTAAGATGTTCGTCTCAGCTGTCATTGGTTTTGGGGCTTGGGTTTTTCTGGTCTTCACTTTCTTCTTTTACCTCTGGGAGCCCCATGGCCCTCTCTATCATGTCGTCCTGGTTTGTTTGCTGTTTTTGTTTGTTTGCTTACAACAGCTTTTTCTGGGCAAAAAGCCAGGCATCATTCAAACCTGCTTCTGCCTCTGGCCCCTCTGGCTCACAGTGTGATCCTGGGCAAGACACTCAAACTCTCTGGACTTTGGTCAGAACATCCGAAAAAAGTGTGGGTTCCAACTTCTTTCTCACAGGACTGTCGCTGGGCTTAAGTGGAAGGAAGCTGTGGGCCTGCACACGGTAGTTGTGCGGGGCCAGTTGTAAATGGCAGGGAGCCGTGGGCCTGCACACGGTAGTTGTGCGGGGCCAGTTTGGCTGTTTGCACTGTCCTCACTTGGATTAAAGGCAGAGGAAGAGACTGGAGTGGAAAGGGAGCTCTTTGCAGAATCAAAGTGCTCTGCTTGCAAAGGAACTTTGGAAGGACACCGAGATGGAGCTGTCTCTCAGACAGATGAGTTGTTATGCAGCCTGTGTTTGAACACACAGCTATTGGGGCTCACCACCTGTGAGGCTGGCCTTTCCATCGCTCACACCTCTCCTTTTCAATTCCTTATTTACTGAGCTGAAGTCAGTTGCCAATAAATTCCAACCACTGGCCCTGGTTCCACTTGGGGATCGAAGTAGAGACAGATGCTTTCTGCCCAGATCCCTTTCACAGGGCCAGTGCCCTCATCCCTCCGGCTACTGAGAGCACCGTACCCTCCTTAAGGGACACTTTGGTGGATATGAGCTATCTGTCTTAGAAATTGCTGGGAGGTCACGCCCCCACCCGAGGGGAGCCGGAGGCCCACAGCCAATGGCTCATTGATACAGCAGTTCAAACACCTACTTGCCACAACTGGACAGCTCCGTGATGCCACTCATGGTTCACGCCCTCCCCTGGGGTCAGACTGAAGATACACTTCAGCTGAAACGGGTTAGCTTTGTCTCTGTCCCATTTGGTGTCCTTACGTACCTGTAGATCCCTCCTCTGGCTCTCCACCGATCATCAATTTCACAGAGTCTCCGCCCCAGACCCAGATTTGGGAAAACCTGCCTCCGACAGGAACTCAGGATAAATATCCACACGACAGCCCTTATTCCATGATAGCCTAGTCCAGGGAGCCCTGAGTCTTCTCTTTCCTGTGCCTCACCCACCCACCTCAAAAGTCATGGCTTCATACCCCCCATGATATCCTGGCTCCTCTCTTCCAGAATCTTCTATCATGAGATGGAACGACTTCACCAGAAAGAAAGGATAGCTCAGGCATCTAGCCCAGAGGTGGTAAACTCAATTGTCTAAAGGTGCAAAGCTGATAATATAAACAAAGTGTCTTGGCACAATGCAATAGGGAAGAGTGGGGGCTGTGGATTATTGGAGGGCACTTGGTCTCCACTAACACAGGCAGCTCTCCACAGCTCCAACAAGGCTGCAGCCTCTGTGAAACTACAGCAACGCAAAGCTGATGTTTCCAGAGAAGTCAGAAATTGAAAAATTTTCAGTAAGTTGCCAACATTTAAAATTCAGAACATTCCTCATAAAAAAGAAGAACAAACATTATGTAAAGCTATCAACCACTTCTGAGTTTAGTCCAACATTTATTTTGGTGCAGGGGAGGGCATCTACTCTCCCACAAAAGCTCTGAACAATCCCTCTCAAAATTATGCCAAACTTTGAATACAATCGAGAAGGTGATAGGAAACTCGGAATAAGAGCAAAGCCTTGATAGATGGTAACCATTGAATCAATAGGATAGCCGGGGGGAAGGGGTCACTAGTGATATTTCTCACTATCAGTGTTTTTTAAATTATTATTTTAAAATCAACTTTATTGAGATATGTTTTAGTGAACAGTTTGATGAGGTTTTTTAAAGATTTTCTTTATTTATTTGTCAGAGAGAGAAAGAAAGAGAGAGTGCACAAGGAGGGGGAGCGGCAGGCAGAGGGAGAAGCCGGCTCCCTGCTGAGTAGGGAGCCCGATGCAGGACTCGATCCCAGGACCCTGGGATCATGACCTGAGCTAAAGGTAGACCCTCAACCCGCTGAGCCACCCAGGTGTCCTCTGATGAGTCTTGACAAATGGATACACTCATGTAACCATCACCTCAATCAAGATACAGTTACAAGATCCTCCCCCTCCCCCTCTTCCAGGGCAGGCAACAGCGATGGCAAGATGGCTTTCTGTCGCTGTAGGTTACATTTGTTTTTCCTAGAGCGTCACGTAAATGGAATCATATAGTCTGTCTTCTTTTATATCTGTCTTCTTTTGTTCAACATAACGGTTTTGAAATTCACGCAGGGAGCTCGTATGCCAATGGTTCCATTCCTTTTTATTGGCAGGTTGTATTCTGTGGTATGAACTGCCACAATTTGTTTGTCTGTTCATCAGGTAATTATATTTAGCCACAAATTCCGGTCATAACCATCCTTTCGTAAATAGGTTGCTGCGTGTGCAGCCTCAGGTTTTATGAAAAGCCGTAGTGGTAAAGAGGACACATTCACTAGGACACGGATGGCTTTTGGTTTGATTCTGAGCTTATGATACCAACATTAAACACTGACATTTGAATCTTAGATTCAGTTCCAAGATTTAAGGAACACTAATTACCCACATAAAAAGCCATTTACTCAGCTACATGAATGAATTTTTCATTTGATATTTGAACATGATATAGTTTAAAAGTTCAGATTGCTTGTCTGTAGTCTAAATTCTTTTTTTTAAAAAGATTTTATTTATTTATTTGACAGAGAGACAGCCAGCCAGATAGGGAACACAAGCAGGGGGAGTGGGAGAGGAAGAAGCAGGCTCATAGCAGAGGAGCCTGATGTGGGGCTCGATCCCATAACGCCGGGATCACGCCCTGAGCCGAAGGCAGATGCTTAACCGCTGTGCCACCCAGGCGCCCCTGTAGTCTAAATTCTAAATACTTCATAACTTTCTTCTTTTTTATTTTAATGTTTTTTTTTATTATATTATGTTAGTCACCATACAGTACATCCCTGGTTTCTGATATAAAGTTCGATGATTCATTAGTTGCGTATAACACCCAGTGCACCATGCAATACGTGCCCTCCTTACTACCCATCACCAGCCTATCCCATTCCCCCACCCCCCTCACTTCTGAAGCCCTCAGTTTGTTTCTCATAACTTTCTTCTTGACATTAGGCTTTGTAGGACCTGCCTCCTTACTGGTAGACTTTCTGGAAATGAATGCCACTTATAATTTAAGTAGAAAGTTTTAATTTATTAAGTTGGTACTTTTAAAACATTTGCCTTTCCCCCCTTTTCTTTCCTTCTTTTTTAAAAATAAACTTTCTAGTGTTGAACACTGGCTTGAACAAGGAAGGTTAGATTTTTTTTTTCTTAAATTAATAGACATTTTTTGAGCAGTTTTAGGTTCTGAGTACAACTGAGAGGAAAGTAGAAAGAGTTCTCACATACTTTCCCCCCACCACAATACTACCATCAATATCCCCCCCCCCAAAGTGGAACCTTTGTCAAAATCAGTGAACCTACATGGACCCATCTCTATCACCCACATCTACGGTTCACACTTGGGCTCATGTTGGTGTTGTGTATTCTGTTGGTTGGGACGAATGTATAATGACACGTCTCCACCATTATGGTATTGTGCGGAGTGGTCTCGCTGCCCTAAAAATGTTCCATCTGTTCAGTCCCCTCACTCTCCAAACTCTTAACAACCACTGGTCTTTTTACTGCCTCCATAGTTTCATTTTTTCCAAAATGTCATACACTTGGAATCAGAATATGTAACCTTTTCAGACTGGCTTCTCTTACTTAGTAATAAGCCACGAAGTTTCCTCCGTGTCTTCTCATGGCATGGTAGCTCATTTCTCTTTAGCGCTGATAAGATCCCACTGCGTGGATGGACCCCAGTTCTTGTGTTCAGTCACTTACTGCAGGACATCTTGGTTGCTCCCAAGTTTAACAATTAAGGATAAAGCTGCTATAAAGATCTATGTGTTTTTTTAAGATTTTATTTTTAAGTAATCTCTATACCTGAGATGGGGGGGCTCAAACTCATGACCCTAAAATCAAGAGTCACATGCTCCACTGACTGAGCCAGGCAGGGGCCCCAAAGATCCAAGTTTTTGTGTGGACATAAATTTTCAACTCATTTGGGTGAATGCCATGGAGCACAATTGCTGGATCACATGGTAAGAGAATGTTTAGTTGTGTAAGAAACCACCAGACTATCTTCCAAAGAGGCTGCAGCATTCTGCGTTCTCACGAGCCACGAATGAGCTTTCCTGTAGCTTCACATCCTTGCCAGCATTTGATGGTGTCAGTGCTCTGGGTTCTAGCCATTCTCATAGGTGTGTCATGGGATTTCATTGTTTTAATTTGAGATTCTCAGATGACGTATGATGTGGCGCATCTTGTCCCATGATTATTTGCCATCTTTATATAGTCACTGAGGCAACTCCTGGGTTTTTAAATCATACAGGAAATAACATTTATTGTACCCCACACCTGTGTGCCCTCTGTTAGAATGTTCAATTCCCTACTCACTGGATCATTACCTCCATTTCACAGATGAAAAAAGTGAGGTTCACGGAGGCAAAGGTGAGTTCCCAAGCTAGCAAATGGCAATGTTCCAGCTGGAAGTCAAACTCATGCCCGTTTGACTGCCCCTCCTGCACTGGGGCTGCGAGCATCATTTAGAAGCCCTAAAATTTAAAACTCCTCTGAAATAACTCTTCCATCTGTAGTAGGATAGATCAGCAGAACAGGAAGCCAGGTGATTCTAACAGGTAGAAGACTGGCTTTCTATAATTCTGCTGAGATAGAAATTTTCAGTGAAAGACAAACTGTGGTCAGATTATACCAGTCTGATAACTGGGGCTGATACAGTTAATGTGCACACAAGTGCTTTTCCAGCGGCCAAATTCAGTTCTGCCCTGGAGAGGCAGGCAAGGCAGCACCATCCCAGGGGACCTGCCGTACCCAAAGCCTGCAGGTCACTCAAGTGTCAGCAGGAGCGGGAAGAAGGCAGGCAGGACAAGCATTCTGTGCCTTTGACGTAGGATCACACTGACTCTGATCACAGTGGAGACAATACCGAAATAGTTCAAGAACCCTCTCTGGCTTAGATGCAGCTGGGAGGGTCTCTTAGGTAAGAGCTCCCAATTTAGACAAAGTTTGCAAAGTACATTGAAAATACATCTGAAACCCAGAAGGGGCCATCTTTTTTGCCTGCCACTACAAATTACTTACTGAATATTTGGAAGAGGCTGGTATAACTGACTGCCACTTCTATATGTATTTTTGCAAGATGCTTGTGTAAGGAATCACTGGTCTCAGTCACAGTTTTTAAAGTAGCAACTGTACAAATACACTTCAATATGTCAAATGATCCACTCAACCCTTGCCAGGGTCTCTGGCACTTCTTAGGGTACTCAGCAGGTGACAGGTGCATTTCTACTGACTCCATATGAACTTTATGTGAGGTCCATACTGGTCGGCTCAGGGGTGTGGTCAGCCTGGGATGACAGGGACAACCAGATGACACAGAGTGACTTCTGAATGCCTGGCCCATCTCTTCGGAGAAGAGAATCAGAGATCTTACCTGGCAGGAGGTATCCTATAGAAGCTGCCAGCCCTAGGCAGGCCTCCTCCAGGGGGTCACCTGCTAGTATATCCCTTGCCCCAAATTTGCAAGCTCCACCTTTCAAGAGGATTTCCAATAAGTACTCTCCAGACTGGGATACAGAAGATATAGCTTAGAAAATTAATAACTAAGCAAATAAGTTTTGTTTAAAAGACAGAAAAAGAGTAAGAGATAAATACAGTAGAAGTAGTAGGTAAAGAAGCAAAAAGGAAATAAACACCTTTTACCCTAACACCAAAAGTAAACAATTATCTTGGTTTACAGTATACTCTCCTAGACCAGTTCCATACATGAAATATTAAAATGACATAGACAACATGTGTCATTAGTAATTTTATAAACTATACAGAAGAAGGAATACACACAGTCCTGGGAACACTTCACAAAATTCTCACATATACAACAGGTGCTTCACAAAAGCTTGGGGTTTATTGTGTTTTGCTAACTTATAGAATATTAGGATGCATAAGTTTCTTAAATATCAGATAAAATCATCCTTCACACCCATTCTACAGAGAGAAAAACAAAGAAATGACTAGAACGAGTCCCCCTAATACGATGACGGGTTCCCATTTCATAATGGAAACCACGATTTGCAAAAGAACTGTACCTTAACCAGCAAGATGGAGGAACTGGATCCAATGATCAATTACGACAAAAAGCATCTAAGTATTAACTGCCGTAAAATAGTTCCTTAACTGCCGTAAAATAGTTCCTTAACTGCCGTAAAACCGGTTCCTCCTTCAGCCTTATATCGTCCACGGTAAGACCACAACCATAGTTGTTGTGCTTCCGAAGACAAACCCATACATCAGCTACTTATCCAATTTGCAAATTCTAGACAATCTGTGCCAAGACCGCTGTGAGACTCAGCCTTGCCTCAACGCCGTCTACGTCACCCACCCAGAGACCATGCTGAGGGGCACTCATCATACGCCTCACTTTGGCCCCCAGTTTCCCTGGGGATCTTTGTATGGGGACTTCCACAGGGGTAATTACATTTTTAAACAATGGATGGTATACGGAGGGTTTTTTAATCCTTCAAAGACCCACTATTTCAGTCCTTGACTGGATAATATCAGCTTCCTCTTTGCTAACTTTTCCTTTCCTTTCAAGGAGAGTGGAGAAAATTGCACATAAAGATGAGATTCTTTTGGCTAGAATCCATTTCTTTCTTTCCATAAAATTGCACACTTCTCTTTTAAGAAACTACCCCTGTGCCTAGCAAAACATAAGGTAGGGTTTGCAATGCCTCTTTACGCTTGGAACCCGGACTCTTCCAGTTTGGAGCAAATGATCAGGTGTCCGGGGTCATTGGTCTCCTGTGATGCCAGCCCTCACCCATCCGGGCCCATGCTCGTATCTGGGCCCTGGGCAGCACCATATGGGGACTGGCTGTGGTGACACTGTCCCAGACTGTCTCTGGGGGAGCCTCACCAGTGTCTCCAGCAAGGGCCCCCAGGAGGCTGGATGCGTCAGTCTTCACATGATGTCCGCACAAAAGCAGCCATGACTGCAAATTGAGTAAGTGCTTCTCCCCAGGGAGCTAACTACTCTTCTCTGCCTTCACTTTAATGGGATAAAGGGCCCATGGGTCTCAATGTCCTCTGCAGGTGGGGGTGGAGAGTCTTCGGAATGGCTGTCGAGGAGCTTCTGGTGGGCATCCTCCCCTCCCCCATCCCAGGCCACACTCCCCACTGTTCCCTCCAAAAGGATCATTTAAAACAGTTAATCAAATTGCACCACTCTTACTGGAAACCCTTCCAAGCCTCTCCTTCACACAGAAAATCCAACCTCAAGTTCTTCCCATGTCTTTTGAGTTCCTGGTGATTTGTCCGCTGGCCCCTCCCAGCTGCACGACACTCCATGTGCTCCAGCCACCCCGTCCTTCCCAAACACAACCCACTCCCCTGCTGTGGGCTGTCACGGGTGGCTCTTCAGACGTCCTGTGTCCTCGCCTCATTCAGGCTGCTGCCCCAAGCTCACCAGCTCACACCAGCCTTCCCAGACCACCCTCTTCACACCAGTACCTGCATCACACCCCGTCTCCTGTCCTGGCTGTCCCTCTTCAGGGTCATCTCCACTCCATATAGCGTGTTTTTATCATCTGAAGTCTCACACTGGAATATGAAATCCCTGAGAGCAGGTGCCATGCCCCCAGCACCCAGAGCAGTACCCGGCATGTCCAGGGCACTCGGCAAGTACTTGCTGAATGAATGAAGTTCATCTAGCACTTGTCTGTCTACTAGAGAGCGTCAAGGTGCACTGGGGGAGGAAAGTGGTAGAATCCCAGCCGCATCCCACAGGCTGGGGTTCAGTCTGGGCCCTCACTTGCACCATGTCCAGTGTTCCCAACACGGTGGGTGGAGAGCGTCGCTCCATTTTACAAAAGGAGACACTGAGGCTGAGTTCCTCAGCAACTTGACTGGAGTTGCTCAGCTAGAAAGGGACAGAAGCAGATTCCAGCCCCTCATCCATGGTGGAAACTTCCCTCTAGCACCAACCAGACAAAAAGTCCTAAAAATCCTCTTCCTATTTGAAAACTCCTTGATTCTGAAAAGCTGGTTGAGACAGAATGCTGATAAATAGTTTCCTAGCAGTTCAGAATCTCCTTCTGAAAGACACTGTCTTCCCGTTCCCCATTCATTCAGCTGAGCCAAAGACATGGGCACTAACTCAGCCAACGCCTTGTCTAAGATGCCCGGGCAAACTCAGGGTCAGTTTCTTCACCCAGCCTTCTCGTGCTTAGGATAGATACAGTTCCATCAAGATAGTGACAGGATCTCAAATCCTCTGAGCCCCCGGCCTGCTCTTGCCCTTGGATCCCTCTTGGATTTCTGGGCACCCAGCAGGTGACCCCCCCACCCACATCCATAGCTGGCAGCCCAGGCCTCCACCATCCCCGGTCCCAACACACATGGACATGACAATAAGACCTCTGTGACTCCACATAGGGACCAGCCTGGCCATATCGTGGCTTCCACTGACCAAGCTGTCCTGGCTTAGCTGCTCACGGAGAGGGAGACTCAACCTCACCGCCAATGATGTGGGCCATCTCCTTAGAATCCAGAAAGAGGCGTGTCTCCAGAAAAGACGAGGAACAAGGGAGCCACCTTCTCCAGGAGTGAGTCCCCTTCTCCAGTCCCACACGCCATGTGTTTCATGCTGCATGTTTGACCCTTCTCCTACCTTCTCCGAGTTCACAACTCCCTCGAGCATGGCTTGCTCTCATCACCCTGTTCTTCTTGTCCCTGGTGATTCAAGTCATAATCCCAGCTGCCACTTACTGGTCATCCAGTGTGCTTACGGTGGGTGTTCTGAGAGCTGAACGCTCGGCATTCCTCAATCATAGCTTCTTCTGGAAACAACCCCTCAGGACGGATACTTTCATGATGAGGAAACTGGGATTGGGAGATTTTCTGGTCCACAGTCTTGCAGCTGGTAAGGACGGAGTCATTTAGTGATTTCAGAAAAAATCAAGAAGCACAGAGTGTCCCATGTAAACACGAAAAACATCTCCTTTCTCTAGCACCTGGACACAAAGTCTGTATGGACAGAGACATATGCATGAGAATGCTCAGCCTGGTACTGCTTATGCCTGGGAAGAATTGGCAATAGCATAAGTGGCAGCCCAAACAAATGACGAGAACCCCTGCAGTGAGGTATGGGGCAGTGCTGTAAGGGTGACCCCAGTGTGCTTATTTTCATGTAAATGCCTCTAGTGCATACTGTTAATGAGAAAAGCAGATTCTGGAAAAGGTCTTCCAGTCTCATCCTCTAAAAGTTAATGCCAGAGCGCCTGGGTGGCTCAGTTGGTTAAGCGTCTGCCTTTGGCTCAGGTCATGATCTTGGGGTCTTGGGATCGAGCTCTATGTCGGGGTCCTCACTCAGCAGGGAGTCTGCTTTTCTCTCTTGCTCTGTCCTTCCTCCGCTTGTGCTCTCTCTCTCTCTCTCAAATAAATAAATAAATAAATAAAATAGTTAAAAATAAATAAATAAAATTTAATGCCAAAGTCTTTCTTCTGTATCTTTACAGATCTTTTCTGGATATCTGAAAGCATTTAAAGAGAGAGAGAAAGGGGATCTTTTATACAAAATAGAAACAAACCATACCTACCATTCTGCTCCTTGCCTTTTCACTTACCCGTCTCAGTTGCTTTAGATCCTTATTCTTTGAAGTGGCCACACTGCAGTTTCTTTTTTTTTTTTTTAAGATTTTTTATTTATTTATTTGACAGAGATAGAGACAGCAAGAGAGGGAACACAAGCAGGGGGAGTGGGAGAGGAAGAAGCAGGCTCATAGCGGAGGAGCCTGATGTGGGGCTCGATCCCAGAACGCCGGGATCACGCCCTGAGCTGAAGGCAGACGCTTAACCACTGTGCCACCCAGGCGCCCCCACACTGCAGTTTCTGTATCCTCTATTCACTGAGAGCCTGTTCCATGCCAGCTGCAGCGCTGAGCGCCTGTTCCATGCCAGGTGCAGTGCAGAGCGCCTGTTCCATGCCAGCTGCAGTGCTGAGCGCCTGTTCCATGCCAGGTGCAGTGCAGAGCGCCTGTTCCATGCCAGCTGCAGTGCTGAGCGCCTGTTCCATGCCAGGTGCAGTGCTGAGCACCTGGAACATGCCAGGTACAGCGCTGAGCACCAGGAAGCCTCTCTTGGCAGTTTGATATTCTGTTCTTGATTTTACTCTTCCTCCATGGATGGGTATTTTTGTCTTGTTTTTCCTGCTACAATCAATACCACAACAGACACCCTGCCTGTGTGTACTGCTCTGTAAGATAAATTCCTAGAAATGACATTACTTGGTCAGAGAGTAAGCACAGCCTCAGTCTTGATAAACTTTCCCCCCCGAACACTTTAACTGTTAAGAGTCCAGGCACTAACGGAATGTGGACTTTTTCCTGGGCAAAGAAAGAAGCTCATGGGGACTTTGGAATGGAGACGTGGCTGGTGAAGCGGGGCTTAGCAAGGAGGGACATGAAGGAAACAGCTGTGTAGAGAGCACAAACTGTATTTCACATGTTCCATGGATTGCCAGGTGTTTTCCTCTCGACAGCTGGGATTCGCAGGAAACAACAAGATAGGTATCAAAAATATTTCCTTTTTTTTTTTGAAGATTTATTTATTTATTCGAGAACAAGGGAGCACCAGTGGGGGGGGGGGCAGAAGGAGAAGGAGAGAGAATCTCAAGCAGACTCCCTCTAAGCACGGAGCCCGACGCAGGGTTTGATCTTACAACCCTGAGATCACGACCCTGAGCTGAAACCAAGAACTGGATCCTTAACCGATTGAGCCACCCAGGGGCCACTCAAAAAATACTTCTAAGTGAGTGAATGTGAGGTAGGTGTTACTAGCCCCATCCTGTAGGTGAGAAACCCGAAGCCAAGGAAATGAAGACATTGCTTAGCTCTCCCAGCCCACTGTGGTAGGGTTGCCGCCCAGAGGTCAACACGTCCACCTGCAGGGAAGGTCAGAGAAGCTCGGGGCTAGGAGTTGGATAAGGACAGTTTGTAGTGCTGCCCTCTTACAATGAGCGGCTAGAGAGAGAGAGTTAGAAAAGCAGGCACAGAATAATAATGTCTGAGGTTTCTAGAGAGAGCCTTGGCTATGGAGTGGCATTACCTATCCCTCTTGTTTAAGAAAAAAATAAATCCACCTTCCGAAATTGCATGTCCCTTTCTGTATTATAGGTATCACTCTTCCTTCCCGGTCTGCTGTGCGAGCATCCTTTGGCCTGGCCCTCTGGCTGGGGAGTATCAATCATTTGGACAAATTGCATGAGCTCGTATCTCTTGCCTGGCTTCTCATTCACCCACCTTTGCCAGGAGAGGGAAAGGATCTTGACAAATGTTTTAGAGCATGCAGAGTAATAGGGATGGGACTGTGGAAGCCAGGGGTGAAGGGGGCCTCTGCGCTGGCTCGGAAGACCCAAGGGTGAGCATCTCTTCCTAACTGCACAGGCACTGACAACATCAGAAGCTTGGGTTTGGCCACGCTGGGAGTATTTACTTCATGAAAATTGGCAAATGCTACAAATCAGGGCTTTTTTTCTAAACAGTCATTAAACATGGACCACTGGTGCAGACCCTAGAGGGGCCTTAGCTTGCAACTGCCTGGCAGCCCTTCTGCCCAAGACCAGAAGACAGAGTTGGAAGGTGCCAGGCCCCATTTGCACCAGTGTGGGCGGCCCCCACCCAGCGCTCATTCTGTGAGCATCTACCCCATGCCTGGCCAACGCAGAAGCAGCTGTAGAGGAAAGGAGATCGATGTCCAGGCAGAAAGGCACCAGCCAAAGGTCCGGTTCCTTAAGAAACACAGAGTGCCTGCCCTGTAAATGCCTGTCTGGGTTTCCGCCTTTCCGCCCCCTCCCTTCTTCCACTTCAGGCACACACACCTCTGGTTTTGCTGGCCTCTCTCCTCTGTTCCCACCGCCGCCTGCTTCTCGCCCTTTCTGACTCCATGAGAGAATTACTGGCCCGCAGATGAGAACACATCCAGAGGCCATGTAGTGCTCAGGCTTGGGTCAGGCAGGGCTCTGGCTCGGGGCCTCAGATTCCCCCCAACTCTGTCCTCCTGCAGGTGACTCTTTCCCCTTGGGGGTAGAAGGTGGCTGCAGCAGTCCTGGGGCTTGAATCCAAAGAAACAGCAACCATCGGGCCCTGTGGTAGCTCCTTCAAGGCCAGGATGCTTCTTTCTCAAAAGCACCCAGGAAAACACCCTCTCACAGGTAATTATTCCTAAGAGATGACAAATCCTATGAACAGAGGAATCACAACCACCTGAGTCCTTTCATCTTAAGTGGATCCCTAGTGAAATGTATGGTTGTATCCTGATGAACCAGGGTCTGCCCCGGAGCTGGGAGGGGGTCAGCCTCTCTTTAGGCACCTGGGAAAGTAGGGGTGAGGTGACACCTGTTAATACCCGGGATTGCAAACAGGGAGGAGGTGAAATCAATGTTTGGTTTGCAGCTTCTTAACCTACTGCTTGTATCCAGTTCGGCGGTAGTAAACATTGCAACAATGTCTGTATGCTGGTGCTCTCCTGTGTGCTACAGCCCATACCTCTCTGAGCCCTGGGGAAAGGCTGTCAAGACAGCTTCCGGAATCTGCAGCTTACCTGCCCGTAATCAGTAATCAGGGCTTGGAAGCTCGTTGGGGCTCCTGGGGAAGGCAGAGTTTCTTGCGAAAATAACTCCGAAGACGTAAGAGATTCATAGTTTTTGCAAGTATGGCTTTGACTTTATAACAAGAAGAGTATTTGCTCTTCTCCAGCCTCACATGATATGAACCCCTTTTCAATTTACATAACTATCAAGGATGCTCTTCCCAATCCCTCATCTCTAATTACAGGTCCTGTGTTCTGGCTGGGAAGGAGGAGAGGGCTTGAAAGTCAAAGTAGAATGAATGAATGAATGAATGAATGAATGATGATATCGCATCTTCTGCTATTGAGGAGTCTATGGTCCAATCAAGCATTTCAGAGCCCTTCAGAGACTTCCAGCTCCGTGCAGCAAGTGCTGTGATGAACTGAGCATTAGGCAGCAGGTGCACCTGAACAGGAAGTAATTCCCACCTGGAACAAGAATCAGGAGGTGTTCATGAGGCAGGAAATGCTCAGGCTGGAATTCCAAGGATGAATAGGAATTTCCAAATTGGCAAGCCAGTGATGAACATTCCCATTAGAGAAGGTAGCATATCTTCGTGAGTCACTGACTTAGGGTTTGATTCAAGTCCTTCTTCCATGAGATATACCCCACCCATCTCCCATATGCTGGAGAATCCTGGAATCAGTATCTGTTTCTTAACAGTGCATACCAGATTTAGTCACTACCTAGGTGCTCAGTTTCAACAGTAGTTCATGTATCTTCCAGACTTTTTTCTGCACTCACAGAATCATACAGTTGTCTATAGTCAATATATTGTGAAGCACATTTTTTTCTTTTACAAAGTTGTAGCTCCTTTCTATCAAGAGAAATAAGTCTGTTGCAGTATAATAAGCATACCATAATTGCATTTTTTCCAGGTTGTTTCCCCTGCCGCAAAGAATACTACAAAGATATCCTTATATCTCTATTCTTCCATGCTGGTAATTTTATTTCTGTAGCATATATTCCCCAAAGTGGATTATTGGGTCAAAAGTTAGATGCATTTTTAATTTTAATAGAACAGATTACTTTCTGAAATGACCAGAGTAATTTATAATCCCATCAGCAATATATGAGAAGTCTTTTTCCTTTAATCCCTTGCCAGCCATGAATTTTACAAATCCTATTAATTTCTGTCAATTGGATGGTCAGAAGTCATATCTCATAGTTAATTACATTCTCATTTCCTGGCTCTGAGTGAGATTGAGAAGGTAGTTGCCTTTTGCGGGTGAATGGGCAGCCGGCGGGGGCCTCCCTGCTGCAGATGCAAGCCACGCCTGCAAGTCGGCTTAACGCCCCCGTGGGCGCCACTGTTCCTTCCGCTCTGTCTGGGGCAGGTGGCTCCATTCAACCGTGGCTTCCTCTTCTTTCAGAATTTTATGCAGGAGAAATTGGAACCTTGTGCACTGCTGGTGGGAATGGAAAATGGTGAGCTGCACTTGTGAAAAATAGTATGGAGCCTTCTCAAAAAATTTCAAATAGAGCTACCATCGACTCTAGCAATCCCACTCCTGGGTATTTATCCAAAAGAATTAAAAGCAGAGCCTCAGGGCACCTGAGTGGCTCAGTCAGTTCAGCGTCTGACTCTTGATTTCGGCTCAGGTCATGATCCCAGGGTCGTGGAATCAAATCCCACCTCTGACTCCCCACTCAGTGGGAAGTCTGCTTGAGGAGTCTCCCTCTCCCTCTGCCCCTCGCCCTGCTTGTGCACGCTCTCTCTAAAATAAATAGAAGTAGAGCCTCAATGAGATATCTGCACATCCGACACTATGCAAAATAGCCAAGAGGTGGAAGCAACCCCAATGTCCGCTGACAGATGGACGGTAAACAAAATGTGGTGTAGACGTGCAGGGGACCATCATTCAGCCTCAAGAAGGAAGAAAATGCTGACAGTGCTTCAGCTTGGAGGACACTGGAGGACATGATGCTGGGTCAAAGTAGCCCGTCACAACAAGACAATGACTATCAAGCCACTTGTATGAGGCACCTGCCTAGAGTAGCCAAATTCGTAGAAACAGAAAGAGGGTTGTGGCTGCCAGGGCTTGGGGTGGGGTGGGGAATGGGAGCTGGTGTTTCCTGGGGACAGGGTGTCAGGTGGGGAAGATGAAGAGAGTTCTGGAGGTGGGTGGTGGTGATGGCAGCACAACGATGTGAATGAGCTTAATGCCGCTGAGCTGTACACGTAGTGATTAAAATGGTAGATTTTACATTATATATCTATTTGCCGCAATTTAAATATATACAACATGAAACACAGGAGGATTATACACACATACATTCAACTCAGAGAATATTATAGTAAAGGAACACTGAGGACCCAGCACCTGCACAAGAGCTGGCACCTTGCCGATACTGTTTTCAATGCGACTGTGAATATTTTTTTTAAATATTATTTTTTTTACTATGTTAGTCACCATACAGTACATCCCTAGTTTTTGATGCAACGTTCCATGATTCATTACTTGCGTATAACACCCAGTGCACCATGTAATACGTGCCCTCCTTAATACCCATCACCAGCCTGTGCATATAACCCCTACATGAATTCTGGGAGGTTCACTCTGCCAGACGGAGGCAGAGAGAAGTATGAAGACATTGTCCTTTGGGGAGAGCTCTGCAGCTTCACTCCAGGGTCCGCTGAGACGGTGGGGGTGGGCTCTGGAAAGGGCTGCTAAACCTTTTGAGATTTTTTCCTTCTCGAATTTTAGTTGTTTGTTTTACTTCCCAATTCGGAGCTTGTTCATACTTTTCCTGTTTATTTCTAATCTTTTGGAGGTAGTCCCTGACCTTTTATGATTAAGGTTACTTTCTGCATTCTAAGAGTAATTAAAAATGTATCTTTATTTCCCAAATAATACAAATAAATTATCACCTTGATTCTGATAAACCCCTGCTAACTTATACGCAATTACGTTGGCATCTGATTACGTCTTTTAAACCACGTGTATTTTAATTATTGTTATCAAGTACCAGGAATGCTGGTCAAGTTATCTCCACGTTTATCCATCTGTTTACTCACTGCCCTTGCTTCCTTAGGTCAAGTCCATGGTTTCCTAGACTCCTCGGCAACGTCTTTCCTTGTTTTTCCTCCAGTTTCACTGGATGACATCCTTTACTTCCTATGAAAAGAGAACATAAACTGTTCTGGATTTCCACTTTCGATGAATATATTTGACTTCAGATCTGCTTCCATCCTTGACCTTCACCGCGTCTGTCACCTGAATACACAATCCCCCGTGGTTTTCCGAAAGGAGGGCTGTGTCCCTTCCTAACCGCAAGCCGTCCGTGAGGGCTCTAAGCTCCCGCTTCCCTACCTGCTGCTCCAGTGTCCACTTACCTGTCTGATTTTCCTCTCCCAAAAGATCCTCAGTCCTACTGCCTGTCCAGTTCACTTGTCTTCATGGGCTTACAGCATTTTCTCTCATTACTCCCCTTTGTCACCATCTCCTTTTGCAGAACTGAACGCTTTCACTCTCAGCCACACTCAACTGCAAATCCAGAAACACCCATTGGGTAGTTACTTAATGTCCAGCCTTGTCCCCGCTGTCCGCCCCGCACAACAATCGATGCTAACAACCATGGGGATTTGTTTCTATTTTAAGAAACAGAGCCCGCTTCCTCATGTCTGGCTACTTACCGCGGTGTTCTGTAAGCCTCTCTCCCCACCCGTATTTGACCTGCGAACTGTCACTCTCCAGGTTTCGGCTTAGATGCCAGCTTCTGTGGGGGTTTTTGTGTAAACTCGCAGGTGAGTTAAGGTGTTGTCTCTGCTCCCAGAGCACGGGCACCTACGGTCACAGCAACGACTGCGTGTCCTGTGATTTTCTTACTATTGCTTTATGCAGCCGCTGGACTAGGAGACTCACTACAGGCGGTGGCTGTGTGAGTTTTGCTCTTACGCTGTCAGTTGCAAGCTTAATGCCTGGATCAGATCAGGTGCCAGGATAATATCCATTGAACTAAAGAAAAGCTAAGTACGTGTATGTAGTAAAGATACTCCTTTACACTTGTTAATATGCTTTTCTCCTTTCCGACTATGACCTTCACTCTTAGATTAGCATTTGTCTTTACTCGGGAAGAAGGATTGCACAGCATAGCACCTGCCCCACAGTCAGATTGTTTGCCTGAGAAAGTCATGTCCAAGTGTTTATACGGCCTTCTTACCATTTCAGTACCTGAGGATGGAATACTAACCTACTGGGCGAGATGGAACGGTGGCAGGTGAATTATGCAGATGGTGCTGGAGACCCAACCATTTCCCTGCCCTCCCTCCACTTCCCCTACCTAATGATGTTCCTCACAGTTTTAACTGGACCACAGTTTCAATTACACTTAATCGCTTCCATCAGGGGCAGCTAGGACTGAAGGTCAGATCCAGTTAACTTCAGCCCCAGATCAAGAACGGAGCCTGCATTTTGCAATACAAAAGTATATCAAATCAGCACGCTGTACACCTTAAATTTACACAGTATTAGATGTCAATTACGTCTCAATAAGTTCAAAGAATAAAAAAAAAAAAAATTCTGAAGAACAGCTTTTGACCTGAAATGTGGGGCTAGTTATCACCAAGGTCTTCAAGGAGTGAAAGTGAATTTGGCAGGTGGGACGTGGCTATCTGCACTTGTTTCTACACAATCAATAGGGGAATAGGTAGATAGCCACCAGGTATTGACTTTGCAGCTCATTTATTAAATAAAGCTAAGATTTCCTGAAATAAAGGTATCTCTCTCTACACACACACACACACACACACACACACACAAATACATCATTTAGTTACAAAAATCAATGTTGAAAGGCATAAGGAAACATTTCTTCCATTGGTATCTAAATGTAAAATGGGAGAGGTTTTTGTTTTTGGTAGAAAATATCAAATATTAAGTACATTTTACAAAGCTGGTGTTGAGGCTTAGAAATATATGTATGCATTTATCTAAAGAAATGCTTGAAGACATGCACAAACGTATGTATTCATTCTGCAAACATATTTGTATATGTCTCTCTGATAAACACCGATACCTCTCTGTTTCAAATATACACTATTTCCTTCCTCTCTCCTGAACCCACTATGATGATGTTAAAAGGCAATTTAAAAAATAATAATAATCGTGACTTGTTAAAAGGCAATTCAAAAAACAATAATAATCGTGACTTGTACACAGCTGTAAAAGGTACAGATGTCAAAAGATTTTATTAAGTTCATTAGATGATGAGGGATTTGGTAAAATATTAAAATTTCTCAGGAGAAAAACCTGAAGAAGAAACACATAATCACAATTCAGGAATGCAGAAAGGATTTTGCTAATGGAGGCAAGACCAGTCACTGTCCAACCAGACGTAATGTTGGAAATAAGCTCTTCCATTGGACGATTGGACGGGGTGGGAAAATCCATCACATCACCACCAGACAAAATTCCAAATTCATTTCCATCTTTATGGGAAAAAAATCGTTGTTTGTTATAACTTACAGAGTTGAAAACTCGCCCAGGTGGAAACCCTGAAGGGCTCAGACCCCAAAGCGCTCAGATTACCCCAAGAGTTTTGCTAGGTGATGCCCGGTGTTCCATCCGAAGGCTACCCCCATGCTTGTTGTGCATTTCCGTCTTTCAGGATTCTTCCTGGCCACGTAATTAAAAGAGTGCCAGTAATTGAGGGAGAAGATAGGAATTCCAGACCTGGATGCCCCGTTGCATCTGTGTGTACTTGGAACAAAGGGTGTGATTCTTTTCCGAATGTCACGGAAGGAAAACGGCCTGAGACCTTAATCTTGGAGAATGGGTGAGAGTTCATCAGAGATGACATGTGGATGCGTGGACTGGTCCTTCCAGGAAGGCACACGAGGAGAGGTCAAGGAGCCACGGATCTAATCCTGGTATTCCTGACCTCAGAAAAAAATAACATTATATTTGTCCCTGTTTTCTCACCTATGGAAACTTCTGACCTACATACACCAAAGAGAAGCTGCAAGAATCACATGAGCTCATATTTGGGAAAAGTATTTTTAGGTCTTCAAAGGGCTGTGAATTTTTAAGTTCCACTGTGCTGGGCGCTTTACGTATATTACGTCATCGAAGCCGCCCCACGATTCTAGGAGATGGTTGCCACGGACTTCCTGTTCTCTGAGTCTTAGAGCAATGGCAGTCTCTTGCCCAAGGTCACACAGCCACAGAGTATTAGAGTCCAGGAGTGAAGGCTGGCAGCCTCTTACTGTGGCAGCTGGAATCAAAAGGAGAATGTTGAATAACGCACCACCAGCAACCCGGAGAGAGGTGTCCCCCAGTGTGGGTCAGGCTCTATCCTCAGGCCTCTTCCCTTCAAGATTTTTCATTCACGAATTCACTCACTCACTGGTTAACCTACTAACTCATTCCATCGTCCTCTGTCGCTGTGCTATCCGACAGACTTCCTGCTTCATCTACATTGGAGAACTTAAACTTCCAAACCTCTATGCAGATCCTCTTAGCTTCGTTTATCAGTGAGGAAATTGAGGCCTGAAAGTCCAAGTAACTTTGTGAAGGTCAGACAGCAGTACGTTGTGAGCTGGGACTACAGTCCGGGACTCCTTGTAGACCATCACCCGCGGAGTCCGTATTCAAGCCCCAGCCTGAGTGACTCCAAGTTCGCACAGCCCGGCTATCCTGCTGCGGCACACTCGTCCCCTGCCCTGTGGTCCTACACCGCTGACTCCACCTTAGGGTCCCTGCAGCAGGTGCCCCACCCACGGGCTCAAGGCCCACTCCCATGGCTCGTTGGTTCCATGAAATTACAAACCAAACTCAGCCTCTTCCACAAGCCCCTCCTGGTCTCCCAGACCCACGGGGTCCCACTTTTCTTCTTCCTTTCCAGCCTCAGGAAGCACTTCCCCAAAGATGCCCCTTGCTCTCGTTTGCAGTCTCAGCATCAGGTTCTGCCCAGAGCTAACATAACTTGGTCTCTTTGGGCTGTTTCATATCCCCGACTACAGCTCACGCCTCTTTGTAGAGGAGACAAGAAGGGCACCCGTCTCCTAGGGGTCTTTTGAGGATTAAATTAGTAAGGAACGCAGTGCGGTACATGGCTCCCTGTAAGCACCCGATTCACACTCAGCTCAGTGGGTGTTGGTGTCTTCATCCCTGCCACAGCTGCCTTCTGGGCCTGGCGCACCTGGCCAAGCACCTCCACCCTCAACCTACACCGCCAGCAGCCCTTGTGCATCTTAAATACTCAGGTTGTCGCTAGAGGGGGCCTTCCCTGTGTGCCCAGCCTGGGTGGGTGGCCCATCCGGGCTTTTATTGCACTTGATGCTTCCTGCAACGAAGCACTGCTCTCCCTGCCTTGTGGCTGTCCCTTGTTATCATCGTCTGTGTTTGACAGTCAGCCCCACGGAGCGAGGTCTCTTTGCTTACACGCCCCTTGCACACGACTCTGTACTTGGCACACAGCAGGGGCTAAGCATGTGGTTGTTAAGTGAACGAACGCGATCCGCACCTCTCTCACGGGATGGCCACGCTGTGGAGTCATTTATGCTACCTGGGTCATTCTTCCATAATTACATTAAAAACTTGATTATCTTGGGGATTGGAAATAGATTACATCTCCATTTTGAATGAACAAGAAGGCAAGTGGACCATTAGAATAATGACAAGAAAATACAATCTATGACATTTAAAGGGCACTGGCAGGATCCAGACCCCGAGAGTCAATGACTCCTGCAGGTGACATTATCAAGTTTGGAGGGTCATAGCGTCACGGAATTAAATGAAGACTTGCAGGTGATTTCATCTAACCCTTTCATTCCATCCTCGGTCACTTGAGGCCAAGGGGAGAAGAGACTCAGCCAAAAAAGTTTTAGAAAACCTGTGGCTAGAGGCTGGTTTCCTAGCTCTCACCTAGACGACAGGATTCCGTGATGTTCACAGTAACTGAGCTCCAAGCACGTGAAGCTCCTTCCCACAGCCCACGGCTGAAGTCTTCTGAGCCGCGAGACTTCTAAGTGGAGTTACCCTCCTACCACTGAGCGGCTCTTACCCTTCATGGGGCACGACTATTTGTGCATGTGTTGTCACACGTGGTCGTGAGGGAGCCGATCGCCGTCCACGCGGCTCCACCGGGCACGGACAGCTGGGGGTGTGTGTGTCTGGCTTCACCTGGACTCCTCTCTCTGTGCCTTTTTCGTTTGCTGATTTTAATCTGCATCCTTTTCCTGTAATAAACTATAACCACGACCATGACAGCTTTTCTCAGTGTTGAGTCCTTCTAGCGAATCGCCGAGCGTGGTGGTAGTCTTGGAGATGCAGACACAGCCCCCACTCCATTCACCAACGTGTGCCATGCCTGTTAGGGTGCCCCATCAGGACAGAATGCATGGTGTGGGTCGGGGGTCCTGGCAGTGTCCGTTAGCTTTAACTATATAATAAACCCAAACTTAGCGGCCTCAAACAACTACTTATGGGGGCTTCTAGGTGGCTCAGTCGGTTGAGTGTCCCCTCTTGATTTCAGCGCAGGTCATGATTTCAGGGTCCTGGGATTGAGCCCTGCATCATCAGGCTCGCAGCTCAGAGGGGAGTCTGCTTGTCTCCCTCTCCTTCTGCCCCTCCCCCTGCTGGTGCACTGTCTCTGTCTCTCTCTCTCTCTGAAATAAATAAATCTTTTTACAAAAAACAACCACCAAAAACCCCCCAACATTTATGTAGTCATGATTCTACAGGTTTCAATGTGGGCTGGACTCAGCTGGGCTATTCTGCTCTCGACTGGACTCACGCATGTGGTCGACTGACTACCAGTCAGCTAGTGACTCTGCCTCGAGATTTAGCTGGGTGCCCGATAGGGCAACAAGGGACGCTGGGCCATTTGTCTCCCTCCATCCAGCAGGGATGGCTTGTCCCCGGGCAGTGGGATTCCAGGAGCTACAAGAGAGCAAACCCCAGTGTGCAAGCACTGTGAAGGTTCTGCTGACGTCCTGATCGCTACTATCCACCGACCAAGCCAGTCACACGGCCAACCCAGATCCAAAGGCCAGGGAAATAGACTCCGCACCATCACGTTGCCAGGGTGCGGACGCAGGAAGGGGAGGGCTTGCAGCCATTTTTATAAGCTAGCTCACTAGGAAGGCAGTGAACTTCCAGAAGCCTGGCATCATGAGACAGTAAATGACAGAGCAGGCTTTGGGCTGGGTAACCGAGAGCCTGCAGACTTCCTCCCACCAGTCCCTGCCTGGGCTCCAGCAGCTGGGTCAATACAAAAGACAAAACAAATACCCCACCAGTCACCACAGATCAGCAAACCACAGTTTATTGTTTGGTCTGAAGAAATCAATAGGGATGTTAAAATCAAAAACAAACAGAGACCAGCCTGGAGAATTCCCTGAGCAGACAAAACCCAGTTTAGTCCTACAAGCAAAGCTTAATTTAGCTTATTTTGCAAGACGAACTTGAACTGGGTCATTTTTTACTTATGCCTCCGGACATCACAAGCAACACTTGCACTGTTTCCCAGGGCTGGTGTGAGGTAACCACTGACCAATTCCCTACCATGTAAGAAAGTTCTAATGTTGTAACCAGTCACTGCGAAGAATACACAGTCAATGCTTTCTCGCTGTTGAAGCTGCTTTATGACATTATATACCTGAGCCTTGTTCCCTGTTTTGGTTTGAGTGTTCCCAGTGGGCAAGCCGTCTTTCGGTGTGTGCACAAAAACTTTTACTGATTACTACTTAGTTTTACTTGTGCGATTTCTGCACTTTCGATAGGGATAATTATTCCAATATCATTACAGAATTTCTTCCAAATCTGTCTTGCGCTCGTGTCCTCAGGATAACTTTATGAGTTAGGAGCTCTTGTGCCCATTTTTTAGATGAGGAAGTCAAGGCACAGAGAACAGGTATAAATGCACCCCCGCCCCAGGTTCATACTCTCTGTCTGATTCCAACACCAGTCCCTCAGCGCTCTGCTCCCTCCCTGCTTTCTCTTCGGCACTGCCCCCTTTTTTACAGAAGGGGAGGTCGAGGCTCAGAGCAGCTGGTAAGTAAGTGGCCGTGACATCTCCGGGAGTCACTGCCTCAGTACACGGTCACATTCATCAAGACTTCATGACGTCCTCTGGGTGCTAGGCAGCAGGGCTGGCACGGGGAGCACAGAAGTGACATCCTCAGGGCTTTCTTTTAAGGAGTTGCAAGCCATTGCAACTCTAACTTTGCAGGGTTTTGCTCTTTTGTTTGTTTGGGATTGGGTAGCATCCAAGGATGCACGGATCCAGGCATGAAAATCTCATTTCGAGTAGGTGATTCAGAATACGTGTGAAGAGGAATAATCACAGTCTGGAGGGAGAAATAGAGAAAGAGAAAGAGACAAATGCAACCAGCTGGTCTGAGGGCATGATTGCCATGCTCATAACACTGGCCTCTCCTGGGACAGCGCTGGGCTCTGGGGCCACAGGAACAAACATTCCCCGTCCAGTCTGTGCCGTGAAGAGCCGCCAGATGACTAGCGGGCCAGAGATTGGTGTGAGTGGTGTGGTTTAGGGAGCCAACACCAGGCGCGAGGTCTTTCAAAAGTGGGCACAGTATTTTTGCATGTTAGGATATCAGGCAAGTGGCCATTGCACCTGATTTTCCACACCTTCCCTGTATCAGGATGACCGCCCAATTCTGCCATGTGACCCATGGCCTGGGAAGAGCCTGGCCCAGATATGGACTGTAGCCAGGGGACTACGGGGCCGTGAAGGTCCACCCATTTCAACATGAAGTGTTAGGAGGTGCCCTGTCTCCTTGTCTGCTTTGCTCCTTTCATGCCCCCTCCTCAAGAAGCAGACACAGCCTTCGGGAGCTGCTGGCCTGGGAGCAGAGACATTGAAGCGAAGCCAAACCCAGCCCTCAGTCGGGCCTTGAGAAATAGAAATCCTGATTGCTCAAAGCCCCTGAGGTTTTGAGGTTGTTTATTAGGTAGCCAGAAACAAACAAACAAAAGCTAATAAAGGTGTGTGGTCTGCTAGCCAGGAGACCCCTGTTCTGTGCCCCAAGTGGAGGCTTGTATCTTCCCCCAGCTGGTCCATCCAGAGGGCAGGTCTGTTTCCAGGTCCAGGCTCCCATTTGCCTGGCACTGGAGTCAATAGGCGATTGATTCCAGGCATATTGCTGGGCCTAGGAAAGGCCTGTGTGGTCCCGCTCGTATGTTTCAGTCGACGCTGGGGGGGGGGGTGCTCTAAGCGTATCCGTCATGGTACCCACCGTGAGGTGGCACGTTACTCAGCTCTCCTGGCCTCTAGAAGAGCAGGTTGCCATCCCCTGTTCTGAACCAAATGACAAACAAAATGATGGGGACTAAGGCAGGAGCCAGGAGCTGGAGCAGCTGCCGGTGCCCATGACGATGTCCCCGGTGACTCTCCCTCAGCTCACAGGAGCCACAACAGGCCGTTCCTTCCAACCAGCTGCTGGAGGAGGGAAGTGCCCAAGCTCGGCTCCAATGGCTTCCTATGTGGCTGGAAGCCAACAATGGATCCCACCTAGTTCTTGGGGTGGTCGTGAAGTTTTGTCATGATAACTTGTCAAGTGCGGCCAAGTAGAGGTGCCCAGCAAGCGTAAGACGGTGATCCTCCCTTTGGTGTTATTAGCATCATGGGCACAACAAAGGGAAGCAGGGGGCAAGTCGCTCAGGCCACCTGCACTCACTTTCCACCCTCCTCCCCTGGTCTCTGCTCTGTTACCAGCCCACTCCCTCCCCACGCCAGTCCTCCAGTTGTGCAGCCCAGGCCCAGGGAACCCTGAGGGGGCCAGGTGATTGAACACATCAGCGCTCGACCCCCGAGGGCCACCTGCCCCAGGCACCCTCTGGGGCTGACCGAAAGAGTAATTCAGCAGCCATTTGGACACTTCTCATAGAGCCTCGGCAAACATAAGGAAGAGCCAAAGTCTCTCCAACTTGAGTCTGTGCCCCCACCTCCAGGGAGGCCATGCATCCATGCACACGTACACATGCACACACCTGCTCACAGTATTCTGGAAGGGCAAAAGCAGGAAATGCATGGGCCCTTGCCCCCGGGCAGAGGGGGTGTGTGGTGGTCATGGACAGATCTGCTAGTCCCAAAGTTGACTCATCTGTCTTAGGAGGGGCTGTTATAAAAAATACACTACAGTGGCTTCAACAACAAGCATTTATTTCTCAGAGTTCTGGAGGTTTTGCAGACCAGAATGCCAGCAAGTTTGGGCTCTTCGTGTGGACCCCTTCCCAGTTTATAGATGGCCACTTTCTTGCTGTGTCCTCACATGGTGGAGAGAGAGGTTAGTTTCCTTCCTCTTCTTGTAAGAGCACTGATCCCATCATGGGAGCTTCACCCCCGTGCCCTCCCAAGGGCCCTCACCTCCAAATACCATCACATTGAGGGCTAGGGGTTCAGTATACGCATGTGGGTGGAGGACAAAGCATGCAATCCTAACGCCGTCTTAATAGAACCTCATTTTTACCCTCCAGGATAGAAGTTGAAAACCGGCAGCCTGAAGCTCAAACTGGCCTCTCAGATTATGTTCCATTTGTTCTGGGTGTTCAAAGATAAATTAATTTACTGGCCAAATTTAATAGTGAAAATATTTTTCATAAGAATCCAGATTTCAAGCACATCTTTAGAAGCAAGACCATCTGGGAACACTCTGTATTTTTCCACTTGGCCACCATGGGCTGGAGCCGCTGCCCCCTGGAGGAGGGGCATATGAGCCCCATTGGACACAACCCTTTGCCCTCCCAACCCCAAGTGCCTGTATTTGATACTTAGCGTCTGTAGTCAGGGCTGCTTCTCTCGTGTTTGTAACCCAACCAACCTCTTCATCATTTGAATTTGTAACCTGCACTTGAAGACAATCCTTGCTTTGAGTAGATGAGGAAACCAAGAGCCAGGAGTTAGAAGCTAGGACTAGTGCGTGGCACAAGCATGGAAAGCACCATTTCCACAAATTCTTCCTTTCCTTCAAGGCCCAGCTCCATGCCCACAAGACTTCTTCAGCAATGTTCTGGCATATAAGATCCCCTCCCCTCCTCCTCTGAACTTTAAGCCCCCATGGTGATGAGTAATGGAGCAAAGATAGGGGATGCTTTTGTCGCTTCTTGTTCCCTTGCCCCTTCTCCTTGTGGAATGGGTTTTGAAATGCTGTCCTAGGGAGGGATCCAGGATGAACGTGCTCCCTGTGTGAACTCGGATGCTGTTGATCTAATTTGGGGCATAACTGAGATGACAGCTATTCCCCACCCAAGCTGGTAGCCCTGTTCCTCCTCTTTTCAGGACAGTGAGCTCCTCTAGACTGAACCTGGCTCCCCAGGGAGATCCTGGGCAACAAATGTGGTGGTTACACAGAGTGTTTGCTAAGCCAACATTCATAGGAAGACTGGGACTCCTTTTCATTTCAGAAGGTTAGAAAAATGGTTCTTTTTTACTCCTCTGCCAGGCCACTGGGGGAGAATTGGGGGAATTTATGCACAGACAATAAGCTCCCTATCAAAGGCGACTGATGCTCCCAGCTGTGAAGGCCTATTGTTGAATTCACCACTCTGGGCTCTGTTTATCCTTTCATTGTGGTGCATAATCACTGTTCCTGTAGGAAGTCTATGTATCTTAATTAGATTTGACTTTGCAAATCTTGCATTTTCCCCCTAAGAGAACTTGCAAAGGGTTGCCTTTCTTTGGTTGCAGATTAACCCCAATCTTGCTTCTTGCAAAACCCACAAAAGTTGGATTGAAGACACTGAAATACTACCACAGAACTGCAGAGCCAGAAGCATGGAGACTTTGGTCTCCACCCTGTGGAGCCCATTTCCAGCATCCTAGCCTGTTGACCTACCTCTGCATGCATGTCTGCCCCGGGATGGGGTGCCCACTCCTCTCCCTGGAAGACCATTCTCTTGCTGCACACTGGCCGTGGCAGAGAGGCTGTTGCTTGTTGCTTCTGCCCATTCCAACCCAGTCCTTCTCTCTGAAGGGCATGTCTGCTCCACACTCTTCAGGATGGCCCTTCCTCTGTGCATAGCAAGAGACGTGCCCACTCCCATTCCCCTCTCTGAGTAGCAACATAGCTCGTGACCTTAAGCAAGGCATTAAACCTTACTGAGCTCCAATTCTCCATCAGGAAAATTGGAATGATAATAATACCCATCTGTGCAGTTTTGTGATGATTTAATTAGGTGACACATGTACAGTAGAATGTGTATAAGAGCTCCTTGCATATAATGACTTCTCCGTGAGTGGTAGCTCATGATGTCACCACCACCATCATCTTCTTCATCATCATCTTCACCATCATTGACATCATCATCACCATCATCATCACCATTATCATTACCATCACCATCATCATCACCATTATCACCATCATCATCATCACCATCATCATCACCATTATCATTACCATCACCATCATCATCACCATTATCATCACCATCATCATCATCATCACCATCGTCATCATCACCATCATCATCACCATTATCATTACCATCACCATCATCATCACCATTATCATTACCATCACCATCATCATCACCATTATCATTACCATCACCATCATCATCACCATTATCATTACCATCACCATCATCATCACCATTATCATTACCATCACCATCATCATCACCATCATCATCACCATCATCACCATCATCACCATCATCATCATCACCATCATCATCACCATTATCATTACCATCACCATCATCATCACCATTATCATCACCATCACCATCATCATCACCATTATCACCATCATCACCATCATCATCATCCTCATCACCATCATCATCCTCAACATCACCATTTTCTTACAGATGTTAACAACCTGGATCCCTCTACATTTTCTCATATGATTTAGCACATGAAGCTTTTATTGTCCTGGTTGCCTCACAGTGAAATTCCTCCTAAGACCAGTCACTCAGCTGACCCTTGGTTCCCCCATCTTTAAGTGGGGAACAAATGTGTCAGACCCCCTTGCACCTGGGCTAACCCACAGTAGAGGCCATAGAGCGTCAGTCTCCTTGTTGATCCATGCTCTCCTGGAGGGTATTATTTGTTGGGTTTTCTCTTCCTTCGAGGAGTTTAGGGCACTGCCATGAATACCTAGAGTTACTCTTGGAACTCACTGTATTTTTATTCTTTCTCTGCGTAGTAACAGCGGTGACATCAGGGCAGGAGTGATTGCTCCCACTGAAGATGCAAGGAAGTGGGAGGCCAAGGAATTAACCGGTCACCTCAAGGTTCCCTTTAAAGCAAAGCTCCACCTGTCATTCTCAGCCGTAGGACGGCAGGTTCTAGGGTGACATCTTTGCCACCCCTGCTATTCCAGCCAGGTGCTCAGACTCAGGAGACCTGGGTCCAGACACTCCTTAAATTACAGATATTTCCTATCTTTAGGCCTCAGTTTTCTCATCTTATTAAAATGGGGTCATAGCGGCACCTGCATTATTGAGCTATGAGTACTGAGACACCCATCTCAAGTGCAAGCACAGCGCGGCTTAGTAGCAAACACTCAATAAACTGGGGATTTTCCATCTTTGCAACTCTCACATCATGGCTCTCATGGAGAGAGCTTTACAAGTGTGGTCCAGAGCCTGGCATGGACCAAGTGCTCAGGGACTATGCCTGCCTATATCATCTCTACTAGGATTTTGCTCCAAGGCTCCAGCCCTTCTGCCACCACATCTGAGCCACCCAGAGGTCATGGCATGTGTCCAGTCTGATGGGCAGAGTCGGCAGCTATCCCAGCCATCCCTCACTCTGACATGTGTCCAAAAAAGTTTTCAAGTTGAATTCCAGATAGCAGCTCTGGACTGGCCGCTCAGGGATCCAGGGCCACATGCAGGCTGTCACGCCTGGAAGCCTTCTCACCTCAGCCTGGCACTTCCGTGCTCCAAGGCCTGCGGGTGGAAGAGCACTCAGGTGGTAATTATCCCACATGCTGCCACCTGCATTTAGATGAGGCATTATTCAAATCCATCATCTCTCCAAAGAGCTTTGTCATCTTCCTGGGCCCCAGGACATGCAGCCACAGAGTCACCACCCTGGATGGCCTGGGAGTGGGCTGTCAGGAACACCTGCCATCAGTGGGGCTTGTTTTCTGTGATGTTTCCATCTCATGGTGACCCCTGCTCAAACCTAACCTTCTTCCCAGGGTCTCTACCCTTGTGTTGGTTCCTTTCAAGGAAGGGACAACAGGAGGGAGGAAAGAGCAAAAGTGGAAAGAAGGAGAAGGGAATGCGAAGGGGGCGAAAGGGAGGAAGGGAGGAAGAGAGGAAGGAGAGAAGAAAGGGATTTCTTGCATGCCTCCAGATTTTTGCTTGCTCCTGACGCCCTCACCTCTTCCCTACTTCCCTCCACAGTGCACGGACAGGGGTGCAGTAGGACCAGAAGCCCAGAGTGCTTGTGACACGTATTCCCTTCCTTTCCACAAACCTTATATTCTAGTCTCCAGGGACTGGAATGAACTGTGTCTTGTGGTCGCATGGAACCGCACCAGCAGAGCCTTAGGGGAGGACCTTCCCCCCAGCACCTAGCACCAGGCCTGGGGCCAGCAGGCAGCCTTCAGCTCTCAGTGCCCCCTATGTGGTTTTCCAATGCATGAACACACTGCAGTCTATTTTTCCATTCTATTATGGATGGACATTTCCGTAGTTTCAATTTTGTGCTGCTATGAGTAAAGCTGCTGTGAACATTCTTACACATTTCTTCTCATATGGGCACATACACTTATTTTTCTTAGATGTATGCCTGGAAGTAATATTTTTAAATCCTAGGGTTGGCAGGTGCTTAAATTTAGTAGATAATGCCAAAGTATTGTCTGAAGTGATTTTACCAACTGATGCTGCCTTCAGCAACGACTGAACGTTCCAGTTGCTCCAAATCCTCACCAACGACTGGGGTTAACAGAAGTTCTTCTAATACATGTGAGCTGATCTAATTGGCACTATCATTTTAATTCACACTTCCCTGAAAAATAATGGTGTTTGACATTTTATAATCTTCCCAGTCATTTGGATACCCTGTTTTGTGAAGTACTGATTCAAGTCTTTGCCAAGTTTTTTTTGTTGTCTTTCTTATTAATTTGTACTCATTCTTTATTTATTTGAAATATGAGGTCCCTGCCAGATATATGTACTATGAAAGTCTTCTCTTGATCTGTGACTTGTCTTTTTCTCTCATTTAGTGTTGTCTTTTGTTGAGCAGAACTTATCTTTTTTTTTTTTTAGAATTTATTTATTTATTTGAGAGAGAGAGAGAGAGATAGCACAAGGAGGGGCATGGGGGAAGGAGAAAGAATCTGAAGCAAACTCCACACTGAGGGCAGAGCCCAATGCAGGGCTTGATCCCACGACCACAAGATCATGACCTGAGCTGAAACCAAGAGTCAGATGCTTAACCTACTGAACCACCCAGGCGCCCCAGAAGTTCTTACTTTTAATTACATCATATATATGTATATAGTATGTATATTGTATATATATGTGTGTGTGTGTGCTTTATAAATTCCTATTTATAATTTTATTTTTGGTTAATGCCTTATTGCATCCTGTTCAAGAAACACAAAGTAATGAAGATATTCTCTTCTGTCTTATTCTGATATATTTCAAATTATCTTCATGTATGGTGTGAGGTAAGAGTCAAGTGTTACTGTTCTCCATATGGATATCCAGTTTTTCCAGCACCCATTTCTTGAAAGAATTAATCTTTCGCCCATTGAATTATTGGAGTGAATTTATAGCAAGTCCAGGTGACAGTGTATATGTGGGTCTATTTGTAGACACTCCCTTCTTTTCCGTTTGTATATTTGATTTTCCTTGTGCCACTGATACCCTGCTATGGACTTAAAAGAAACCTTTCAATAACGTAGAGTAAGTTCTTCCACTATTGTGTTCTTTAAGTTTGTCGTGGTTATTGTAGGTCCTTTGCATTTTCACATAAATTGTGATTTTGCCTAATATTGCACTGAATCTCTAGATCATCCGAGGCTTGACAACACTGCGTCTTCCGATCATGAATACGGCGTATCTTTCATATTTAGATCTTCTTGTATTCTCTCTCTTGTGTTTTGTTGTTAAAAGTGCAAGGGTCCACTTGCCCTTCCCCCCCCCCCACTGCTTCTGGGATGGGAGGAGTCCCAGAAGCCAGTACAGTAAGGAGAAAGGTCAGTCCAGGCAGCAGGAGCTCTCCAGCCAACACTGTCCAAGGGGAGGAATGGCGCCCCCTGCAGGAGTGCCTGCCTGCAACAGAATCCCTGCAACACTCACTCACTAGTTGGCTGGGAATGGCTCAAGGGAAATGTGGCCTCAGCACAAAGAGGTAGACCCAGGATGCAGACCCTGGCAATGGCAGAAGTGCCAGAGGCAGGATTTGACCCCAGCCACCAGGCCCTAAAGTCAATTCAATTCTCTTTATAGCTGCACTACCTAATCTCATAGAGCTGTAACAAGGGTTGAAAAAAATAGGAAGCTAGGAAGCGCTGTGTCCGTGGCACATAGTATGACCTATCAACCATCAGCTGATGCTGTTTCCTGCCTTTCCTTTGCGCTGCTCAGAAGCAGGTCTAGATGTGATACCAAGTAAAAGTACTCGACACAGTCAATTTCTACTCTGCCACCATCACTCAAACCGAGATATCTAGTCTGGCCAGCTTATTTCAAGTTTTGTTTGTTTTTTTTTTAAAGATTTTATTTATTTATTTGACAGAGATAGAGACAGCCAGCGAGAGAGGGAACACAAGCAGGGGGAGTGGGAGAGGAAGAAGCAGGCTCATAGCAGAGGAGCCTGATGTGGGGCTCGATCCCAGAACGCTGGGATCATGCCCTGAGCCGAAGGCAGACGCTTAAGCGCTATGCCACCCAGGCGCCCCTCAAGTTTCATTTAAGAAAAACAAAACAAAACAAAATTATAAATCAGCAATGAAGTTAAACTTCTTTCTCCAGCATCCGAGTGTCTCCAAAAGCTATACCTTCCCCCTGCTGCCCCATCACATTTCCCCTCCATTCCTGGCAAATACTTGCCTCCAGCAAACTCGTTTCTTCCCTGTTCCGACGACGCGCTCCTGGGAGTGTTTGGATCATGCTGTCCACCTGCACCACGTGGGAATGGTTCCCCGTGCGTGGCTTTCTAGCTCCTCCCCAGCCATGCAGCTGAGTGCCTCAGACCCTCTCAGAACCATCCCCGAGTAGCCCAGCCCGTAAAGATCTCTCAACGTCAAACGCCAACATTGTCTACATTGGCCACTGGGCAATTAATCACGCTTTGCGAAAACTCTTCACCTGACGTTGAAACACACACATTTGTTATTTCATTTTGAATGTTTCTCTATTGTCCCCGAAACCGAACTGAAAGCTCATCCAGGAGCCGTGTCAGTTCAAGAAAGCCATTCAATTCATCAAAATTCTTCCTAAGCCTTTTAAGCCACAAGATAATTTACAGAACAAGTTAGACTTGTGTTTTCCTTCAAGGAACTGACATGTGACTGTGGAAAGAGCCCTGGACTAGAACATCAATGATGAGCGTTCAAGGTTGAACTCTCCCACTGATGAACCGTGTGATCTTAGAGGAGTCACTTAACCTCTAGGAACTCTTTGTCAAATGGAACTACTTTTCCACAAGGCTTGCATTTTGAGATGGGGCAGGAGAATTCCAAGCAGAGGGAACAGAGCACAGAATGCCCCAAGGTCCACCTCGGGTAGTGTGTTCCAGGCGTGACCCCCCCTCATTACAACGCTTTCTGTAGAAACAGGATGGACCAAGAGCTGCAGAGAATTGGCCAATGGGTTCAGATATTCTCCTGCGTGCAAGACAAAGTCACTGGAAAGTTCTGAGTGGGGGAAGCACCTGAAATTTGATGGAGGTCACTCTTGCACGGTAACTTCATCAGATTACAATATACATACAAAAAAGTGAACACTGTCCAGCTCCACGAAAATCTTTTTCAAACCAGACACACTTGTGTTACTAACAACCAAATAAATAGATCATTAGCAGACTCCAAATACGCCTCACGCCCCCTTCCAGGCACTACCTACTCCCTGAGAGCGATCACACGGCTGATTTCAAACACCATCTGTGAGTTTTGCATATTTTTTTAAACTTCATTCAAATGGAATTATAGAGCATGTCCTCTTGCATATTTGGCTTTTTTCCCCCCTTGAAATAGTTTGTGAAATTCACCCACGATGTTGTCTATCGTTGCAGTTCCTCCTTCTCATTGTCGGCATATTTACTCCCTGGGTACCACCCTCTACTCCAGACGGACATTTGGGTTGTTTCCAGTTTGGGGCTGTTGTGAAACTGCTGCTCTGAACACGCATGTTTGTGTGAGTTGACGAATACGTGTGCGTTTCCTTCAGGAAGATTCAGGACGATGGACTTACCGGGTCCCAGAGCTTGCTGGTTGAGCCGCTTCGTCCCCACGGTGGCGTGGGAGAGGTCCGCGGCTCTGCGTCTCCACACGCAGCTGGCATTGCCGGTGTTCAGCAGTGTAGCCCTCCGTGGTGAGGGCGTGGCATTGCCTCGTAGTGTCTCTGATTTTTTTTTAAGAAAAAATTTATTTATTTGACAGAGAGGGAGAGCACACAAGCAGGGGAGCAGCAGGCAGAGGGAGAAGCAGGCTCCCCGCTGAGCAGAGAGCCTGACGTGGACTCGATCCCCGGCCCCTGGGATCGTGACCTGAACCCAAGGCAGAGGCTTAACCGACTGAGCCACCCAGGGGCCCCGTGTCTCTGATTTTTATTTCTGGAAAGTTGACCATCTTTTCTTGTATTTATTGGCCATTTGGGAAGTCTCTGCTCAAGGCTTTTGTCCAGGTTTCTACTAGATTCCATATCTGTTTCTATTGATTTTTAGTTTTTCTTTAATATGCCAGATAGAAGTCCTGTGTTAGGTGAATGCTTTACAAATACCTTCTCCTAGTCTATGTGGACTTTTCCTTTCCGGTTGGGGCTCCAGGTGCGTGGCTCAGCCATTGGTTTCATGCCATTGTCTTCCAGTCCTCATGGGAAGGACACCTCGAGGCAGTTCTTTCTCCTTTCAGAAGGACCCCTGGATCCGATTGCAGTCTTGCCCAGGGCTATATTAACTTTGTCCTCCCCAAAATATTAGCATCTGAAGGGACCTACATTGCCTGCATGACAGAACATCACGTTGCTTTAACATGTCAGTGACATCTCGCTCATTGGACAAGATGCCCAAGACACAGCGAGAATGCTGAATAAGGTTTCTGTAAGAAACATGTGCTCCAAAAGGTGGGGGGGAAAACATATAAAGATTTTAAGGATACTGTGATCTGGGGTATTCTGGGGCTTTCCCACCAAAGAAAACGCCAAATTACAGCCTTCGCACCTCCCTCCACCCGGTCGGAAGGGAGCACTATGTCCGGGCGCCCTCACCAGGCTCTGGAGGAAGTGCGTATTCTGCACTTTGGAATTCTGTTCCAGCTTATTCACCATGTGACACAGAGGCTGTCAGCTTTGAGCGGGGTCAGAGCAAAGGTCAGGCTGCAGTGCCAATGCACTGCCACTTGGGCCCTGTGAAGTGACAGACCCCAGGGTAGTAGATGGATCGGTGGTGGGAAGAGATGCCATGTGAGGTTTGGGGCAAGCCCTAATAAGGAGACTCACAACGTGGACCCGAGTGTCTGCAGCAGGGCCACGCCAGGGAACAGTGCCCGGGTGAAACTTGCTCCTGGCAGAAAAGGAACCTCTGATCACAGGGCATCAACTGACCACATAGCCAGAATTTCCCATCGATGGCACCATGGTCACCGTGGTCACCAGGGTGGCAGGGATGGAAGTTAGAGCATGGGTTCTGCTCACCAAGGGTGCCCTGGCTTCTGCAGCCACAAATGCCCATGCTGTCAACAACTGAGATCGAGACTGAGCCTTGAACATTGCACCATTTCTCAAAGAGATCAACCACCCCCTGAGCCTCAAGTAAAAGTGCGCTGGACCGCTTCCTTCTCAGAAGGGGTATAAATCATCACGACTAAAAGTGACACAGGTTGGGATTGTGGTGCCCTCGGCCAGAACTGCTGTCACAAGGCTCATGGAGCATTGGCTCCTCCTCAGCCAGAGAGAGCTGCCTCCCCCCAGACACACACTGTCCGCAGTGGCAGCCCACACCCAGCGACCGGCCGGTGCTGTGTACAAAGACCTGGCCCCATGCCCCTCATTGGAAGGACCATCCCGGCTGCAGCTCGGGGCCGACGAGGCCTCTGCTATGAGCACATTCTGCCAACACACCATCCCTCACGCCTTAGAGGTGCCACTCCTGAGAGCAGTCTCTGGCCACCGTCCTGAGGGTCACCTCCCTCTCTGTGTCTTCCCCCGGGGAACACGATGCAGGTCAGGCATTCTCCAGCTCGGCAAGACTTGAAGGAAGAGAGGAACCAGCTCTGTGGGCTTGGGAGAAAGGTGCTTTGGATGGAGGACACAGCAGGAGAGGGGACAGAGCCGCCCCGGGGAGGCAGTGAGTCCAGCTTGTTCTGGGAACAAGAAGGAGGCTGGCGGGGCTGGCGCTGAGCAAGGATAGAAGGTAGGAGACAGCAGGAGAGAAGGGGAAATGGGGTAGCCCGAGGGAAGGAGGACTAGCTTCCTCTGTGAGAGGGGTTAGAAGCACCGGAGGGGGCGAACAGAGGGGCTACATGTTATCACTTAATTTCGTAAAATTCTCGTAAGAATTGCTCCGGCTGCTGGGTTGAAGGAGGCTGTGGGGCAAGCGTGGCAGGGACCAGTAGGCGCTATTGCAGGGGTGCGGGGGAGATGGTAGTCAAAAGATGAGACTCTCCTGCCACATATGGGGTCACTCGTAACATCTTCCCTAATGTTACAGAGAAGGGACACAGGGAGTCGGGCAGCTTTAAGAACCGGTGGGCAAGAGCGGCTGTAGGATCAAATCTGCTGGGCTGGCCTTCCTCCCGTGGAGCCCTCGTCTGTCCGTTGACTCAGCAGGAGCTAGTGGCCGCTCTCATGATAACCCCTGCACCTGCCGGGGACTGCAGCGAACGGCGTTGTCCCGAGCCTGCTCTGCTCAGCCCGGGGGGGATCCCAGGGGCTAGAATGCCATTGCGTTTTTCCTTCCATCCTCTTCCCCCCAGGGGACAAGGGGACTAAGGCAATGCTTTTAGACTGAATGAACAAACTCATAAGCGATCTGGTTTCATCCCCGACTTTTCCCACCTTACGGAGGAAGAGGCTGAAGTTCGGGGGCGCCAAGTATCTCGCAGATCAGCAAGACATGGTGCGGATCTGGATCCAGCTCCGAATCCCAGACTCGGTTTTGAATCATAGCAAGATGGTAATGAACATAAAGACATTTTGCGGAAAACTGTTGAAAATAGTATTCTAAACTGAACACACACACACACACACACACACACACACACACACACGAGAACTCTATCTTTATTCCTTTCAGGCACGGTGGACACATCTGTCCTTACCGTACTCATGTCTCACTGTGTGTGTATGCAGTAGGGGTCAACTTCTGAGCTCATGTTTCATGTAGAAACATCTCGTGGAGCCCCAACAACTCTAGGATTGGCATCACCATTTTAAAAACAAGGGTGGTGGGTTCAGGGAAGGTAAACGTCCTGACCTGGCTTCTAGGGTCACAGAGTTGGCCTGACTCTTGACCATGATCCTTGTTGCTCTGTCTGCGTTCCACGAGGAGAGGACACACCCATATGTATCTTAGGCTCTTCATGGGAACATTATCTATGAGCCCATCACAGGGGTGTGTGGGGACGGCGTGCTACCATCCGCGTGGAACGTGTACGTTTCTGTATCTGTTTCCTGTGACAGGATTGTTTTGGCTAAATGTGTGTGTCCCTCCAAAATTCATATGCTGAATGGTTTTCGGAGGTGGGGCCTTTGGGAGATTATTAATTTTAGATGAGGCCATGAGTGTGGGGTCCCCCTGTTGGGATTAGCGCCCTTGTAAGAAAATGAAGAAGAGAGAGGGCTTTCTCTCGAGGAGCACACACGGAGGAAAGGCCATGTGAGCGCACAGCCGGGAGGCAGCTGTCTGTGAGCCAGGAAGACGGCCCTCACCGCACACTGAATCTGTAGCCACCTTGACCTCAGTCAGGTTCCCCACGCTCCAGAGCTATGAGAAACAGCTGTGTGCTGGGTAAGTGGCCAGGCCATGGGACCCTTGTTACGGCAGCCCGAGCTAAGAGAGGGGTCCGTGTGACACGTACAAATGCATACAGGAAGATCACTTCTGCTGCTTTAAGAGTAGAACGATTTTATAGTCTTTTAATATCCCCTTCCATGGCTTACCTGGCATGACATTAATCATGGTGAGCTTAAAATAACTTTAAATTCAATTTTCTTTCCTCTTGAACACCAGCCACACAGCCTGTTTACAGGGAGCACTAAACAAAAGTGGAGGACAAGAAGAGAAAGCTCAATCAATGTTCCTTCTTGCTAATTGGGGATTTATTACTGGTTCACTTGCTCCCAATGGGAGGGAACAGAGCTGCCCTTCAGCTCCTGGGCCCTGGGCTGCTAATTGGAATCTGGGGTTATTTTCTATGGGCGTCTCATAAAGGAACAGAGAGCTGAAGACAAAATGATATTTTTATCTATTTATTATTCCCTGCAGCCTGATAGGAGTTTCCTAGAATGTGGCGGGCTTGTCCCTCAGCATGCCACACTTTGGCAGGGGTCAGGGGGCTTCTTCCAATGTGCGTTTTCGGGGGGAAATGTCCCCATAGACTTGTGTTCCGTTATTTATTCCTCGGCTCACATTTCATATCCGGATGAGCTTTTGCTGCTGGACCACTAAGCGTGAGCCCTGTGCTAGGCCCTGTGGGCGCCGGATGCCTCCAGGCCTCAGGGAGCTGACCACGCTGGTGAGAAGCAGCCCCACAGTCAAATGTATGTTCCCTCGGATGCGAGGACGGGAGCTGCGGGAGCACGGAAGGGCATCCTGGGGATTCAGAGAAGATCAGTCCACTGAGTTCTGAAGGCCAAATAGAAGTTTGGTGGGTAAAGAAGAAGACGAAGACACCCCAGGGGAGAGCCCAGGAGCCTGGATGGGTTCTAGCACCTGCTCTCCTTCCTAAATGACCTACAGTTGCACACAGAGTTGTTAAGTGTTGGGCATTCAGGGCAGAAGGAACCTAGAAGTCCTTCTAGGACCCCAAAGGGGAGTTTTGAAGACAATGCTAGGGGCGAGTTGAGGAGGAAGGGAAGATGCAGACACCTTGAAGGAGACCGAGATAGGATGTCAAAGGCTAGATGCATGCGGGGAGGGGAGGGAGGGGAAACACACTTCTGTAGGGCTTGCGGGGGCTCTGCCCCTCAGGGCTGAGAGAATTTGGGTGGGTATCAGGGGGAGCACACTTGTTGCCACGCAGGAGCTTTACAGCCCTGGCGCTGGCTTGCCAACTGTGGGAGTAACAGTGAGGACGTCCTCTGTGCTGTAATTTACAAAACACGCTCCCACGCAGAACCCCGTGAGCCTCACACAGCCCGGGACACACACAGTTTCTGCATCACGCACAGGAGGACCTGATGGCTGTGCCTCCCCATCCCATCTGCTCCCAGCTCCCGCTCGCCATCCCCCAGCTGCCGGGAGCATGGCTGGACGCACTGGCTCAGCCCTCAGCCGGCCCAATGTGCCAGCCTCCCTCTCCGCTTCCTCCTCATGGATCTGCTCGGCGCCCGTGGAGTCCAAATGCTCCAGCCTGGTTTCCAATCCCTTGATCTTTCTGCCCTGGGATCTTGGTGGCTCTGGTTCGCACTGTCTGAACCAGCAACCCACCAGCTCCTAACCTGACTGCCTCTTCCACGTAGCTCAGGTCTCCCGTAGAGGAAACGTCCCTCTATCTAAAGTAACCACCCCACTCTCCACCTTCATAATTTAAACCGAATTTAGTAATGGATCTATGTGATGAGGGCTTCCCACCTGCCCTCATAGGCTTAGGGCTGTAGGGTTACTTTTACTTCCCCCCAGAACATACCACAAAATTTGGCCCAGAATAGTTGATCAAAAAGTGTTTTAGATGGGGGCGCCTGGGTGGCATAGCGGTTAAGCGTCTGCCTTCGGCTCAGGGCGTGATCCTGGAGATCTGGGATCGAGCCCCACATCAGGCTCTTCTGCTATGAGCCTGCTTCTTCCTCTCCCACTCCCCCTGCTTGTGTTCCCTCTTTCGCTGGCTGTCTCTATCTCTGTCGAATAAATAAATAAAATCTTTAAAAAAAAGTGTTTTAGATGAAAATATTTAATTAATGGAAGAGAATTGGAGTAGAGGAAAGAATTAAAAAAAAAAAAAAGTTGCTGACTCCAATGGTGCCCTTGCGATGACATCGCGCTAGCTTCACTTGCCAAGGGAAGGGATCGCATTCCATGGACCACCTGGTCTTTTCTCACCTGCCCACCAACAGCCTGTGAAAGGCCGCCCCCTGGTGGTCCGTCACTGACAGCAGCACCGGAGTCCGTAAACCAACCACCAGGTCAGGATTACGCAGCTGCGCTAACAGGTGTTTTGCACAGCGCCATGGTTTATGTGACAGTGGGCTGTCAGCCTGTTGGCCTGGTCTTCTTTAGGCTTCTCTGCTCAAGGAAGTTCATCTCTTTGTCCATCAATGGGTCTAGAAGTCTGAGCAGGAAGGGAGCTCAGGAACTGATCATGTAGTTCAGGGACCGAGCTGCCACCGTGTGGCACTGATGTCACCCTCCCGTGCTGCACACAGACAGGCATCACTAATAGATCACAGCACTCACCCTTCTGGGGCAACACCCAAATCCTTCAAAACACACCAGTGCAGGCAGCCGCTGGCGATCAATCTGAGTCGACCCATCAAATGAAAGCTGAAGCAGTCGGGGTGCCTGGCGGGAAACAGATGTCCCCCTGGGCAGGAAATGTTGCAGAGATTTGAAACAAAGGGACTCTTAACAGAAGGGACCCTAACAAAGGATGCCAAGCCCCGGGAAGTGGCAGTGGGTGGGGGAGACACGGCCACCCCTGGAGAAGAGGGGAGGGGAGGACTCGGTGTCAGGAGCTGGGTCCAAAGCCAGAGCCTGGCAGAAAAGGGTGCAAGCCCTGACGGGGCAGCAGCCAAGGAGCACATCCCCAGCCTCTCTGCCCCCTCTGCATCTCACCTCCAGCCAGACACTGGCCAAAGGGTCTGGAAGCCAGGAGGCAGTGACGCCTCATGACCCACTTCTCTGTTACCCGCCAGCATCTCAGAGCACAGGACAGGACAGAGGAAGACTGAGTAGTAATCTGAACACGGCACGGGGAGGGGTCTGGGTTTTGGAGAACATCTTATGTCAGGCTCCCAAGAGCAGAACCTGAGACAGGAGTGGGCTTCACCTGGTTTGTCAAGGGGTGACCCACAAGGGAGCAAGGGGGGGCAGAGCAGAGGACGGGCCTCAGCAGAGCCTGATCTCAGTTGGGGAGGGTCTCCGCAGAGCTGCTCTCCCCTCTTCGGGCAGGCAGGGGGCTGGCCATCTGTGCTCCCCTATCAGCCAGTCATTGGCTGCAGGCTGTCCCCAGGGAGGGGGCATGCTCTCTCTGTGGAGAACAAATGTCAGGAGAAGAGGACACGGGGGAGCAGCTGTGGAGGCTGGGTGCCTCTGCCAGGTGAGGCAGCAATGCCATCTCTCGGAGGAGACGAGCCGACAGGGTGCAAATCCAATCTCTGCCGCTTATTACTGACTGACAACAGGCAAAACTTCAACGTCTCTGAGCGTCCATGTGGCTGTCTGGGAGTGGCCTTCAGTCCCAGTAAAGTTGAGCCCCTGCAACAATGTAGACTGGTACCTTCTCTCCTCCATAGTCACGCCCTGTCATCCACAGTCAGAAATGTAGGGTCACGGGGGCAGGGGGCTGACCCTTGGGAAGGCCAGGGACAGAAGGGGAATGGGAGGGAAGGAGAGGAGGGAGGAGGGGGGAGGAGGGAAAGGAGGGAGGGCAGTGGGCAGCCATGGGTGGCTCTTGTAGCTGGCAGCAAGCCCCGTGGTTGACACCAGGACTCCAGCCCCTCCTGAGTCCCTTACAGAGCACATGCAATGTATTTGTGTGTCTCTGTTTCCCTACCCAACCAGACTGCGTGGTCCTTGAGATCACAAGTGAGTTTGGGCTCCTCCATATAACCAGGGCCCAGAAACTAGCAGGAGATCATCAAATGTTTGTTGAATTGGGGTAAAGCAGTCAGGACTAGCCAAGCCCAAAGGCTCTCATGGCCAAATGGATCTGGCATCTTAGAAGTGGGGGCGGGGTCACAGCAGAAGAGGCTTCACAGACGCCCCCGGCAGGTCAGCAGCAGACCCTGGATAAGAACCCAGAAGTGGACTCGCAGTCTGGGGGTGTTGGACAGGCTTAAAGACCAGCAGCATTCACCGACTATGGGAACATGCGTGGAAGTAATGGAAAATCATTCATCATTTAAGTGACGATTTGGGATTGAAAATGTCTAAGAAATGAGAACGTGCCCCGAAGAAGTCTCAGGGAAAGGCCAGCTGTGTGAATCAGCCCCCTCTTCTCTGTCTGCACTCCTTTACCTCGTCTCATGGAAAGAGAGACAATTGAAAATGCCAAGTGGTGTCTGCATCTGACGTCCCCTTGTCACCGGTCAGTTCTTGAAGACTTGGTGTGTTTGGCGTGTGAGCAAGCACGGGCGCGTTTCGATGACTCAGTCGGGTCCCTGTATGGTTGATTAAAAGCAATGGCATCATCTGTACTGTGACAAGGGACGGTCCCTTCTCTATGATCAGTCATCCCCATTAGCGAGGAGAGGAGGGATTTGTCTACTTCAATCTGTAGGTTGTAAAGCTAGTGGAATTCACAGGAGATGGGCCTGCCGGAACCCAGCATGAAATCCTGTTCAGAAAACTGTGAATTTCGAAGCCTCATCTTGGGTTTGCTCAGATCCAGGTCCCCTGCATTGTTTCAACTGATAAATAAGTAATAAGCAAAAGTAAGAACTACAAGAACAATTCTGAGAGTAGATACTAATTTTGTTGCCTTCCAAAGGCTCTGTCAGTGTTCCCCAAAGTGGGTTCCAAAAGCACTAGTCCTTTAAGACGCTCCTTGACAAAACGACCCGGTGCATTTGGCGTATGTGGCTCACATAGACTCCTCTTGGAGCCTTACAATATCCAGTGGACTCTAAGAAGCTCTGACAAGTCCTGCAGTTTATAAAAAAGTAACTGAAATCCACACTTCTTGGAAGATGGAACTCACTTGTGGGATATTTGCCTAACAGTCCGAGTCAACACAACCTGTAACTATGAAAGTATTCAACGAGGTGGCTACCGTATCATAGATGCGAAGTATGAGGCTGAGGAATAACCCTAGAAACGGAACCCACATCCATTTGGCTTCAAAGTCTACACTCCCGGTTTCCATGACCCCACCCAAGCAACGTAGATTGGGTCTGTGCTTGCGGACTGTTAAAATTCAAGTTCATGCCTCGCCCTCATGGTGTGGAGGCTGCTCACCAGGCCTGTGTGGCCAGTGACACCATGAGGGGAAGGGAAGAGGGCCAGAAAGGCGGAGAAGCATTTCCTGAACATCCCTGGGTGCCTGGCACTGGACTGGGCCCAGAGGATATAGAGAGGCTAAGATGGCGGCCCCTACCCTGAGAGTGCTCGCCATCTAGAAGTAGAAAGCAATGAATGACCAGCTTGTTATGAAAGCAAAGTCTTTGGAGGCAGATAGCCCTGAATTCCACTCAACGCCTGCTCTCTGCCCAGCAGTGTTCCGAGAACACCATTCCAAGCTTCCAAGGAATTCTGATGCTCTTGGAAAATTCCAAGCCCAGTCCTTCTAGAAATAGTATTGGGAGGGCTCTGAATGCCAGCTCTCATCTGCGATGCGGAAGTCCTCATGCCAGGTGGCCCAGGTATTCTTGGAGCTTTAGCAGAGCTGCCTGGCCACCTCTCTCCCGTCCAAGGAGAAGGAATTGTTCTCTGTTGACTTGCAGCCAGCAATGGGCCAGGCCACCTGCCCGCTACAGGAGAGAGCAGGGGGAGGTTGTGGGCAGGGCCTCAGGTGACAGCCGGGACCCGCGAGGGAGCCTGTGCCGCGTTGTGGGGACCTGGGGTGGCTTGTTCAAGCTCCAGTGGGCTCTGTGAGCCGGGGTAACGCCAAGTGCCACCATATTAATCAAGGATGTCACTTTAATGGAAGCAATGAAGTTATTACTTTATTAATTGATTAACTCATTCACGCTTTCTTCCCTTTGGCCTTATGTCCATTTAGCTTTTCCTTTTCCCATTCAGAGTGGGGGCCAGCGAGACACATCTCGATGGGTGGTCGTCATGATACCTGGCAAGGTTTGTGGGGGCTTGCATCAAGTTCCGGCATGAGGAAGGGCTCCGTAGACCCGTGCCTGTGGTGGTTTATACCCGTTAGCCTCTAACTGTCTCTGCGTCTCTGTCTTCTGCTGTCACTAAGCAAACCGAGCGTTCCGCCCGACTCCATCCTCTTTGCTGCAGGGAATGCTCCGGAACATAAAGAGCGCCAGGTCGCCCGCATCCGGGGTGACAGATGGTCCTGATCTGCCCAGGACTGAGGGGATTACCCAGCAAGTGAGACTTGCAGTTCTACAACAGGAACAGTGTCAGGCAGACTGAGATGAGTCGCTCACCCTGCCCCGGTCGGCAGAAGGGCTGGAGCAGAACCAATGACGGAGGCCACGGAGGCACTCAAAATCACGTCTACATAGGGAGAATACACTCAGTTTTCTTGATTTGCAAAAGTTTAGACCTCTCAACACCATCCCATAAATCACCATCAAGCAGGACCCTGTCTCTGCCGACGGAGGCTAAGGTTAAGGTCACCGACACTGGAGGCCCGTTCAGCCTCCTAATCTAAAAGCTCTCGGACAGAACACTTAGCTTTTCTCTGCCCCGCCTCCTTGTCTGGATCCAGCTTGCTGATATCTTGTTTAGGATTTTTGGATCTATATTCAGCAGCCTGGCCTGACTTTTTCTTGCTTGGTTTGGGGACTGAGGTTACATTCAGGTGCCTCACAGGTGAGTTGGGGATGAGTTCCGTTCTATGGCAACACTTGTATCAAATTGGAATTATATATATATATTTTATCTTGCCTAATTTATTGACAGAATGCATTTGTAAGACAGTTAAATCTTTAATGTTTTCTGTTTGCAATTATGTCCCACTTTAATTCCTATCATTTATGTTTGCCCACGATTATTTTCCTCCTGATCGGTATTATTAGATGTTTTCTGAATTATTAGCACTTCGAAGAAACAAATATCACCCTGTTTTGTTTGTTTTCTAAGTCACTACTTTCTAGTCTTATATGTAGATATTTGTTATATATTAAGAGGAGGCAGGGAAAAGTTGTCTTGTCCTTTTCCCAAATTCTTTGATGCTTAACTCATCAGCTGTAAGGCTGTCTTTTTTCCCAACATAAAATACCGTGGTTCAGTATACAATAATTTCATGATCCTCAAGGTACAAAATATCGACACTTTTCAACTACGAGTTCTTCTTTGAAAGAATTGTGAAGAACTCGACATCATTTCAAATTCTTTTGAGGATGTGAAAGATGTGAGCTCTTCTCCTCCAGACCTACCCTCCATCCCTCTTCCATCCCGTTCTCTGTCCAGCGAGCTGGCTGCAGGGCCCCCTGGCTTCGTGGCGAGGCTCCAGGAGGGGGAGAGGGAAGGACAGGTGTCCTTCTCCAGGCTCCTTGTTGTTCCTTGCTTCACTCAGAGCACATGCCACCCCTGAAAGTAGGCTGTTCTCCCTTGCTCGCCTACTCCCGTGTTTTCTGTCTCCCCATTGAGAAGGGGGGTTCCATGCTGGCACTCTCCCACAGCGAGCCCAGGGCCTGGCATGGGTTAAGATCCCCTCTGGTGCCTGGCCTGAAGGGAAGAGTTGTAGGTATCTTTCTAGATCGCAGAGTCCAGCTCCTTCCCGGTATATCTGAGAACCTGAGGCCAAACAGGCAAGGAGAGGAATGGACGGTCAAGAGCCTGGAGGCAGGGCCGGGGCTACACTCGGCTGCCTGGGCCCCTCCAGGCAGAGCACGAGTCCTCTCGGAGGGACAAGGGGAGGGGCGTGTGCAGCATACCTGCCCACGGGGTGGAGAACAGGTGTCATCATTCCCCCAGCGAAGGAGGAGGAAACACCCTCCGACCTGACCCACTCATTTTGTTTCTTTTCCTAAGTTCCACAAACAGCCTCTGATTTCTGCGCCTTGAGTATCAAGCCTGCACAGACGGTCAGTTGATTAAATGAGGCCACAACAGCCGAATGGCCTGGAAGGTGTCTGTGTCCACTGCCAAACCTCTAACTTCTTATGGCTGGAATTTTGTAAATCGAATAAATAAGGTTCCTCAAGCCGCTGAGAGAAAGCTGCTCTCCTGAGGTCAGACTGAATGAGCAGTGGCTGCCGGAGATGGAGGCCCAAGCCATCGTCTCAGAGCAGCCAGGCTACAGACGGTTTCGGAGACAGCCCGGTTTTACCTTCCTCCTCTGCTGATCCAGGGCCCCGAACCAAGGCACAGGGAAACATGGACCTTGTAAAGGAAACCACTGAGGGCTGTTAAGAGGAAAGGAGGACCAGCCAACATCATTGAAACTTTGATTCAATGTACTTTTCAAAATAATCAAGTGGCACCTGGTGGCTCAGTCGGTTAAGGCTCTGACTCCTGAGTTTGGCTCAGGTCATGATCTCCAGCTCTGCACTCAGCTGGGAGCCTGCTTGAGATTCTGGCGCTCCCTCAGCCCCTCCCCCACTCGCAGGTGCATGCACGCTCTCTCAAATAAATAAATAAATAGAGAAATAAATAAGTAAATAATATTCGAGACTTTCCAAGGAGGACCTTGCTCATAAGCAGATTTTTAAAAACTCTTAATTAGTTTTTTAATGGCTACTTTTAAGGGCCCGGAAGCACTTGCCCTTGGGTCAGAAGTCTGACCAAATACCACCTCGTTTCGATTCCCGTGCCTGTGACTCCAGTAGTGCATTCACTGCCCCCCCCCAAGGAAGGGGGGCACCTGCTTGGTCCCAAGCACTTACAGCCTGCTCTCAAAATGCACCCTTGTGGTACGTTCCACCCCTGGGAAGCAGCTTTCAGTTTTTATAAAACCCTTTTGCGGGCTTATGTCACAGCATCTAGCATAGCAATTACCAGTCTCATTTTAAGAGGAAAAAAACTGAGGCTCATGGACGTTGAATGAGCCTGCTCCGTCCGTCTGGCGCTAAATGACAGCCTCCCAGTTTGAACCTTGCCTGTCTGTGTATCACCCTGGCGCATATCACATCATGTGTGTTGTTAGTTGGGTGTGTGTTTGTCTCTCCCGCGTGTCTCTAAGTTTCTTGAGATGACGTCTCTTTCACTTAGCTACTGGCCAATGCAGTCGCTGTGGATCGCACCCAAGAGGGGCACTCGTGGTCATATGTTTCAAATGCTTGCCTGTGTGTTTGAATGAATGAAGGGAAGTTCACCTTGATAAGAAGCCTGAAAAATAGCAACCTTATCCTGGCTCTGCTGTGTGACTTTGGACAACTCACTTTCCCTTTCTGGTCCTTGGATTTTCCACCTGTGACATGAGCTCTTTAAATCCCATAGCCTCTTCCCTCTTCACACCGAAGGTCTTGGCGTGATACAGCATAGCAAAACAGAAAGTGAGATCTTTCCTCATACGCTTGAAACCAAATCGAAGACAGCTCTACTGAAGACAGAAACTTTTTTTGGCACAAGGATCTTAATGTGACCAGGCGGCAGGACTGACTACATAATTTGTGGGACCCTCTCAAAATGAAAATGCGGGTTCCTTATTAAAAGTGTTTAAATAGTTTCAAGATGGCGACAGAAGAACTTTAGACCACGTGCGAGCCCTTCTGAGCACGGAGGCCTGTGTGAATGCATAGGTCGTACACACACGAAGCTGGCCTTGCAAACAGCAACCCCAGCTTAAACATGGGGTTCTTACTAATGCCTCTTGATGGAAGCGCTTCTCTTTCAGGAACCAGGACCTCTAAATACACAAAGCTTGGAGCTGGACTCGGGGTGATGGTCAGCAAGGCTATGTCCCCCACTCTGTTTGGCTTCCAGACCCTTGAATCTGCCCATTGGGTCACAAACCTGTAGAAGGGTAGTTGATTTGGGAAATGGTGTTTAACAAGGGGCAGTTGTAGCCCCAGAGGACATCTGACGACATCTGTGAACGTATTTGTTTGGGGAGCGGTGTTGCTGGCTTACAGGGGTTGAAGCCAGGAAAGGTGCTTACATCCTACTGAGCCCAGGGCGGCCCCCACGACAGAGGCTGATCAGACCCCGAATGGGATAGTGTCACAGTGAAAAACCTTGATTCAGGGCATGCACTGCACCCCAGATTTAACCCAGGTAGCACGCCCCTCGACTGTCATTGGTTTGACTTACACCAGATAAGAGTGTCACCAGCATACTCGCCACTTCTTACTCACCCGTCCAATTGGTCGGATGTCATCAATATAAAATCAATAAGTAATAGTGTGAGGGATTTCCAAATGGTCCAGATCCCTTCAGACTCTGCTGTGGTTAGGGATGTGGAAGTAACATGGCTTCGGGGCAAGAACGCACACAGATGCTGCTCTTCGTGCCGTGTGAATGCCAAGTGTATGCAGGGTCCTACCTTCTGGGTACAGGGGTGAAGACGGACTCTGCCACGTGAATGGGCTCCTCAAGGATACGTATGAAACTCATTCACGCAGCTTCTCACTGCAGTGGGAATTCGCATCACTGTGAATGATGAATGAATGAGTCAGCAGTCCACACAGAAAAGATGAGAGGGCGTTCTCATACGCACCAGTGATGGTACTGACGTAAGATACTGTTTCACGAACTTGGGGGAAAGATCAGGTTCCTGTGTCAGTCTGCTCGGCCTGCCGGGACAAAATATCACAGAATAGAAGTCAAGACCAGCACACAGCTACTTCCCGTCCCTCAGCAAACATCCGTTGGGTGAAGTTAGCTAAACACCAGGAGCAGCACTGATAGCGGAAGGTCTCCGAACGCGGGGCTCCAGGTCGGCATGTAGGGGTCCCAGCCTCTCCGCTCAGCCCCTCTCCGCACCAGCCAGACCCCGACACCTGGCTGGCAGCAGGCACAGCATTGGATGCCTCTTATCTGTTGAGTGGCCGTCTCCCTGCATCAGCCCCGCAGGGTTCTGGAGCTTAGAGGGGAGCTTTTTCTAGTCCTGGGGACACCCGGGGTCTGCGCTAGATAAAGTCGTGCAAGGGCTTGTACCCACCTCTGGAGCACTTGCTTCCCCTCCCCAGAGATGAGTGGTTATACCTCAGGAGGATAAATGACCAAACTGGAAATGGACGCGGGGCCAAAACCCCTCTAGAAACTAGCTCTCGTTCTCTCAAGAGCAGACTGAACGCCCGGCCTCTTCTCTGCAAGGCCTGAGAGGCGCTCACGTGGGCTTGGGTTGCTCATTTGCAAACAAACACGGCTCGTGACCCTACAGAACCCCAGGATGGTGCTGTCACAACGTTCTATGAAGTGACGTCCCGGCAAGCGGGCGGACGGTCCTACCTGGGGAGCCCACCCTGCCGCGTGAACACCTGCGTCCGCTTCACAGGCAGATGGACCTTCGGCTGAGGTGACCCTGACTCCAAGATGAGGTCTTGCCACATGGCTTCGTGCTTAGTAGGTGCCCTCGGTTTATGCAGGGGACCCTCCCGCGTGTCTACGCGCTATGCACCCGTCGGCCCGTCTACCTATTGGGGAAGCCCCATGTTTTCTGGGGAGGCGATGGGCACAGCCGAAATCGGCCCTCCAGATCCTGACCGCAGGGGCGGCCGTGTGACTCAGTTCTGGACGGTTCTACTCGGGAAAGCCCAACGTGAGGGGGTAAGGCCACATGGGAATAAATCCTCGGTTTTTTCCTTTCCTGACGACCTGAAATGCAGAATCCCTCTGCAAACAGGAAAATAAAAGCCAAAAGGAAAGAAATATTCTGGGTTCCTGACGAGTAGGCTGCCCTGGCCCCAGACAAGCTGCCTCCGGGTCGGAATAGGGCCGCATTGGCTCACACAGTCCTCTGCTGTGGCTACCATCCCACGTGCCACCGGCTGGGGCGAAAACAGCTGAAAGGTGTGTTCTCAGACCTCTGGACGCTAGAAGTCTGAGGTCAAGGTGTGAGCAGGGCTGGTCCTCCTGGGAACTCACGTGGTCACACTCAGTGTGTGTCTGTGTCCTGGTCTCTTCTAAGGACACCGGTCGTACTGGGTCAGGGCCCACCCCAGTGACCTCATTTTACCTGAATTACCTTTTTAAAGACCCCCATCTCCAAACACACTCATGTTCTGAGATAGTGGGGGTAAAGACTTCAACATAGGAATCTGGGGGTCCCAGTTCATCCTCTCACACCAGCCATTGTAGGGTTTCTGTAATTGGCTGCTGTTCACACCGCTGTTTGCCACACCGGATCAACGGAAGGTACTGGAGCTGGAGGTGCTCTCTGGTCTGGGACTGGGCCTCAAGGCCAGGTGGCCGTCCTGGGAGGCATGGGCGTGTGCACAGGGGGCGAACACAGCCTGTGGTGGAGGAAGCCCAGGGTGAGAAGCTGAACAGGCCGACCAGCAGCCGCTGAGGGCAGACAGCAGGTGCAGGGCCGCACGGTGACCGCCGTCCGGGACCAGCACCCACGTGCCCTGTCTGTAAAATTTACGGATGCCCGTGACATACGTCAGTGCCGCCAGGCCTGCTAATTGGCACAAATGGAAAGCAGCTGCTCCGGTGAGAGGCCCTAACCCTTTACCAGGCCCGGGACCCTCTGCCCGTTCTCGGAGGGCGGCCGAGCAGCGCGGGGAAGATTGGCTACAGCTCAGTGAGGGACCAGCGCGCAGGCGCTGGAGCCAAATCCGGGCCCCACTACCCACTTGCTCTGTGACCTTCAGCCATCGAATGCCCTCTCTGTGCCTATTTCCTCGTCTCTAAACAATGATCACCAACCACACCTCAGTGCCTTACCATGAAGAAGAAACAATGAACACGTTTGAAACTTAAGAGAGTGCCCGGCCCACTGTTCACTTTAAGTGTCCAGGGTTGTTGTTTTTTTAGAAATTCTCATACTAATCCCAGTATTTAATCCAATCCCATGGGCCCAGGGGCCCATCACAGCCCTATTGTCTGTGTTGGATTCCTCCAGGCAAACATTCAGGCAGCAACCGCACTCCACGAGCATTCACCCAGTGCCTGCTGGGTGCGTAACACCAAGGTCAGCACTGTGAGCTGAAGGCTGGTGATTCCAGCCCTGATTTCCTAGAAGGGTTGTTGCAAGGAGGAAATAAAATTGTGGTTTATAAGCTGCGTGCTACGGTGTAGGGTTTAAGACTCCACGGTTCATGGCAGCCGGGGGGACATCAGGATGGAGGGGGACCGGAGCCATGCCGGGCAGGAGGCAGAGACGGACCCGCCCGACGTCAGGAGAGAGCTCAGGGGAGCTGCCACTGACCGCTACCGGCTACCTGCTGTGGGAGCTAGGCCCTCTGCACACACAGTTTTGGTGGGGGATGGGAACACAAGGGCTCAGGCGGGTCCAGGTCTCTGCTTCTTCGCAGGCGTTGCAGAAGCTATGCCAGTGACTGCTTCTGCCAGGCACCCGCGAGTGCCAATGATGCCACTTGCAGGCAGAGGCATGGAGGAGCAGATGGGGGTCCTGCTGCTTCACTTCCCCCCGGGAACTCCAAGCCCTCGGTGCAAGACGGTAGGTCTAAAAAATAAAGGAGGACGGCCTCACCCCCATCAGATATAATGTGGGCCATAAGCACACCTACAATTCTTGATTAAACATCCAGGCGTCTGGCTTGTTAACGTAGAGCCTGCCGGCTGCCGCCCCCCGCCCCACGTGCACCCTGGCCCCAGCAGACTGTTCTCAATACAGCAGCAAGAGCCATCCTGTGGCCAGTGGAGCCACAGCGCCTGGCCTCCAGGGCTGCGCCTCAGAGCCTCCCCGGGCACCGCTTCCTCGGTCCTCAAGCTCCTCCCCAGATGCGGTGCTCGCTCTCTCACCTTCTTTGGGTCTTTGGTCCATGGGACTTTCTCAGTGAAGTCTTCCTTCAGCAGCTAAGGAAAATGCATCCCACTTAGGGGTCCCGTCCAATTTTCTTTTTTTTTTTAGATTTTGTTTATTCATTTGGGATAGATATATATATAGAGAGAGCACACACAGGGGGAGAGGCAGGGGAAGAAAGAGAAGCAGACTCCCCGCTGAGCAGGGAGCCCAATGGGGGCTCGATCCCAGAACCCAGAGATCATGACCTGATCCGAAAGTGGACGCTTCACCGACTGAGCCCCCCAGGCGCCCGAGTCCTGTCCATTCTTGGAAGCCCGGAGCTCCATGCATGTCCCTCGGCCATGGCTGCTCACCATAAGGCCGGGCCAGGATCACAGGGAACGTGCAGATGGGCCTTCTCTCCCCTAAGGACAAACAATGACAAGGGCTCGCTCGTGGAGATGCCCTGGAAAACCCTCTTCACTACCCCCCGGACGCGTGAGCAAGTGCTGGTTGAAAGTCCCCAGCGGTGAAGGCGAGACCATATCAGGTTGAGAAACCAAACAACTGGTAAAGAGGAGGGTTATAAGCTCACTCCTGCGCCCGGGGTCCTCCAGAAAGCGTTGGCCTGGCTCCGAACCTGCAGGCGAACGGGCGCCACCTTCTCCGCTCCGAGCGGCAGGTGGGGTCCGGCAGCGCCGCACGGGCCTGGCTCACGTCTCCCGAGCTGGAGCTCTCCCCTGCCTCTTCGTGGGCGCTTGGCAGAGTTTGCTCCCCTGTTCCGACCCTGTTTCGTCATCTGAAAGGCAGGGGTGAGGAGGCCTGGTGCTGCTCCTGTTCCCTCCAGGAAGGCCCGAGGCTTGTGCCTGGCATCCGTTCTGACCGGTTAGCGCCATGTCGGGGGTCTCTGGGCTTTGAAGAGCGTCCCTGGGAGCTGTTTCAAGGACAAAACAAGGCAACACATGGGGAGCCCCCATCACAGAGCCCGGCACAGACCCGCTCAGTCAAAGATGAACGACTAATTGTGAGTGGCTCACGACATCGCCCCCGACAGGGACACCATCAGAAAGGCCTTTAGATATTAAGGGTGTTTCCCTTTAATAGTGGAGCGAGAGGCAGGTAGTTGGGAAGAAACCCCCTTAAAGACAGTCTCGCTGAATAAAGGACTTTGTACTGATGATACTGCACTGTTGACCCGTCTCATGGGAAAGGCGATCTGTGGGCAGCCAGCCTTGACGTTAGTTTGCCGAGATTTGTGTTCATTGCACCTCTTCTCCCTCCACATGCCAACGGGGTGCGGAGGAGAACAGAAGCACTTCAGTTGGTTTGAAAAGTCACCATCAAAGTGATTCGTCTCCTGCCTTTCTTGGCAGAAGTCAGATTTATCATGAACACACCTAGGTCCCAACAGAGGCTTTTCTACTAACTTGCCGTGTGGTCTTGAGCTAATTGTTCATCCTCTCTGTTTTTGATTTCAAAGATGTGACTAGAATAGATAGCATCTAAGAGCAAGAAGGAGACTTAGAAAACATCAGGTCCAATTTCTGACTTTACATATGATGAAGGTAAGTTGCAAGGAGGAGAAGAGACTTCACTTCCGATTCCAGAAGCCTTTGGACTCCGAATTCTAAGCAACTCACGCCATACTGCAGAGAGCCAGTATTAGACCCACGGAGACAGCCCGACCCAGCACGTTCAGATTCTTCCTCAGATGTGCCTGCCAATAATGAAGATGGAGCCTGAATGAAGCCTTCAGAAGCCCGTTCATTTCCCTTGAACGTGTCTCTGTCAGGCCGTGCGGTATGCAGAGGAAAGATAATGGAGTTGCATCCAGTTCTCTACCAGCTGATAAAGAAGGCGCTGGTGGCAGGGGTCAGGCCTGGCAGGTGGGTGGGTAGGAGTTTCCATCTTCCTAAGCCAGACAACTCTGCCACTACTGAGCGGTGAGCTACATTCAATTCTGGGTTATTTATTAGAGACAACTTTGATTCTGCCTCTGGAAATGACTGCAGGGAGGCGTGGGGGAGGAAGATAGGTGGGAAGAGGAACAAATAAGAGAGAGCACCCCACTATCAGTAATCTAGGGCTCACCAGACAGAGAGAATTGTGGATCTTGGCAAAACAGGAATGTCCATGTGTCCTCCAACTCCTACGTACAGAGAAATACCTTAATAAATACTTTTGGGGTCCTACTAATCTTTTCAGTCTCATTCATAAGTTGCTCTACCTGATTCTTCAATCCTGAGGTTCCCCAGGCCTCCAAGCTTTGCATTCTTGTCTCCCATTTGGGGGTTATGGATCCCCCCCTTGAGGGACCTGATGGAAAATTGCTGATTCCTTCGCCAAGATAAGTCCCATAAACAAGCATGTGGAAATGCGGACCACCATTGCAGGGAGTTCAAAACCCTTGGTCTATGTACAGTGGTGAGTCTCATTTACCCCAGCAGCTTCCATACCCTGTGCGCCTGCAAATCTGTATCTTTAACCCAGAATTTTCTCAAACATCACCTATATGCAACCTATCCATGGGGAGGATTATACCAATGGCAGAGAGTGTGTGGGTTTAGATGCAGGGGGATTTTACACTACCTACACACCCTGCAAGCTTTTAGCATGAAATGAAATGCCCAAGGAAAGCGGCCACGCGTGCTGCCCAATGATGTGTCACACAAATATCTTGGAGAAGCCTGATCAGTTATGGAGAAGACCAGCCACATCAAAGAGGAGATGTGTTTGTCATTTCCATCCAAGAGGGTAGAACAAGGAAGGAAATACGTGCAGCAGTGCGTCTTAGACGGTGGGAAGGAGGATTTCTTTCTAATCCGAGCTGTCCCAAAGCAGAAGTTCAGAACCCAGGAAGACTCTGATGCTGCTACTTGGCTCCTCGGAGGCAGAGGAGAGCTCTCGGTTGTCAATAGCACATTTCCAAACTGAGCCGGACAGGTGTGCGTCTGGAACTCGGCTTCCCTCACCTGTTACAGGCTTCAGTGAAGCTTGTCCTGCTTGGGCTCCCGGTGTATGCCCTGTTTCCGAGCACCATGTGGCCTCTAGTAGCCCACACAGCTGATTGATGGGAGGGGAACCCACCCTACAAAATAGCTCACGAGGAGATATGCTCATGGTGCCAGCTCTTGGTTCTCCAAAGAACCTTACTCGTCTCTCACTCAGGACAGAACAGGGGTCTGGGTACAAGTCACGCGTTTGGGGTCAAAGAGATCCAAATCTTTACCTATTGGTTTAATTTGTTTCAAGAGCTCTGTTTCTCTGCCACTGCTTGTTCTGTAAACGCTTCACTAACTTCCACGGAAGCATCGCCAAAGCACTCTCCCTGATTTGGAACGGGGATGAATTCTCACTGTGGCCTTGAGGTCTCTGAAAATGACAGCAGTGGGGGAACAGTCACTTACGGAGCGAATCGTGAGAGAAAAAGGAGACATTCTGTCTTCGTGGTGAAGTTCACAAACTATCGTCATTGACTTTCTCTAGCAATGTGTGCGCCAGTGACTGCTGGTGATACCTGTTTGTTTATGATAACTTTGATCCTTAAGGAGTTTAATTTGGTTAACTTTTCTATCTGCCCCTGATGGCTGTGATGCCCCATTTACCTGAGATTAATACAGTCAAGCCCTTATGACATTAGTAAGCCGTGGAAAAGGTGGAGAATTTTGGAGGCATCCTTTAACACAGATTAGGACCACTGGGCTTGGGGAAAGAGAGAACTGGGTTTAAAACTTCATTAAAACGTCAAAGTCATTTAAACTTCTAAACCATCAATTTTTGCATCTATAAAAGTGTATTCTTAAGAGTACTTTTTAAAGATTTTATTTTTAAAAATCGAAGTATAATTAATATACAATATTACATTAGTTTCAGGTGTGCAACATACTGATTCAACATGACACAACGCTCACCACAGTGAGTGTAGTCACCAATAACCGCACAGTGATTACAATTATTGACTCTATTCCCTACAGTGTACTTTCATCTTTATGACTTATTTATTTTATAACTGGAAGTTTGTACCTCTTCATGCCCTTTATTCTTTTTTTAAAGATTTTATTTATTTATGAGAGAGGAAGAGAGCAGGTGGAGAAGCAGAGGGAGAGGACAAGCAGACTCTGTCTTGTCCACTGAGCGTGGAGCCCAACACGGGGCTCGATCCCACGACCCTGAGATCATGACCTGAGCCAAAACCAAAAGTCAGACGCTTGGCCAACTGAGCTACCCAGAAGCCCTATTCCCCTTTATTCTTTAGGATTGTATTGAAGACTAAATGTGTTCAAGCATTTGAAGTACTTGGTCTATTGCTCAGCACATGGTAAATATGTCCAGTGGATGCTGGTTACCCATATCTGGGGCTACTAAGTTTACTGTTGAGACAAGTTGTATCTAAAATTAAACGGGAATGCAAAGGACCTATAATAGACAAAATGATCCTGAAGGAGAAAAATCTGAAGCATGCACACTACGTGATATCAAAACTTAATAGAAGCCTACAGTCTCCAAGAGAGTGTGGTATTGGTAGGACAATGACAAGTAGATGAATGCATCCAAGGCATAGACCACGTCATATGTGTGATCTGTTATTTGACACTTCACTGGAGAAAAGAATACATTTTTAACAAACGAGGCAGGGAGAACTAGATAAACCTAAGAAAAAATAGCACACAGCTAGAATTTGGTGGAGCCAAGAGCTAATGCAGAATTTTCACCTTCTAAGTCTATGTTTAAACACGTCCCTCCACTGCACAGTGATCTGCAAAGCATCCTAATTAAATATCCAGCCATCTTTGTCCGACTGTTTCTCAAATCATTCTTTACAAGGAATTCTCATTCCTTGTATACATTAAGATGATTTCCAGGTGGCTTTAGATTTGAAGTATGTGTCTCTAAATGGCTTGAATGACCCTAATGGCCTAAGAATTGGACCCCAGACCTTCCTGAGCACAGCTCACACTGCCCCAACCTGCTTCTCAGCCCAGCCTCCACCTTGCAGGCAGGGGATGCGTACTGCCTCATGGACCTCAGAAGCCCTCGTCATTGCAGAATAGACACAGACCCAGAAATATCTCAAGGGCTTGGCAATGAGCTTAATTTAATCTTTCGCCTTGCCCCTGAAATTATTTAGACTTGTTTTTTAAACTCCAGGAGTATGCGCAACCTACAGCCTTTCTCCAAAGTCACCAGCACATATAAAAATGATTCCATGATCTGCCAGCTCCCAGACATCCCCAACTTGGTCCTTCTGCCTTCTGGGGAGAAGTGCCTTGTACCTCTCTCTATAACAAGTACCACATGCAAAGCCCAATGCCAGTGCCGGGATCACCTGGCTTTTGGATGGTATGTCATATTATGGGAGGCTATAGTCTTAATAAAAGAGGCTGACCTAGCAAGGCCTGACCCCTGGTCCTGTATATAACCTACAAACTGCGGCAGCTCAATCGGATGGGAGGAAATGATTAATAACGGTGGTGATAGACAAGTCATTGCACTAAGAAACCAGACATCCTGGTCCAGGAGAGGCCAAAGCAGTGGGCAGTCTACAAGGGGATGACATTCAGATAGGTGTCAGGGCATGTGTCTACATGAACGAAGTGCAGGGCTAAAGCTGTTGATGGTGGAGGGGAGGGGATGGCAGGTTCCAACAGAGTCCAGAAATCAAATGGCGTGTCTTCGGAAAGACGGATACCAGAGCATAATCTGGGGGAAACTGAGCTGGGATCTGAAAGATTGGCATGAGTTAAAGAATAAAGTGGAAGAGGAAGGCTGCTAGGGGACAGGAATGGCATATGCAGAAGCCCAAAGCTGAGCTGGACCATGGTACTTCCAAGGGATTGAGAGGATGCCAGAGGCTGGAGCAAGAGCGAGGAGAAGACAGGCAGGGCATGATGAGGCTGGGGAGCTGAGTGCTGGGTCTTCCTTCATCCTAAATCATGGGATGGCATTGGAAGCGTGAGTCAAGGGTAACGATGATGCACTCTATGTTGTGCAATGAGAAAGAAATCTGACTCTCAGGGCAGGAAATCAACAATGCTTGTTGAATGTATAAATATGTATAAACAGTACAGGCACCAAAAGCTGCAGGAAATGGATAGCAAACTGATTAGAATGGTCATCTAAATAAGATGGGATTTCAGAAGGATTTTGCTTTTCCTATTATATATTTCTGTATCTTACAAATCTTTTACATCAGTGCATTTTGCCTTTTCTAAAAAGAAAATGGTTTGTTTTGTTTTCCTTCTTTAAAAAGCAAAATGCAGACAATGCCTTCTTTAGACAATAGGAATAAATTGCAAAGAAAATTGCCCTAATGTGACCCAGACTGGGATGGGGAGTGCTTTAAACATAAATAGAAAGGTCTTTTGATGATGTAATTTTAAAAGTGTCCTTGACATTCTTGAAGGTTTCCGCAAGCCCAAAGAAAAGAAAAGAAAAAAACAGAATCATGTTGCTGAAAAGGACCTTACAGTTCAAATAACACAACTTGTATATTTTACAACTTTAGGAAATGATGCTCCGAGAGACATTACTTCAAAGAGAAAACCGCCCAATAATCAAGAGCATTTCTAAACAACAATAAAAACCAATTAGACACTTAGATTTTAAAATAGTTTCAATCATTAATAGCAATAAAACTTTGGTTGCCTAAGGGAAGATGTGTGCAAGTTCATCACAAAGAATATAAGAGAAAACTTTCAAATATAAAATAAGACCCGCAGAAATGAAAATCTATATGTCATGGTCAAGCACGGGAAGATTTACCATAAAGACCTACAGAATGGACTGCCATAGGGTACACGCTTCATATCTCCGGGCTGGAGTGAACTCATGAGAAATGAGTCAGTCCTCCTCACATTGTTAAGCACACAGTCATTGGCATTCCAGGAAAAATCCTAACAAGTTTCGTTGGTTGGTTGGCTTTTCTTTTTAAATCAACGTTTGTGCTCTAATTTCCATTAAACAAAATGCATTTATTTCCAAGTGTAGGTTGATGAGTTTTGACAAACATCTACATCGGTGTGACTGCCCAAGTAGAGACTTAGAACATCGCCATTAGCCCCAAAAGTCTCACGGGGCTTTTCAGGAACTTGGCAGACTGATCTGCAAACACACACTGCAGAGCAAAAGGTCAAGGAGAGTTTAGACAATGTTGAGGAACAACAAGTGGAGGATTGGATCTAACAGATTCAAGATTAATTTTAAAGCCATGGTGGTGAAGACATGAACGGTCTGAAGGCGTAGTTATGACTTCCAGAAATAGACACACTCAGATAAGAAGTCTCTATACATTTTCCAAAGTATATATGCCCAAAATGGTGTCTCAAGTCAGTTTCACTGGAAGACAGTCATGCCAGTTCATTTACAGCTGTTTGGTGTTGCTTTCCTGCTGTACCAGTAGAATGGAGCAGAGGCCGGACGGCCCGCAAAGCCTAAACCAGCTATCTACTAGCTGACCCTTTACAGAAAACATTGGCCAGTCCCTGCTTAAGACATTTGTTGAATTCTGAAGCTGCATGATATGCGAGGCTAAAATGCTGAATTATTTGTATTCCACTTCATCATAATCATGGAAATTTGAAATTCTCTAGCTCTTTTTCCCCTCCTATCTTTTGCGTTGTTTTTATGAATTTCAGTTCCAAGTATAGATTAAATTTTGGCTCTTCATTCCTTCTCTCATTTCTTTATTTTTTATTTTATTTTATTTTTAAAATTATTTTAATGTTTTTTTTATTATATTATGTTAGTCACCATACAGTACATCCTGGTTTCTGATGTAAAGTTTGATGATTCATTAGTTGCGTATAACACCCAGTGCACCATGCAATACGTGCCCTCCTTACTACCCATCACCAGTTTTTATTTTTAAAAAAGATTTATTTATTTGAGAGAGAGAGCACAAGCAGGCAGAGGAGCAGAGAAAGAGGGAGAAGCAGACTCCCCGCTGAGCAGGGAGCCTGATCCCAGGACCCTGAGATCATGACCTGAGCTGAAGGCAGATGCTTAACCAATTGAGCCACCAGGTGCCCCTCATTTCTTTATTTTTATACGGGTTCATTTTCTCTGCCTTTGGTATTTAGTGCAGATATGCTGATATTAAATTATCTCTTATTTCCTTCTGAAGTATTTTTATTTTGCCTTCATTTTGAAGCTACTTTTGCTACCTATTGAATCATAGGATATTAGTTTCTTTTCAGCATTCTAGTAACTACCCATGCTTCTCTGATTTATTACAAATCAAACACAGATCGTTAGTTTTACCAGTTCTCTCATAATGCTAGGACCTTAGCATATTCAAATTCTAATGATTGCATTCATGTTTTTCTGTTATTTTAGACTATAAGAGATCAAGAACCCACATTCTAATCACTGGGTAACCACTAAAAGAATAATAACAGATGTATAACTAATGTAACGGTGAGACACAGGGAATAATAATATTTTTAATTAAAAAGAAGGCAAAAAAAAGAAGAGAAATTGAAACATACAATAAACGGTTGGATCAAGTAGAGAACAAATAGTAAGAGGATAGAACTTTACATATATTAGTGCTTATTTTAATTTTAAATGATTACTATTTCAATTAAAACACTGAGATTATCAAAATACATACAAAAGCAAATGCCACAATATTTTTGCGTGTAGGAGTTGTACCTTTATTATAAAAACACAGAAATATACAAAGGGTGGAATATACATATCACGCAACTACTAGCCAAAACAAACAAACAAACAAACAAAACAAAACTGGCCTAGCTTTACTAAAATCAGTTCGTGCGGATTCAGGCAAAATGGACTTTAAGACAAAAACATTAGTAAAGAAAACCCACATTTCCTTAATGAAAAAGGGGCCAAACCCTCAGGAAGAAATAATAATTCTGAAGCTGTGTGTAGCTTCAAAACATACGTGTCAAAACCTGACAAAACCAAAAGGAGAACTGAAGAAATTCGCAATGACCCTGGAAGTTTTATCACACTTATCACAGCAGGTGATAGGTCATGCAGGGAAAAACTCCATGCAGATAAAGAAATCAAAACAAAACTCCAGACTAAAATTATTTGACACCTACTGAACACTGTGCCCACACTGACCATATATACATTCTCTGCAAGTAGACATGACCACTTCCCAAAGTTGACCATATAATGGATTACGAAGCAAGGCTTTAAAAAGTCAAAGGATTGCAATTATTCAGGTAATATTCTCTGATCACAGTGAAATTAGGCTAGAAATATATATCAAAAAGTAATTTAAAAGTCACCAAATTATTTGTGAATTAAGCAATACATTTTAAACTAATGTATCATTCAAAGAAAAAAAATCACAATAGAAAGTACAAATGTTTTGAACTGAAGAGTAAAGATACAATGTAGCAAAACTTTTACAGTGCAGCCAAAGCAGTTCCTAGAGAGAAATGCATGCCCTCAAGTTCAAACATTAGAAAGGGAGACAAGATAAAAAGTATTGACCTAATTCTATGTCACAAAACTAGAAAAAAGTAATTAAAAGGAAGCAGGGAAGAGGAAATAAAATAATAAAAAGAATTCAATGGATTAGAAAGAAAATGTAAAATAGAGAAAATCATCAGAGACACAGATTTATTCTTTGAAAATATTCATAACATTGGTAATTTCCTAGCAATACTAGTCAAAAAAGAGGGAGGGAATAAACACATGTTACCAACACCAGGTAATAAAATGGGGACGTCACTACACATCCTCACACATCACCGATGGAGGTGCAAATTGGGAGAACTACGGTGAAGAATGAGTTAGGGGTATGTACAAAATTTGATGATCCTGTAATTCCGCATGGAGGGATGTGGCGTAAGGTGGTGGTTCTGAAATCTGTATGTATGTTAGAATCATCTGGCACGCCGCAAATCAAAGCAAACTAAACAGACAGATTAATGAAATTGGAATATCCAGAGCTGGAGTGCGCATGTATTCTCCCATTTTAAACATGCTCTCAGTTTTAAATTCTCCTTAACGTACAACCAGAGCTGAGAACCATTTCCCAGGGGAAACACATATAAATATTCATAAGGAGACATGTTTATATGGAGATAAGGATATTCTTTGTCCTATCTGTACGAGAGAAATTAAAAAGGAAACTATAAACATTCATCAACAGAAACATTAATAATGAATCTTGAAATTTTCAGTACTGGAATACTATTCAATGCATTTTCAGGCAAATGAATGAATGCCCGAATATGTTGACATGGAGGAATCTCAAAGACGTAGTAAGAAGAACAATTTGCATTATGATAAGTCCAGCATGATACCAATTTTGTAAAGTTTAGAAAGATCCCCCGAAATCTACTCTACGTTTTAAAGTCAGTAGAGTGTGGTGGGTAAGAACTCAGAGTCTGGTTCAGATATCAGCTTCCTCCCAGTAAGTAAGACCTTAACAACCACGCAATTTCTGTGTGCCTCACTGTCCCCCTTCGGAAAAGGAGGAGTCTTAGTGCCCACCTCAGAGGATTGTGGGGAGAACAGGATGAGCTGACAGATGTGAAGTGATTTGAGGCCATTTGTTGTTACCACGGTTAACAGCCCAGGTCTCCATCGTATCTATAATGTTTCTTAGGATCAAGTATGGCGGGGTGGTAGAAGGTAGAACTGGGTGGCGAGTGCTTACCTGTATTTCATGCTGTTTTCTGTTCTTTCCTGCATGTTTAAAATATTTGACAAGAAAAACAATTTAAGACTCAGAGACTATGTTCACAAGTTGAGTCTTCTACCTGGACCCAGTGCCCAAGGTGACTCAGCTGTTTACGGCAGACAGAGGTCAGCCCAAGGTTCTGAATCCACATCGAGGGGTGTGTAAAATCCCCAAACCATCTTGCCCCAGAGACCTTGCATCTAATTTAGCAAATGTGATACAAGAATTAAATTCATAGTGCGTATAGGAGTCATTTTTATTCCAACCACTGAGAAACTGGTGTGCCGAAGCCATGGTTTCAAAAGTCCTTTGTGATTCTTTAATTGGTTTTTTGTTGTGCTGGGTTGTTGTTACTTTGCTCACCTCTCTTTCACTGACTTCAGACTGCAAAACTCAATGAAAAAAACCACTCCCTCAACTCCCGCCTCCCTCAGAACAAATGCAGAAACTGCCTTCTTACCACTGAATGTCATGCTGGCCCCTGAACGCATTTCTCTCCTGATCTCCTGCCCTCTCCCTGTGCCCCTCTGTCCTGGTCACACTCACTAGTTTTGGTTTTGGTTTTTCCTTTTCAACCCTGCCAAGCATTCTCTTATCTCAGAGTCCTGGTACCTGCTCTGCCAGCGTCTCTCCCTACAGGTCACTCAGTGGCTCACTCCTCCCTTCCCCTGGGTCTGCACTCAGAAAGCGACATCCCTCCTGGCCGGCACGTCTAAAATAGCCGCTTCACCCTACTACTCTCTGCCCAACCTGGTTTATTTTTCCTCATGGCTCACACGCAGGCCAGCCCCCAACACGCACAAGACCCAGAGCAAGGATGCAAACAGAGGCCCACGTATCTGATTATTTACAAGTTACAAGTCAAGCTGGCAAGCTGTTAGTAAGATGTTTTCTCTTCTCCTACATTGACAAATATGCAGTCATAACCACCTACCAGGCTAAGTTTAAATTTAGAATTTTCAGATCCTTCTGAATTTTGTACCAGGAATCAGGGAGGGTGGGCCTCTAGTTCCCAGACTTGCTCTCAATCCCTTCGCTCCCAGCCCAGGTTAGAGACCAAGGGAACGGGGGGGGGGAGGGGGGGCACCATTCACCCTATGTCCTAGATCACATGCATTCACACGGAAGAGGTTCTGACTTCGTTTGGGCGGAGCCCTTCAATCTATCAGCTCTTCACCAGCCACTGCCACCCAACAGACGGCTCAGGGATGGTCACGAGCAGAGACAACTACACTAAAAGAGGTTTTCACGCAGGCAGGGAGACATGCCTGGTACAGGTCTATGGCTCAACGACACCAAAGAGCCGGTCCAAGCCAGACAGGCAGGATGGACTGTGGCAGTTTGTAACCCGGAAGGGTGAAGGGTTTCAGAATATGGGCTCTTGGGTGACCCGGTTTTTGTTCAAATCCAGGCTCTGTCACTCACCAGCTCTGTGACTTTGAACAAGTTATGTAACTGGCCTCCGCTGCTCCAGGGGATGTTTGAGGGGATTGCTGGAGTTAGTCCAGGTGAGTAGACCAGGGGCAGGCAGTTATTAGGTTCTGGTGGGTGTTAGGCAGGAGAGTGCTGTAGCCTTGAAAGTCCTCACTCTTCCCTTCATCAAATCCCTGTGGTTTATAATAGAATCAAAGGCTAATATACAAATTAAATATCTCCTTGAAAATAAATTCTGAATTGTAGACTTTGTATTTCATAAGATTTTACAAGAAGGAGAGGAAAGTAGCCACTGGAATCACCCAGAAAAGCTTCTAAGAGGAGGTGGGACCAAGAGGAGCCCAGTGGAGGGGACATTGGGCTGGAGAGGGGTTTCCCGGCCTTCCACACCAAAGCCCCTTCATTGGAATAAGGGCTGAGTGTCCTAAGAGCAGTGTTTTGAAGGACACAGTGAATTTGGGTATTTATGTAGCAGCTTAAAGAACAATCCCATTATACTACAGTTGTAACTTACAATGAGCCCCTTCCCTGTGGGGGGAGGGGGCAGGTCTTCTCAATCATTCCACTTCCTGCCCCTTGACAAGGCTTTCTCTCCACCATACAGCAGCCTCCTCTTCCAAGTCATTTGTGGGTGCTGTTATGAGCAGCCTTGTTAGGAGCCCTGCCCAGAAAGCCAACTGAAGCTTGTCCACAGAGCCACTCAGCTGCCTTGTCTAATTGGAGTTTGCTAACAGCACACTGTCGGAAATGGTCTCTGCACGGATGCCATATTAATTTCAGTCCATCCCCAAAACCTCGCCCACCTCGCGTCCAGTTATGTGCTCTGCTAATTAAACCCTGGTGTCCTTGGGATCGGATCAAGCTAGATGCAGAAGGAGCTCTCTGCCCCTCGACTTCTCCCCTCATTTCCTGAAGACTGACGTCAAGGGCAATCTAAGACTTGTGTTTGGGAAAGGCTGTTTAAGAGCATGTGAACACGGCGCACTTACGACATCAGAACTGAACCCAAGAATAAGAGCGAGTGTTCAGTTATAGTGTGTGGGTGTGTTTGTGCACGTGCGTGCATGTATGTGTATATGTATGTGTGTGCGTGTGTGTGCCCACACGTGTATGCATGTGCACGTGCACACTTTATATGCTGCCTGTGGCTGCAGCATGGAACGTTCCCTTTCTCCTTCTGCCTCACCAACCACCCTTCAGCTCCAGGACAGCAGAACTGTGAAGTGTGTCCGCCAGATGACAGATTGACGTCCCAACCCCTAGTAGCTGTGACTGTGATCTTAGTTGGAACTTAAGGTCTTTGCAGATAAAATCAGGTTAAGGTGAGGTCATTAGGATGGGTCCCAACACAATGACTCATGCCCTTCTAAGAAGAGGAAAAGAGGCATAGTGTCACACGGGGAGAACACCACGTGACCACAGAAGCAGAGACTGGAGTGGCGTGCCTACAGGCCAAGGACGGCCAAGCATTGCCGCAACCACGGGAAGCGACGAGAGAGGCATGGAATGGAACTTAGAGCACTTTGAAGACACAAACTTTGTTGACACCTGGACGTTGGACATTTGCCTCCAGAACTAGGAGAACACATTTCTGTCGTCGTCAGCCACCCAGTCGTGGTACTCCGTTTACACAGCCCTAGGAGTCCAGTATGGGACACACCCACTCTTCATCTTCAAGGCTGCAGGAACATCAGGAATCAAAGGGCGTTCACTGTTGACTTTGCATCCCCGGCTGGTTTACAGGGGCTTCTTTGCATGTCTGTCTTCCTTTTACTTTTTGTGACTGCTCCGACTAAATGTCAGTCGGTTCCTCCTGGACGAAAACTCCTTCTAGCATGTTGGACCGTTGATGTAAACTTCTCAACCGGCCCAAGTATACAGGTAATAACCCTCAGCCTGGGGAGGGAAAGAGCATCTCACTCAAGTGGGGACACAAGTTCCCAGAATGTTCCCCAAAGTACTTGCCTCATCAATCCCAAACAAGCTACACAATCATTGTTCTTTCCGAGAATAGATTCTCTTTGACATAATTAATCCCCCAGGCCTGTCTCTTCCCTCAGCCTTTAGTCATTCATCCATTCAACAAATATTTATCAGGAGGATATTGTATTCTAGACATTTTTCTAAATGCTGAAAACCACTAGGGATAGAGCGTCCCAGCCCTCAGAGGATGTACATTCTGGAAGGGAAAGCCAAACAATAAACACCCCCCCAAATTAGGAAAATATATGGCATATTTTGTATAGCATAATATATACTATATTGGGTATATGATATCCTCTAGGTTCCGTGGAGAATAATGCATCAGAAAAGGCGGATAGGAAGTTCTGCACGGAGAGGAAGTGTCCACCGGACTGACTGCTGTAGCCATCTTTCTCTACAGTGAGAACCACCTGCCAAATCTCGTTGACTTGGAAGAGCAGACGCTCATCTCTCTTATGGGTCTCTAGTCAGTTTCACTTCTGGGTCTACTTGGACTCAGCTGGGCTCCCCTGATCGCCTCAGGTCAGGACTCAGGGTGGGGGGCGGTCTCTAGGATGGCCCCCAGTGGCCTCAGCATCTGCATATTTACACCCTGGTATAATCTCCTCCCTTGAGTGTGGGCTGGATTTAATGACTCACTTCTGATGAACAAACAGGGCAAAGGGGATGGGATAGCACTTCCGAGTTTGGATTATAAAAAGACTGTGTCTTCTGTCTTGCTTGTCCTTTCTCATGCTTTCTTTGTCTGGGGGAAGCCACCTACCCGGCTGTGAGCTGCCCCACAGACAGGCCCACATAGTGAGGAACTGGTGTCTCTGGCCAACAACCAGCGAGATGCTGAATGCCTGGCTCAGGATGAGTCAGTAAACGAATGCTTTGAGCTCAGCAGGGCAGGGTATGACATGAGAGAGGCTGACAGGGCCTCCCGATGGAGATGGAAGGATAGACACCTCCTGGAAGGTGCCATCCTACTAGGATGGAAGGAAACAGAAACACGTATTTTTCGCAAATTTATTCTAGGCACATCAGGTGCTGTTTTCTTTCTTTTTTGGAAAGAGTGAAGTACGATAAAGACAGGAGACTCTTTTAAAAGATTCCCCACTAAGGAACTGTTTTTATTTTGAGTTTCTTTGCTAATTTGTACTGATCTGATATCTTGGGTGTCTTTTTCACCATGGTTTTATTACTCTTTTTCTTTTCATGTGGAACTAGAAATACAACATTTGCTCCTTTGCAAAACAAAATCTAGTTTTTATGATGCCCAGGCACAAGACTGAAGATAAATCTCTGGATGGTTCCAGGGCTGCTTGCTGGGAGGGGCAGCCCCTGACAGTCACTGAGACCAAGTCTGGCACAGACAGGCTGACCTGAAGGTGCAGGACCCATGCTGGGGGACCCCCCACGGTTGCTTCCACAAACAGAAACTCCAGGTTCAGATTAAGAGAACCAGGTCCCAGCTCTGCCACTTCACCTCTGTGTGGCATGGGACAAATCCCTTCATTTCTCTGGTTAAATTTTTCTGACCCCAAAACGTGATGGTGCTGTTTACATCTCAGAGTTCTGATCGATTTTAAATAACAGGGCATATAAAAAGAATTTCACAAGGGACCCTCGAACCTGACACAGCAACATCATGGTTATTGAGTATGAAAAGGTAGGTAGAGTTTGCTGGGAAAATGAAGACATTGTACATCCATTGGGTCTTGCTAGTGTTACAAGCCCAGGAAAGGGCTGGTTGCCCCTTTCCAGGGGGCACGATGTTGTTGAGTGGGCAATGAGAGTTTTGACTCCTGAGGATAAGAGTCAGACTTGATCCTTTTGAAATAGGACAGAGAGCATCTTCTGGCATCGCCGTGCTCCTGTGCCATTCCTAACTCTATTCCCCGCACCTTCCTCTTTGCCCTTCCTCCACTTCCATATTAACCATTTTGCCCCCTTCCCGCTCATCCTTCTTCCCTATGGCCATCATGGAGGTGCACAGCCTGGGGGGGACTTCCCATCCACCGCGAGGGCTGCTATCGCCTGGGAGCAGCCAGCTGCAGCCCCTCTGGATGGTCGTGACTGAGAACCGCAGGACAGTGGGGTCTGGCCATTTCCACCCAAGGTGGGGCCCCTCTTCTGGCTCGTCTTTGCTCCAGACCTCTGTGTGCACTGCTTGGGGCCCCGTTCAGAAGTGCCTTGCAGAGATGTTCTCTGCTCAGGTCTGCATCCTCCTTGCTTTCCCGTCTCAGATGTCAGACCTGCACTGGGGTCTGAAGGCCCTGGGGTCTCAGCCCCATTTACCTCTCGCGGGTTCTCCCCCATAAGCGTCTTGCGTGCCCAACTCCTTCTCAGTGTCTGCTTGTTGAACTAACCCTTTTTCCTCCTCTGCCTGCTCTCCTTCCTTCTCCTCTTTTGGACGTCAGCTGTGGTGCTCGGCACAGGTGTAGGTCATGCACCGCCAGCAGGCAGATCAGTGACACCATCTGGTGAGGGAAGGGCTGACCAGCTGGGACCCGAGGAGCGACAGCGATGTCATCTCAGGATTGAAAACACCGAGCGGGTGGCTGGCTCTGAGCAGCGAGAGGTTGCCGCTGCCCTGCTTTGCCAATGCCATTCTCCTTTCAAGGTGCTGCTGGCACCTTGGATGCTGCCGTCCTTCCCTCAGACTCTACTCTGGACCACGGGCTCCCTGGGAGTGACTCGTCAGGGGGTCAGGAGGAGGTGAGTGGGGAGGAGCTCCAAATCTTAGCAGCCAGGTGCTCCCAGGGCCAAGGACCAAGACAGGTGTGGAACTTTGGCCACAGTCTTGTCACATCTCCTCTCCCTGAGCTTTCCCCGAGGCCCCACAAGTGCCCTGAGATTTCACAGATTCCCTTCTCTCCCCAGTGTTTAGTGCCTTTTGATCCCAGCTCCCCTCCCACCAGCCCTGGAGAGAGTCTAATCAGCACAGCTGTGGCTGAAGTTTCAGGAACTTTTTGAGTGACAACTGATTTCACCTGGAGGGTATGTGCATGTTAACAAGGGTGCGAGGCAATGACTTAAGCCAAAGGAAGGAATTTCAAGCAGCCTGAGACCAGATCCTGCGGGGGTGAGGGGGTTTGGTGTGTTCTGCTTTGCACTTCTCCGATCAAAATTTCTCTGCGCCGTTCTCTCGTTACCTCTCAGGAGGGCGAGAGACCGGGACCGTATGGGCACATTGCTAAGCTTCTAAACATATATGATTAGCAGGCATTATCTTATTCAAATTTTATAAGCCTCTAAGCCAAGTGTTAAGAAATCTCGGGGAGGTTTTTTTTTTTTTCTTTCTTTCTTTCCTTCTTTTTTATTTTCAGGTAAGAGGAGAGCCTTGTGGTTGGGCAACTTGCCAGGGCTGGCAAGGCAGTGGCAGGACTAGAACTGGGACCAGGTCTGGCTCACATCCACCCCAGGATCTCTTCCCAGGAGGTTTTCCAGACCTTCCTGAATACAAAGATCACCTGAGGTCCACACCAAAAATACAGGTTCTGGAGGCACCTCCATCCGGGCAGTCTGCCTCAAGGCCGGGAGTGATCAGAACATCCCATCTGCCCCAGGGCAGTGGCCCCAGGTCCAGGTTCCCAGAAGCAGGCTCTGAGGCAGAAATATGGGGCAGGACACTTACACAGTTGGGGTGGGGGGGCGGGGAGACCCTCAGGATCCTCACCTGTGGGAAAGAAAGGGTTCAGATCAGACCGTGAAAGTCTTCGGTGGAAACTACTGGAAACACTGAAGCTGGGACAACCCATCAGAACTGGCCTGAGCTGGACGGAGGGGCCAGACCTGCCACCACTGCCTGAGCAATCACGGGCATGAGCTGGCCTTGTTGTGACCCAGGCCAGGGAGTGCGCGTTAACCGGGCTGTTCCCAAAATATCAAGAATGGAGAACTGTCAGCCGACAGTGTCCCCAGCAGCTGGCAAAATAGATCCTTGAGTGCTGGCGTGGCCAGTGCCACAGTATCCACAGCAGAAACCGCCGTATAAAACCCACAAAAACCATGACATGAAGTCCCAACCCTTAACACAGGGCAAATTGATGGATTTTCTTGTCCTCACCGATAGTTTCTGGCCAGTAGGGGGCAGCAAAGAGCTTTCCAGGTGCTGCTGTGCTAGAGTTGCGTTTGATGGGTTTAGGATGCTCCCTCTGCCTGCAGGGAGGGTGCTGGCAACTGGGCTGCAGAAGGGAGGCTGCCTTATTAAGGGGCTCACCTCCTTGCAGACACGCAACAAGTTACTTAACCTCACTATCCACGTCTGAAAAATTGTGAGTCGTAATAGTACCCACTTTACAGGGTTCTTATGTCAATGATGAGTTGAAATATGTACAATGCTTAGCACAATGACTGAAAAATAATACCTTGTCACTAAACCTTATTAGATTTATTGTTTTCACTTTATTTACAGAGATGTTCGTCATTTAATCAAGAGGCTATGGTAACAGGTTGTACACATGGTGAGAAGGGTGGTGGGGACATTTGTAGAGACCAGGTGGGGAAGCAGAGGAGCAGGTGTGCAGGGAGAGGTGTTCTGTCCAGAAGGTAGACAGTTCTGGGGCCACTGTCCAGATAAGGATGGAGATATTAGGGATCTGAAAGTCTACAGTGTCTTGGAAGGAACTATATCAAAAGGATATATGAGGTCACCCAGAGGGATGACCAGTCAAATGATTAAGCATGCAATCTAAATAGAGTTTCAGAAAAGAAAAGGACCTAAGAAGGAACCATGGAGATGCTGACATTTTGAGAGTGTTGAGGCAGGGAAAGAGCAGCCCAAGGTTGAGAATGAAAAGGAGGCTGGGCAGGTGTGAGGACAGATGAAGGACAGGCAGGTATGAGGAAGACAGGTAAGGGTAACAGCCAAGGAGCCAGGAAAGGAAGGTTTTCAACCAGGAGAAAGTAGCCTGGAAAGCAAGCAGGTGCAAATGTCAGGCAGGATGGGGCTGGAGAGAAGTGAGAGGCAACTTTCCTAAGAACAACCTTAGTGAGGGCAGAAGCCCAATTGCAGTGAGCCCAGGAGCCGGTGAAGGAGAAGTGGTGGATATCATCAAAAGGGAGACATGTAGGTGGGAAGCCTAAAGATTGTATTAACTATGCAATGGAGATGGAGAGACAAATGGATGGATGGATGGGTGGGTGAGAGATGGAGGGATGATGGATGGATGGGCAGGGGATGGATGGATCGATAGATTGACAGACTACCTATGCTTTAAGTCCCATATGTCAAGTTGTTCTTCTAAGCACTTACCTGTGTTATCTCACTTAATTGTATGAGAAATGTATTGTTAGTCTATTTTCCTATCCTTGTGCTAACGGAACTCTGTTCTGATTGCCCCCTTTGTAATAAGATTTAATATCTGACATTTTTTTGGCCCTTTTCTCTCTGTATGTATTTTAGAATAAGCTTAAGTTCCAAGGGGGGGAAAAAGTAGGCTATTTGGTATTAAATTTTTAGATTAAACATAATCAGAATCTTATAGTGAATCTACTCTTCCATGAACATAGTATATATCACTATCTTTTCATTTCTGGGATAAGATGTTCACATTCGAAAGTGATTTTAAAAAAGTTAAAACCAATTACCCGAACCTATTATAACATAGCATTATGTGAAGAGCCTTTCTTTATAAGTGTTTTCTAAGAGACATCACTTGTCTTTAGGATAAAACCACATATTCAATCATTTCCATCCCTGATTAAAATCTTTCAGTGATTCTCTATTGTCTACTAAAGACAAGATCCTTTGATGTTCATGCAAGGGTCTTCATGACATGATCCTTAAGTTACAAATTCCCTGCTTATATCTGGCCCCTTTTCTTTTGTTCATTGTGTCTGACCTGTCATCAATGCCTTAAAATATATTTATTATATTACGTAATAATTAATAACATTTATTTAAATGTATTTAATATTTAATATATTATATATATTACATATAACTATCTATATCTATATCTATATATACATAGTTTAGTTTGACCCCAAGAATCCTTCATCAGATTATCACAATGGGCTCCCAGTCACCCAGAGTGATGTTGTAAAACACAAATTGCTTTATATCACTCCCAAATCCTTCCCAAATTGGCCCAGTGGTATGCTGTAGTCTGTTCATACTGGCTTCTGAGTGAATTGTTAATACTCAGGAATCTCACAAGCCAATTGTTAAGCTGTTGTTTGCTTGAAAATGACCCTGGTGGGACTATTTACTCTAGAAAATAAATGGACATATTCTACAAATCAGTGCATTTTGGTTTTGAAAGCCAGTTTTCCAGCACAGTGCTGAATACACCCTTTACCCATGAGATGAAGACCATAGCCCATAATCAAGTTTCTCTCTACCTATGCCCTAGTCAAACCGTAGCTCCAAGGGCACCTGAGTGGCTCAGCCATTAAGCATCTGCCTTCGGCTCAGGTCATGATCTCAGGGTCCTGGGATCGAGCCCCGCATCAGGCTCCCTGCTCGGCCGGAAGCCTGCTTCTCCCTCTCACACTCCTCTTGCTTGTGTTCCCTCTCTCGCTGTCTCTGTCAAATAAATAAATAAAATCTTTAAAACAAACAAACAAACAAATGAAAAAAAACTGTAGCTCCAAAGGTCTTACACTTCTTTGATTTTACACTATCTTCCTTCTGACTGCAATGTGTTTCCTTTCCCCAGCCTGTATGCACCACTGCCTAGACTCAGTTCAGTGTTTATCACCTAAGGAAGCACAAGATCCCTCTTTCCTGTACCTCTGCAAAAAGCATTTATTCCATGATGCTGAGTCCTTGGTTTCTGTATCTGTGTGCTCCTTAATCTGCAAGCTTCTGAAAAGCATGCATCTGTCATTATTCATGTATTATTCCCTGTGGTTAGTACAGGAGTATTTCAGAGACATTGTGGGTTCGGTTCCAGACTACTGCAGTAAATGGAATATTGCAATAAAGTGAGTCACATGAACTTTTTCCCCAGTACATCTAAAACTTACATTTACACTATACTATAGTCTATTAAATATGTAAAAACATTGCGTCTAAAAAATGTACATACTTTAAAAATACCTATGGTTAAAAAATGCTAACCATTATCTAAGCTTTCAGCACATTGCAATCACTGATCACGGTCACCATGACAAATATGATGAAAAAGTCTGGAATATCGCAAGAATTACCAAAACGTGACACAAAAACCCCCAATGAGCAAAAAGTGTTGGAAAAATGACATTGATAGACTTGCTCGACATAGAGCGACCATAAACCTTCAATTGTAAAAATCACTGTATCTGTGAAACACGATAAAGTGAAGTGTAGTAAACTGAGGTACGCGTCTACACTGTCTAGCGCATGACAGGTGGTACATAAATGGTGGCCAGCTAAGAAAGGAGTTGATAAAAGATCTTCCCTACCTTCTCTGGGTACCCATGTTTCCCTCATGCTCACTGACTTTCCCAGCCTTAACTTCCTGCTATGTCCCCCAGATCTGCCCGATAGGGAGAAGTACAGCATAGTGCCACTCCCCATCCCACCCTCAGCCATAAAGCAGGACTGGAGAGTCAACCCCAAATCCAGAGAGAAATCAAGCTGAATGGGAATTCTACTCTTTCTTCCCATCTTGCTGGAAATAATTACTGGGGCAAAATTGTTTAAAGAGGTTGTTGTGGTTATCCATTGCTGTATCACGAACCACCCCAAGCTTGGTGGTTTAAAAGAACCATTTTGATCTTCTCCCGACTTTGTGGGTCAAGAAATTCGGGAAGGCTTGGACTCTGCACGTTGACTCCGATCCCCGTGGCATCAAGCGGCTTGCAGCTGGGCGGGAGGACCCCCTTCCAAGTTGACTTCTTCACGCACGTATTGAGTATCTCTGTGTTCTGTGGCCTCTCTGGCTCCACATGACATTTCACCTGCCAGAGCCCTGCCATGTGGCTTAGGCTTCCCACAGCATGGTGATCTCAGGAGAGTCGTCTTTATATGGCAACTGTCTTCCAGAAGAACAAGGCAGAAGCTGCTGGTCTTCTTAAAAAGTAGCCTCAGAGCAAGCATGGGATTACCTCTCATGCACTCTATTGGCGAAAGAAGTACCAGGCCAGATGAGCTCCAGAAGACGGAAATAGATCTCATTTTCAATGGGAAGAGTATAAAATACTTCATGACCATCTCTAAGGTGCCACAGAGGTGACTCGCCCTTGGCTCTCTCTGATAGAAATTGAGATGGCAAAGCTACACTGAGAGGAAAATATGGAGCCCAAAGCACCTTCCATGGAATTAGTTACTATCTCCAACCAGATGTATTGAAACCTGGCACCAGGCATTTAATCAAACCCCAGAAGAAACTGCTGAACTGAGTTTTTTCTAACACTGACCTGCAATCCATCTCAGATGACTTAACCTCCAACAATTCCTTAAGTCACCGAAATAGGCAGAATATGTTCTCCAACTGTTAGAGAGAAAGCATTGCCTCTCCTGGGATGAGCAGTGAGTCCAGAAGCCATTGTCACTGTGTCAGAGGGAATAGAGAGAATCGAACCATTCAGAGGAGATCGAAACGAGAAGAAATGGCACGTAAACCACTCACACAAACTGCAGAAAGGGGGAAAGCAGCAGAAATATGCACACAGAACAAAAAAACCAGTTTTTTTCCAGACATTTGGAGTTCAAGGTTTGAATGTGTTTCCTTGAGGAATATGAACTTTAATCACTAAAGGATTTTTATGTTTATGGATCCCTGTATCAGTCAAGGTTAAACAGGAAGCATGGTGACTCAACTCAGAAGGGGTGCATGAAAATCATGGAGAAAGGAGCCTATCAACAAAGGCGAGGGAAGCCTTGTGGAAAATCAGGTACAGACAATAGGAAGAAGTCATTGTGACCCTGGGGATCAGGGCACAAAAGGAGGAGGTGAATGCTGGAAGCCAACAAGAATGAAACTGTAGGGAAGGGCTGCCTGATGGGAGCCACGATGTAGGAAGAGAGCTTCAACCAAGACCCAACTGTGGTCCAGCAGGGACTATCCCGCCCCAGGTGAGCTACCAGATGACCGCAGCCACCCAAGGAAACTCAGGTGGAACCTTGAGGCCGTTCCAAGTTGCTGACCTACAGAATCTTACATTCCAAGAAAATTCAGTGCAATTTCTAGGGGTCAGTGGTGTGTGGTGCATTGATAATGGTCCCTTTCTGGTCCCTCCTACCGCTCTGAGACGGCCCAATACCTAGTGATTCTCCTTGAATCTTGGAGGCAACATATACTGTATTTGGCAAGCTGCTCTGATCCGTTTTCCAAGTCACACAAAGGCTGTCCATTTTGATTAATAACCAGAGAAAGAAAGGCATTGGATCTGGTCAAAGCTGCCATTCAAGCTGCTCTCACCCGTAGGCCATATAAGCAGCAAGTGCCTATAGCAGAGATGCATGCTTTGTGGAGCCCTGAGCAGGTCTCATAGACAAATCCCAGCACAGTTCCTGCCTTGGACAGGCCCCTGTGGACAGCAAATGTGTGTCTGTAATCCACCCAATTATTAGGCAACCCGAGGTACCCATCCTGAACTGGATGCTGTCTGATCCAACGCGCTACAATGCTTGGCATGCTCTGTAGCACTCCACCAGCAAGTGGGCATGGTAGGTACAAGACGGGCCTCGTGGGCTCTGAAGTCAAGTGAATTACGTGGCCACGTGGTTCTGATTCCCATAGCTCCCACTCTTGCCATATTCCCTCCTCTCTTTCAAGTTAGCACCCGTCGCTTCGCAGGGAATTCCCTATGACCAGTTAACCGAGGAAGGAAAAAGTCAAGCGTAGCTTATGGAGAGTTCTGCACCAAGTTCTCACAATATCTGAAAATGGGCAGGAGCAGCAGCATCTCCGCCACATTGAGGAGCAGACCCCGAGGACAGCAAAGGCAATAAAGAGGTCCTCACAGGGGTCAGAGCTACAGGCAATGCGCCTCTGGCCATTCAGTTTGCCTGCAAGCAGTTTGCCGTGGTCAGAGGCGTACGCCTACACTGGTTCCCGAACACTGACCAGGTCTGGCCGGACCTGAAAGTAGGATGCTGACAGGGAGGTGTGAGGGAGAGGAATGTGGCTAGACGTCTCTGAATGTGCACGACCGTGAGGGTGTTTGTGTCATGTGTGAAGGCTCACTAAAGGGCCATCTCCAGTAGGTCTGTACAGTCAGGTGGATAAAATGGCTAATTCTGTGGATGTCCGTGCCTCTCTTTCCCCAGTCATCCTGTCTAACCAGTGCGCTCATGAACAGAGGGCACGGTGGCAGGGACGGAGACTATGCGGGGCTCAGCACCATGGACTTACATTCATCAAAGCCAATCTGGCTGCAGTCACTGCTGAATGCCCAACCTGCCACCAGCGAGCCCCTGATTTGGCACCTTTCTCGGAAGGGAACCAGACTGCACGTTGGGGCAGGTTGACTAATAGAAGCACTTCTATCACGGAAGAAGCAGTGCTTTGTTCTCTCTCAAAGAGAGACCTCCTCGGATATGGATTTGCCCTTTTTGTCTACAGTGCTCCTGCCAAAACCAGCATCTTTGGATTTATCAGGTGCCTTATTGCCCATCCTGGTAATCCACACTTCATTACTTCTGACCAAGAAAGATTTTATAGCAAATGCAGTGCAGCAATGGGCTCATATGCATGTAATTTACCAGTGTTACCAGGGTCCCATGGATCAGCTGGCTCTGCAGAATGGCAATGTGGCCTTTTGAAGGCTCAGTCTTGATGCCAGGGGGCTGGCCGCACTTTGAAGGGATAAGATACGTGCTCGGAATCAGCAAGTGATACCCAGTAGTTTCTTCCTCGCCAGGATTGCCAGGTCTGGGGATCAAGATGGAAATAGGAGTAGTTCTTCATATTTTCTCTTAATGATTCACTAGCCACTAGTAACATTTTTGTAACTGATCCCTGCAACTTTCCATTTTTCCACTTAAAGATTTTAGTTCCCAAAGGAGGAATGTTCCTACCAGGGGACACAGCAACCATTCATTCCATTGACCTGGAAATTAGGTTGCCACCTGGACACTAGCAAATCTGGGCTACTGTACTGGCTGGGCTGCTTGACCCTGACTATGAAGGGGACTGGGGGTTGCTACTAATCAGTAGGGGCAAGGAGACGCAAGTCTGGAATGCAAGAGATCTGGGGACCTCTTAGCATTCCTATATCCCATAATGAAAGTCAATAAAAAATTGTAGAACACAGTGACAAAACTGAAAATAGAATAGCCGTTTCAAGAATTAAGGTTTGGATCATCCCACCAACTAAGGAACCACAACCATCTGAGGTCCTTGCTGAGGGGAAAGGGAATATGTAATAGGCTGTAGATGACAGAAGGTTGTAAATGCTAGCAACGACAACGTGGCCAGTTGCAGAAAAGAGGATTGCTGTAGTTCTGAGTAATTTCTTTCTTGCTCTTATATAAGCATATTTGTGTAACATTAACCAGGTCTCTCCCTTTGTCTCTCTCTCTCTCTCTCTCTCTCTCTCTCTTTGCCATTTTCCAACTATTTAGCATAAGATATATTATTAGTGGCTAACCTTGTATCTCAGGAAGTGAGATACAGGCTATCAAAGGGGAGTGTGACTCAGCTAAAATGGCAATGAATCCCATTGGATGGATAAAGTGAACATGTGGGACTTCACATTCTCCTTTGGGGAGAGAGTTAGTATTTTCGCTTGTACAAGGGTAGCTGTTTCATGTTAGGCAGAAGCAGGATTTTGCTTGTGTTTTCACTCGGAGGGTAAGTGTGGCTAGAGAGACTGTCAAGGTGGATGTCATGCTGACCAGGAATGGGCAGTGTTGAATTGTGCTGTGCTGATTTGGCTGAGCTGAGGGATGGATTCCCCATAATTTTCTTCCCTGGATGATGCCAGGTTAGAGTTGTCCAAGAAAGGAACATATTCAAGGTCTAGAAGAAGTGCATGTAGATACGACAGGGAGATGCAAAGATGCCCTCTGGGTTCCAGGCCATCCACACTCTCCTCCTCTCTGTCCAGCTCTTCCTCCCACTGTGCTGACCCATGGCGACTCCAGGGCCACCAGGAGAAGCTCAGCTGTGGTCACCCACAGACCACTCTACGAGCTCCTTCCTTTGGCACCCTATTGGAAGCTGGACAAACAAGTCTCAGGTTGACGGGTGAGGGCCTCGTTTTCTGACTTCTGGACTTGCATTCTGCACCTGCTCCAATAAACAACAAGGCCTAATTCCAATAATGAATCCTTCATTCCCTCGTCTCATGGCTACTCTGCTCCCCTGAATGAATTCTGGCTTCTGGATGGGGTCAGTCAATGGGGAGCAGCTGATGAGACCAGAAGAAGGAGGGAAGGTAGGGTGGGTCAGGGAATGCACTCCATGGTTCTCCCCATGTGCTGCCCAGTCACCCTGGATCGCCCAACTCAACCTGTGGTCGCAGCTCCCATGGGTCAGCCTCTCCTTAGAACTCCTCTGAGTTCCACTTCCAGCAATTGCCCTGCAGGTGTTGGGATGGTCAAAGCTTGATCTACAGCCCTGGGACCATGCACCTCCCCTGCTGGCTTCCCGTCACCCTGCCCACACCTTTGTAAGTATTCACTGCAGCGAATTCTCCTGAATTTTAAGGGTGCCCCATTGACTTCAATGAAAGGGCTAAAACTGTACAAGTCTTAAAAGGACACATAAGAGCCAACCTTTGTGACTTTGGGTCAAGTGATAGCTACTTAGAGGTGATAACAAAAGCACAACTGGACTTCAAAATGTAAAATGGGCTTCAAAAGACACCATTAAAATGTAAAAATATAACTCACATAGGAATAGAAAATATTTGCACATCATATATCTGATAAGGGTCCAGCATCCAGTATATATATTTTAAATCTTGCTACTCAACATTAAGAGAAGCAACCTAATTAAAAATAGGCGAAACATTTGAATAGGCATTTCTCTAATGGAGTTCTATAGACTGACCACAAGCACGTGAAAAGACGCTGTACATCATTAGTCATCAGGGAAACGCAAAACGAAACCCCTCTGGAATACCACTTCACACTCACAAGGGTAGATCAAGTAAAACAGAAGGATAATATCGAGTATTGACGAAGAGGTTGAGAAACTGGAGCGCTTGTACACTGCTGGGGCGTGCAAAGCGACAGTCGTGTGGCCGTTCCTCCAAAGGTTCAGCATAGTTACCGTAGGACCCAGCAGTTCCTCTCTTCGGTTTATACCCGGGGAAAGTGAAAACTTACAGCTGCACAAAGTGTGTGCGTGAAGCTCCTAGCAACGTTAGTCATCAAAATCATAAAGTAGAGACAATCCAAATGTACATCACCTGATAAATGGAAGAGCAGAATGGGCCACGGCCCTACCACAGAATAGTGGCAATAAAGCAGCGAAGGACAATACACGCTACGACTTAGACCAGCTTTTAACCATCAGGCTACATGAAGCCGGCCATAAAAGACCGCAGATTATATGATGCCATTTATATGACATGTCCAGACAGATCAATACAGACAGTGCTTGCCAGGGACTGGAGGGCGGGGGAAATGGGAAATGGTTGCTAATGGGTGTGGGATTTCTTTTTAAATAGTAGTGATGGTTGTGCAACTACGTGAATGTACTAAAAACTGCCAAATTACGCACTTTAGGAGGGTGAATTGGAATGTAAATTACATCCCGACAAACCTGCTGTTTAGAAAAACGAAGTGTACCGTCTTCTTCCTGTGGGGACCCTGACTGCCAAAGGTTGAAATAACAGTTGTCTCAGCCTTTTTTATTGTAAAATCTGGTTTTACCCACAGGGGTTGGTCCGGAACCGCACATCATATATCATGAACATCATGAGGACAAGAAAGATGTCTTAAAGGGTAAACTCTAACTTCTCAACTGTTACTACATGAGGCACAGTTTAATTTAATAATTTATAAATTACTAAAAATAATTTTTAATATCATCTGGCCACAATGAAATATCAGATCTAGAGTTCCTGAATCTCAGTCCTGGAAAGGAATAGCGCTCTCAGTCGTGAACCAGTACCCACTGCCCCATCTTGGTGTAGTCGGGAAACTGATCCTAAGAGAAGCCCCTCTTCCAAGAGCACAGGAGCTGGGTCGAAGCGCCATTGATGGGAAGCCGCATGATTTCATGGGGACAATCATGAAAGAGTTAAGAGTTTGAGGTTTCTACTTCTCTCCACAAACAAGAATTGAGCCACTGCATGCATCGTCGGGGGGAAGGGGTGGGAGGAGGCTGAAGTTGGAACCAAGAGCCTAGACCTTGGGGGACAGAGCCTAATACTGGCTGGGCTCCTTTACAAGGACCAGCTGGAACATCCTCACTTGGTGAGGGGCTACCCTGCCATTTCATGGGTGAGGGGCTCTGTGGACCCTTACAACAGTGCTCCGTGAGGTTCTGGGAGGCAGCCGTGCCTTCTCTTGTTCATCACTCACTGGCCGCGTGACCTTGGGCAAGTCTCTGGTCCTCCTTAAACCTCAGTCCCCTTATCTGTCAACTGCAGTGAGGAAAGTCACCATTGCAGGGTCGTCCAGGAAGAATAGATAAGATATAACATATGTTATATGTGCTTAGGATGTGAATCTGGGCAAACGTCCTCGCCCCCTTTCCAGGTCTTCTCCAATGCGGATGTGGAACCAGGTCAGTGACAACTAAACTGAACGTGCTTCAGGATCACCCAGGACCTTGTTTAGAATGGAGACCCCCGGGGCCAAGCCCGGGACTCCTGGCCTGGAGAGTGTGGGGCCAGCAACTGGGAACCTGGATTGGCGAACGAGCACACTGGGGAATTCTAATCCTCAGATGGCTGCAGGACAAGGTTGGAAGCGGCCGTACAAGATGCCCTCCAGGCCTGGGGCCTGCAAGGCTGGGCTCTGGGCAGGTGCTGGTCTGGAGGTCACCTCTGCAGACCATCTATTTTCAGATCCACCTCCCGGCCTCTGGCAGAGTCTGCGCAGATTACATTGGGCGCCTTCTCTCTGCTTCTCTCTGCCTCCTAATCTAATTATCACAACAACCAGATGTGACAGGCTCCAGCTCAGACCCATTTAATAGTCTCCAAAGGCACCTCTCCGTGTTCAAGCTTTCTCTAATTTCCCCCTCCCTCCTCTAGCTGGACACCTTGGCTCCTGGTGCCCTCCCTTGTGCCAATTAGCAGTGAAGTATCATTCTGCCAAAATAATCCGATTATTGGGCGCTGCACAGCAGCCACAGACTGTCACAATCAAATCCTTGTCCTCAGATCCCCAGAGAAAAGGAAAGCAACCCTCTTAGCATTCTAAGGGGTCAGCCTCCTGGAATAGGACAGCGTCTTTCCCTGATAGCCTTACCGCTGAGCACTTCTGTGGGTCTGTGCCTCTCTCTCGGTACCTTGGAAAATAGGATGGACGTAAAGATCTCTTTCCCAGAAAAATGCACATGTGCGCCTTGATCCATATCCAGTTTTCAGAATCATGGCCCCTTGGAGACCATCCTGGACCCCCCCCCCCCGCCCCGTGTCTCCTTGGTGGCTGATAGGAGTAGTCCAGGACCTGGCTCAATCTGGGGCCCAGAAACTCAGCCCACATGATTTCTACGTTCCCTTCCGTAACTTTCCCTATTCCCGAATTTTCTTTTCCAGAACAGTAAGGGGGAAATTCCTATTTCTGTCCTTCTTATTGTGTTCCTTCCACTTTACAACACACCTGCCCATCTGTCCATGTCTGCAGCATCCCTCTTAGTAACGCAGTACCAGTCCCATGGTGTGGCTTTTTCTTAACCACTGATGGACGTTTAAACGTTTCCCTTCCACTTTAAGGCAAATCGTGCACCACTGGAACACAGAGAATTAAGAAATCAGCATAAACGATATTGATCAAGGGAGAGAAAACATTATTTTAAAACACTGCAAACCACAAATCCAACCATGTTGTAACCAACTGGCCTGCCCAAGCTCTCACTGGCCAGCAGACAGCTCCCGCTCCCTGGAATGGCCCGGTTGAGGGCACCCCCACCTGCCAGATCTCCCCCTCCAAATTCCACCACTGGTACCTGCCTGCACACCCTCCTGGTTATTTCTGATTTCTAGAGCATGCTGTGCCTTTCTTCCTGCCATTTCCTGTCCCAGGAGCTCACCCCTTCCAGCACCCTTTATGAAGCTCAGACTCCCTCCAGGAGCTCCACCAGACACATTTACATATTAAAGGCTTGAAAATGAGCTCCAGAAAAGGGACAGAGCGACTTCCATTCACATCCTGCACAATCTCCTTTCACATCCTTCTACACTTAGCCTCCCGGGTGTGAGCTCCAAGTGCAGGAGAGGGAACAGGTGGGCTTGGCTCCTCCCCCTGTGGGATGTGCAAGCCGCCTCTGGTGGACCGGCCAGGGTGCTGAGGATCTGAACAGGGGACAGTCATTTTGTGGTAGCTCCAGTGCTCATCCTGGGCCACGGATTCCCTCAGGTCTGTGGTGGCCTGGACGGCCACAGTGCCCAGTTCCCATGTGACCAGCAAAGCCAACAGTTGTCCTTTCCTGCTCACATACCTGGCCCCCCTCCCGCTGCCAACAGCCACACACAGGGGGCTTATCTGGACTTCTTGCCTCCCAGCCCCGAACTGGGTTTGCCTGAGAACAGGTCGCATGACCCAAGTGGCCCAGAATTCATCCCTGGGGGTGAGCCTCTGGTGTGAGAGAGAGGAGCTTTCCCACCAGAATGGCAAGCGGGGAGTCCCCTTGTGGAGGCCCAGGGGGACACAGGCCACTGGCAGAGAGAAGCTGAGCTTCGGAAGTGGACGGAGAGAAGGGGCAGGTGAGGGTGAAGTCCCCAGGTAAGGTCCCGAGGCTGGTTCCTGAAGTCCTTCCCTGGCTCCCTGAGCTTCCCCCAACGGCCTTCCAAAAAGGAGAATAGTAAATTCCTCTTTAAAAAAAAAAGTAAGTCCCTTGGATTTGGGGATCTGACCCTCGAAAATAAATGTGTGACAAACATATAAAGAGTTTAGCAGCTAGGTTTGTCCTTGTTGTTTAGTTGAAAGGCTCTGTGTCCTCTGGGCTCCCCACCCCTCTCAGCTCCCCTTGCTCACCCAAATCCAAGACAGGCATTTTTTTCTGTGCTCCCCAAAGTGCGTCAGGACTATGCCGGCCTTTCACATTTGGCTAAGACTCTCTCCGCCCAGCTCTCCCCACAGCTCGCTTCCCAGCTGTGCCTCCCACATCTAGAACGGTGCCGGCATGGTGGCATGGAGTCCAGTGAATGAATGAGCCAAGTGACCGTGAAGGAAGTAACACGGAGCAAAGGGCTCAGATGCTGAGACCAATGACCTACAATCGCGTGAAAGCACTTCCACCACCAGCTTCGTTTTCCTTGGGAAAAAAAGTAATTTTCTGAAACTCAGCATCCCCACTTGCAATGGGGAAAATACTCATGCACGATATAGTGTCTTGACTGGCTGATGGATTTGATTTTCGGGTAGGGGGGCAGTGTTCTTCCCCAAACCCATGTTTTTATCAGTGTTCTATAAGCGGGTATAACCTTGAGCCCTTTCCTTCCTAAGACTCAGATAACTTACCTCGACCACGAGAACAATGAACCTATTTATTTTTCACCTTCTACGAGACTGGAATGTGTGAATGTCCGTGTTAACTGTGAAGTGTTGGCCCCACGATGAGGATAATGATACTAACTGCAGCTAACAATTATCTAGCACATGCTGTGTTCCGGACACTGTGCTAATAGCTTTATTCTGCGAACTCACGGCGACTCCTAGCCAGGTATTAACCTGCCCGTATTCATGATGAGAAGGTGGAGCTGAGGCTCGGAGCCCTGCGGAGCAGCCTGCGGTCAGCTGGAGGCAGCTGCAGGACATTTGAATCAGACACAGTCTACAGAGACGTGCCGAGCAAAGAGGGCCAAGCAGCCAGTGGGATGGTTGAATTAAGGAACCAAAAGGCACTTTTGGGCTCCCAGCTTCTGCGGCCGTCACTGCCAACCAGCTCCCACGTATAATCAGTCCCCCACCCCGGGGCTGGTGTCCTTCTTCTTGCTGCTGCTTGAACCGCTCGTCACTCAGTTTGGACTCAAGACACCTGTGATCATGGACCTTTCGGTGAGTTCAGGACACACTTGTTGGAAGAAGGGTGTGGGGCTTCACCTGCAGGCTCGAGACCCGGAAGGTCTGAATGTGGACCAGCTGTGCCTTGAACGAGCTGCATGACCCGGGCTGGGTGACTCACCGTTCTTTGCCTCAGTTTCCCCCAAATAAAAGGGGCAATAGCAAGAGTGTCTCCTCACAGGGTACCTGGGAGCATTACATGAGTCAACGTAACTAAAGCACTTGGACCAATGTCTGGAGTAGAGCGAGCATTCAGTAAACGCTCGCTATTAAAAATAGGACTCTGTAGCAATGGGGAGAACAAAAATGGGAATTAGCAATTCTGAATTCTACAACCCTTTGAGAAAAGAACATCAAAGTAATCTCAGGCCCAACTCACACAGTACAATACCCTTTCGAATCCTTGAATTTCTTTCATAGTGTTCCTCTACTCACACATTCATTCAAAAAAAAATGAAGAAAAGCCTTACCTGAGCATGGGTAATGCTCCCGCCCCTCCCTCTGCCCACCTGAGACACATGCAATGATTAGCCTGCTGAGTCCAGATGGAGAAGTTGATGCAGCAGAATCCTCCCCCCCCCACGCCCCCATAAGAGCGTGAGGCATGGTGTGTAGTCAGGAGAAATCCACAGTGAGCCTCCTAGGAGTGGGGGGGGCAGCCAAGGAGTCTCTGAAGATCCTTGGAAATTGCTTGCTAAGAGAGGGTGCGCTGCTAGGACGTGGCCGCTCCGTGTGCAGAGCCCCGGTGGGTGTGCACAGGTGAGTATGGGAGACATGCTCGTGTCCGCCTCAGGGAAGGGGGTGCCTTTGGTATTGGACTCGGGGGTGGAGTTTGCAGAGAAAGAAGGGTGTGGAAGCTTGCTGTTCCTGTGGCAGCTGGTGGGAGAGAACAGAGGAACAGCACAAGCAGCTACACCTTCCCAGGAGCCGCACAGATGCCAGCAGGAAGCACTCCTTCCGCGCTGGCCCAACAGCAAGATGCGAGCAACTGGCTGAAACTTCTAAGGGGCATTGGCCATCCCAGTGTGTTGGTTTTTACACACTCACTCGTTCAAAAGGGGGAGTTGCTGCCTGGGGGCATTGAGGTAGGGAGGGGATGCTCGTTGAGGCAAACACCGGCTTGCGTTCCCGTGGTTTGCAAAGAGAAAAGTGGGGTCCTGATCCTAAGTCGTGTGCTGTAGGCGGATGTAAACCGGAAGCCCCTCCTCCATCCTGTGACATCTTCGCCCAAAGCTTTTCTGCAGGTGGATTATTTTAGTCCAACAGGAAGATGCACTTAGTCCCCTGTCCTGGTTGGTAAAGGGATAAACACCAGGACTGTGTGTGTGGACAAAAAATAACCCAATGATAGCAAATGTAATGGGCGGAATTGTGTCCCCGTAAAATTCATGTGTTGAAGCCTTAACCCCCAGGACCTCTGAATGTGACTGTGTTTGGAAAGAGGGCCTTCACAGAGTGAGGTGAGTGGGGTGGGCCCTGAGCCAAGCTGACCCATGGCCTTCTAAGGCCCGTGTCCTCCTCAGAACACAGGCACACAGCGAGGAAAGACCACGTCGAGGACCCAGGGAGAAGTCGGCATCTCTAATTCAAGGAGAGAGGTCTCAGAGGCAGCCAACCCTGCTGATACCTTAGTCGTGGACTCCTAGCTTCCAGAATTAGGAGAAAATTAATTTCTGTTGTTCAAGCCACCCACTCTTTGATATTTTCTTATGGCGGTGCTAGCAAACAGACGTGGAGAAGTGACATCTGGATGACCTCTATTTTACAGAAGGGGAGCCTGAGCCTTGGTGAGATCAAGTGATTTGCCCCAACGCAGATGATGGTAGATTTTAACCAGATGAGTTGGATTCCACAGCACCTGCGTTATCTCTGCCCTTCTGCACCGCCTCTTAAATGCAAAATACCACGCTCAACACTAGGAAATACTCATAGGGAACCCCAAGCACATTATTCTCTCAGCAAGCCTCTCATCCCTGCTTGAATACCTCCACTGCCGGTGAGCTCACTACCTTTCAAATGAGCCGTTTCCATTTCTGAACATCTGAGTCTATAAAAATAAATCTGCCTCCTGTGGGAAACAAATGCTATTTTAGAATAGTCATTCGGTTCTTTATAGTTCTGTCTTTGGAGCAGCATGGAGAAGTATTTCTTTGGATCCCCAGAAGTTCTGTCAGAGGACAGTCATGTCCACAGTGCACCTTCTCAAGACAGGGCAACTAGGGGCGCCTGGGTGGCTCAGTTGGTTGGGCGTCTGCCTTCAGTTCAGGTCATGATCCCTGAATTTCGGGATCAAGCCCCGTGTCGGGGTCCCTGCTTGGTGGGGAGTCTGCTCCTCCCTCTGCCCCTCACCCCAGTCTTGCTTTCTCTGTCTCTCAAATAAATGAATAAGATCTTTTTAAAAAAAGACAGAGCAACTACAGTATCATGAAAGCATCTTTATATGATAATTCTAATTTCCCTCCTTATTACTCTAAAATTAGGTGAACAGAGTTGCCTAGTCCAATTAGTAAATCCATCCTTTAAAAATGGACAAGCATGATTTGAAATGAGTATAATTTGGCATCTTTACCAACTCAGAGGCACAGGAAATTATCCTCCAACAGTTTGCCTTTTTCCTGAGCCAAAGACATACTGGGAGTGGCCTGAGCAGGGACTCAGGCTGCCAACGTACAAAGCAGCGAAGTGGAAACCACCATCTGCTAAATGGAAATGAGCGCACCTGAGAGGAACCCAGAGACGGCACCTTGTCTCAAGGCAAAGCCGCGAGGAAGGAAGAGTCCAGTGGGAAGCTCCGTCCCTACCACACTCCCCAGCATGCGGTGTGGACAGGGAAGCCTGCGACGCGGTGCTAGAATTCCTGGGGAAGCTGGCTCTGGCCGGCCTGTTGGAGCAGCGGGGAGGGCCATGTGGTACCCTCCCCGTCTCTCCCATTCCCTGGCGGTCATCCCCTCCACCCCAAGGTTCCAGTCATCCCAAATCATTGTCAAGGCCACGTCGAGATCCCTGCCAGGGAGAGGAAGGGAAGGTGCTGCTTCCCCAGCCAAGCTGGAGCCCAAACAGGGACCAGTGACCACGGGGTTTCTGTAAAAGTCACTGAAGGATTTCGAGTGGCTGCAGCAAAAGGACCAGAAGGCACAGCCCCGGACTTCAGGATGCACTGAGAATGGCTGAAGGTGCGAGGCAGGAAGGAGAGGGCGGCATGAGGGGTGCACTGGTGTTTTGGGGGAGTAGTGTTTGCTGGGGCTATTTGATGACAAGACCGGAGGAAGAGGTGTGTTTGTAAATACTTTTAAGAGGTATATAGTTTTCTACTTTCAAATGCATGCGGATATGCAAAGACAGCTAGTGCGGGGCTGCATCGAAGAGCCTCCTAGAACTGGTTTTAATTCAATTACCCCATTAAGTGCTTCTTAATGGCTTCTTCTAATGTGCTTGAACATTCACTATTAAGTACATTAAAACATTTTTCTCTCATAAGAGCAATAAAAAGGATGAACTACCTCAACAAGCCTAAAATAAATTAACACAACTTCTCTGAAAACAAACAAAATCATGAAAACTAAAAAAAACCCAAAAAACAAAAAAAACCCCAAAAAACAAAAAAACCCACACAATGAGATCTGACAAAGGTTTCTTGATGGGCATACGGCGCATTTGAGGAGAGAACTACGCTTCTTCCCAGGTAGACATACTCCATGTCATACAGTCATCAGTTCTTTTCAAACCAACTTACATTTATACAACTCCCAGCTAAATCTTAGTGTGATATTGGGACATCTCACAAAGGGGTTCTAAAGATCATCCGCAAATAAGTAAGCATGGGATTCTAGCCAGGATGTTCTGAAAAAGAATACTGGGTAGGACTTGCTCTTCCAGGTAGAAACTAGAATAAACCAAAAATAGTTGAAACGGTATGCTATGCAATCTGACTGGCTGCTTGGTGCCAAGGTGGTCATGAGCACAGATGCGTGTACAGCCCTAATAACGCGGCCAGCCTTTTATTTCTATAAAGGGCCAGATAATAAATACTTAGACTGGGTGGGCCATCCCATCTCAGGCTCGACGAGTCGCCTCCGCTGTTTGAGCGTGAAAGCCGCCGCGGACGGTAGAAGATGAGGGTCTGTGTTCTGATACAACTTTACTTCACGAAAACAGGCAGCGTGCTTAGTTGGCCCATGGGCTGTTGTTTGCCAACTCTGACCTTTAAGGCTGTTGTCCAGAACCTGGAATTCAAAACAAAGCACGTACAAATTATCCTGGAACTCAGAACCATTCAGACGTCTTAGGCAGACGTCTGTGGCAGACTGGGGAGAAAAAAGTCACACTTCTTTGCAGCTCCTCCACCAAGGCTGAAGGCTGTGTTCCCACTCTCTGACTTGCTTCGGCCAGTCAAATGCTGTGATGTCATGTCATCCGGAGGCTGGGCCCCGAGGGGAGATGCAAGCATCCTCCCATGTTTAGAACGAGTTTCCACGGCAATGGGTCTGGTTTCCTTTGCTGGAGGATGGGATTCTATGTGGAGGAGAATCCTGGAGCCTTAGCTGGGTTTCTGGATGCCCAACAGACTCACAAACCCCAGCCAAGATCAGCTAAGTCTGGAGAGATACGCAGAACTGCCGAGCTGAGCCCAGTGGAAGTTACTGACCAATGGACTCATAAAGTCAATAAAAGATGTTATGTTAAGCCACTACATTTTGGGATGATTTGTACATAGCAAATGCTAATTAAAACCATTCTGCCACTGATAAATCAATGAACACTACATCAGAAACTAATGATGCGCTCTATGTTGGCTAATTGAATTTAAATTAAAAAAAATAAGATGTACACCCCAAAAAAGCCATTCTGCCTTTAAACATGTAAAACAAACTTATTTTATAATGCACACTTTCCAAAGGGAAGAACAATTAGTAAATCAACTATACTTTTATTTATACGTTTGTTCTTAAGACCTCTTGGCTCAACTAGTTTCTCCTGTTTTGATTTCCAAATGCATTGCATGAATACATTTAAGATTACGTTCTTCCTCTTAACTACTATGGGGGTGCAGGCATGCTTTGGAAAAATCTTTTCTACTAGGACCTATCATCAAGGCATAATCATTTTTGTTTATGACCTTATTGGCACCAAGAGGCTAGTAATACCGCCTGAATTTTCTCAGGCTAATGAGAGAAGACTAAAGCAGATTGACATGTAAATGATGTGTTTGTGTCTGGACAAGTTAAAGAAAATGATATTATAGTGAGCTGTATCATATCAAGCTTTTCAGTAGCTTGGAATGAGACGTGTGAGCGGAAATGAAGTGTCCATATAGCAACGAGACCGTAAGGGCACACGAATCACCAGAAATTGTCTGGAAGCAGCCATGGTCCTCCACGCTACAATCAGACATTTCATTTCTGCCAAATAACGTCATCCATCATGTCAGTGTTGTCGTTTTGAACTTTATTGTTTTCCTGTGTTTGGGTTGTGTCTCTGTTATAATCTCTCTGCGTTTCTGCTGCTCTGTGAGGGGTTTGCTTATCCTCTCAAGGTAAGAGCAGAGCCTTTAACTGCCCTGACTCCACCACTGATGCAGTCCCCTGGGCTAACCCTGGGTTAGCTGTCAACACGGGACATCGCCTCCCTTCTCTGCACTCCAGCCAACGTCTGAAATAAGGTGTTTTCACCTGAACTAGGGTTCTCCAACCTCAGTGAACGTGTTAAAAATGTATAGTTATGAGCCTCATCTCCAGAAAAATCTCATTAAGAGTAGAGAGTAAGAACCCAAACAAAACAAAACAGAACAAGACACATGTGGCAAATACAGAATGTAAGGTAGAACTTGGCAATTCGACAAAAAGAGTTGAATATTTTAACAGCGCACGTCCAGTGATGTGCAGAACAGCTAGCCGGAAGACCAATGAGAGAAGAGAAGGCCTGAGCCTAGAAAGCAGAGCCGGACTTGATGGCATCTGTAGAGTTCTCCATTCACCCACAGCAGAACACACCGTTCTCTCAAGTGCGCGTTGTCCAAGACAGGCCATTTGTTAGGCCATAAAACAAAGCCAAATATATTTAAAACAAGTGAAATCATACAAAGTATGTGCTCTGGCTACAGCAGTATGTCATTAGAAATCAGTTACAGAAGGAAATTTGGGAAATTTTACAAATACGTGGAAATTAAACAATACAAGACTAACCAATGTGCCAAAAAAAAAAAATCACAAGGAAAATTGAGAAATACACGGAGATGAATGAAAACAAACACACAATATAGCAAAGCTTATGGGATTCAGCCAAAGCAGTGCTTAGGGGGGAATTTATTCCTGTCACTGCTGCCATTACAAGGAGAGATCTCAGGCATAACCTAACTTCCCACCTTAACGAAATAGAGAAAGAAAGAGCAAACTAAGCCCAAACCAGGAAAAAAAGAAGGAAGTTAGAGCAGAAATAAATGAAATAGAGAATACAAAAATGATAGAAAAACCAAGGCCTGGTTCTTTGAAAAGATTGACAACATTGACAAGCTTTTATGTAGACGGATCCAGAAAACTCAAATAGCTAAAACCAGGAGAGAAAGAGGAGAGGTCACTGTGGACTTCACAGAAATAAGGGTTATCAGGAAATACTAAGAAAATTTTATGCTAACACATGAAACATCCTACATGAAATGGACACATTTCTAAAAAGACATTCTAAATTCTCAATGGACAAATCTCTACAACTGATTCAAGCAGATAGAAATCTGAATAGGCCTCTAATAAGAGACTGAATCAGGGATCAAAAACTTCCAACAGTGAGAAGCCAGGACAAGACAGCTTTGCTGATGAATGCTACCAATCATTCAAAGAAGTAAAACCAATTCTTCTTAAACTCTTACAAAAAATAGAAGAAAGAACACTTCCCAAGTCAGTCTATGAAGCCAGTTTTATCCAAATACAAAAATCAAATGACATGACAAGAAAACAATAGACCAATATCTTTATGAATATAAATGCAAAATCCTAACAAACTACTATCAAACTGAGCCAGCAACATATAAAAAGGATTACACAACATGACCAAAGAGATTTATCCCAAGAATACAAGAAGCAACATACAAAATTCCATATTAAAGAACAAAGGACAAAAATCACGTGATCACCTCAACAGATGCAAGAAAAGCATCGGACAAAACCCAGCACCCTTTATGATTAAAAACTCTGAACAAACCAGAAATAGAAGAGTGCTTTATTAACCTGAGAATTAATATATGTGTATTGAGGTTATAGGATACATGATCAATATTTAACTATTGCATTTCTCTACAGTAGCAAGAAAGCATCAAAAATTATAATTTAAAACCATCAGGGTGCAAAATAACACTCCTGGGTCTTACACTTTCAGGGAGATGAAGAACATGTGCTTTGTCCCATCCCTCCCCCTAGGATGCCTGAAGACCTTGGACCTTATATGTAAGCAGGATTCTGAGAAGTAGAGGGAAAAAGGCAGACCACCCAGGAAACTCAGGAGCCAAGGAATGATGTGGTGGTGGGTCCCCTGGATTTTCTGGCAAGTCAGAGATACCAATGGCTATAGCCCAAAATGGCCCCAGTGAAAGTGTATTCTCTCTAGCTGAAGGACCAGCAGAGAGGCAGACCCCCCCCAGGCAGGAACCTATAAACAATAACCACTTGACTCCATGCAAACACCACAGGAAAATACTGGGGCCCCACTCCCACCACACCAACTCATAGGGCTGGACCTCTTCTTTCCTTTGGAGGCTCTGATGAGCTTCCTTCCTTCTCATGGTAGCTCAGAGAAGGCCAAGTAGGGAGGCATGACCTTCCCCTCTGGAACAAGGCACAAGCTCCCCTTCTCTGGTCAGTGGAGACCCGGTGAAGAGCCAGAACTTCCAACGCCACCAGCGGGAATTATGAGACCCCGTTCTGGATGTCATCAGAGGGAGGCCGAGGTACACTTGTACCTCCACTGAGCAGGGAAGCAGGAGGTGAGAACATAAATGGTCTGATCATTGTAGAAGACAGTCTGGCTGTTTCTTTAAAAGATCAACATTCGCCTGCTGTAGGATCCAGCCATTGTACTCACAGGGCACTGCCCCAAATAAATAGAAGCATCCACACAAAGACTCGTACACAAATGCCCTAACCACCTTATTTGTAATCGGGGAACACCGAGAAACTGTCCAAATGTCCGTCCGCGGACGAATGGATGGACTCACTTTGGTATGTCCACACAATGAAATACCACTTAGAACAAAGAGAGATAAGCCATCATGACATTCAACAATGTGGAAGAATCTCAAAATAGTTATACTGAATGAAGAAAGGCAACGAAGGAAGTACATGCTGCATGAGTCCATTTTAAAAATTCACTACTCTCTAATGACAGAGCAGTTTGGTGGTTGCCTGGGAACCTGAGAAAATGAGGAAGAACGTAAGGAGAGCTTACTAAGGGACACACAAGGAAGCTTTGGGGCGTGATGGATTTGCCCATTATCTTCATCCCCTGCGTTTATCCTTATTGACTACAACAGAAGGGTCTGGAACACCCATACATTAAATTGAATGTCTTCATTAGTAAAAATGAAAAAAACCAGAAGATAAATTTCTCCTTTTTCTGAATTTGAGAAAAAAATTGCAAAGGGACAAATTTGGGGCAAAATATGAGATTGTAATATTTTATCACTTGACACACTTGAAAAGCTTTGCACTCTGAAGGTAGCCCACTTTAGCAAATAGCATAGTCCGATGTGCATGGGTCTGCGAGCTGAAGCCCAAATGCAGATGTTTCCGTTCAGAAATATGGGCTGAGGGGCGCCTGGGTGGCACAGCGGTTAAGCGTCTGCCTTCGGCTCAGGGCGTGGTCCCGGCGTGATGGGATCGAGCCCCACATCAGGCTCCTCTGCTAGGAGCCTGCTTCTTCCTCTCCCACTCCCCCTGCTTGTGTTCCCTCTCTCGCTGGCTGTTTCTATCTCTGCCAAATAAATAAATAAAATCTTAAAAAAAAAAAAAAAAAGAAAAAGAAATGTGGGCTGAACGCTGGAGCCACAGGAAGTAAAATTCCCTGAATCCAGGAAAACCAATTAACACCTTTGCTTGCAATAAACCGAAATGTATAATGGATCGTGACTTTACAGTTATTTTAATAAATGGTCCAATAATTTGAAGTTAAAATAAATAATTCATCCTCCTTGCTCCCTCAGCCCTACAGCTTGGAAGATATATAATAAGCTGAAATCACGGTGCAATCTTCAGTGGGTCCTTTTACTGAAATCCAGTCTTAAAGGCATGACTGGAATGGTTCCTAATTAGTAGCGGTCCCCTGTATGCTCACATTTGCCGAATAAATGGGTAGGAGTAGATCTGTGGTACGGCGGTGGCCCAGAGGTGAGCAGCGAAGCTCTTCGTGTCTGCCACCTCTTCCCTTCGCTCTACCTGGTGGGGACCTACTTGGATCACTCAGTTTGGAAACCTTGCCATGTTGCTAGATACATCACTCAGGCCTTTCTAACTAGGACATCTCCCTTTCCAGGAACGTAGCCTAAATGCACCCAAAAGTGGGACAAAAACACCGCAAGCTGTGTTCTTTCAATTCCATGAAGCAAAATCAAAGAGCATCTTCTCACTGGGCATAGAAGTCTCCATCCTTGGGAGCATTCCCTCTTGAAAATAAGCTACTTGTTTATTAAATCCTTCCTGAAACTAAATCCATGAAAGAAAAACCTATTCCAAACACTATCGTGTTTTTAAAAATTCCTTCTTAACTATCCTAAATATGGAGAAGGGGCGAACAAATTCTATTTCGTTAACGAAATACATTCATTCTACACGCTCATTCGAACACACTCATTCTACAAATATTTGTTGACTACCTACTATGTGCTGGCCACTTTTCCAGCACTGGAGATAAAGCCGTGAAAGAGGAGGCAGAAATGGCTGTCCTTACAGAGGACATTCTAGAGGGGCAGAGCTGACCTGTAATACTTACAATCAGTAAGCGTTAAAGCATATGAGAAAATCCTCAGGTTTAAGGAGGTGAACAAAGTAGGGGAGGGAGTTAGGGAGTGCTGGGGAAGGGGCAGCTGTAATCAAATAGAGAAGGAAAGCCCATGTGGAGGAGAAGGTGAACTTGAGATTGGTTTGAAGGGGGTGAGGAGGTGAGCGACACAGAGGGAAAGGAAGCGCAGTGCTCAGAAGCGGCCGCAGGGCAGCCATGTTGGGTGGCCTTCATGGAGGCCCATGAGGCTGAGGAGGACAGCAGAGTCCAGGTGAATGGGGCCAGATCGCCTAGGGTCTTGGCTGTGAGGACTTTGGTCATGCTCTGAGTGAAAGGGGGAATCAGTAAGAAGTTTTGAGCAGGGATGACATAATCCCACTTCAATATTTCTGTTGTGTTTTTATGCTTTTAATTGTGGTAAAATACACATAACCTAAAATTTACCATGGTAACTATTCGTCAGTGTGTGGTGCGGTGATGTCGTAAAGTATATTCATGTGGTTGTGTGGCCCATCTCCAGAAGGCATTTCATCTAGCAAAACGAAAACGCTGTGAATGTGAAACAGCTCCCTGTGTGCCCCTCCCCGAGCCCCTGGCGTCCCCCACCCCACTTTCTGTCTCTCCCGGTCTGACTACTCCAGGTGCCTCGCACTCGTGAAATCATACGGTCTTTGTGTTTTTCTGAGTGGCCTATTTTACAAGCATAATGTCCTCAAGGTTTGTTCTTATTGTAGTAGTGTCAAGATATTATCCCTTGTTAAGGCTGAGTTATTTTCCATTGTGTGGATAAACCACATTTTGTTTATTCATCTGCAAATGGACACTTAGGTTGGTTCTACATTTCAGCTGTTGTGAATAATGCTGCTGTGAACATGGGTGTATAAATATCTCTGCAAGACCCTGCTTTCAGGATGCTTGGGCGACTCAGTCAGTTGAGTGTCCTACTCTTGATTTTGGGTCAGGTCGTGATCTCAGAGTTGTGGGATCAAGTCCTGTGTCGGGCTCAGCGCTGGGCATAGAAACTGCTTAAGTTCCTCTCTACCCTCTGCCCCTCCCTTGCCCCCCTCCTCTCTTAAAAAGCAAAAAAACAAAACGAAAAACAAACAAACAAAAAACAACAGGCCCTGCTTTCAATTCTTTTGGGTATGTATCCCGAAGTGGAATTGCTGGATGTGATTATTCTAGGCTTAGTGTTTTTGAGGAACTGCCCTACTGTCACCCATAGTGTCTACTCCAGCTCTAAAAGGGCACTGTTGCTACAGTATTCAGGGTTACACTACAGGCAGACAAGAATGATAGCAGGAGGTCACTGAGGAGGCCGGCTTAGGTATGTTTCCCTGCCGGACTCCAAGATGGAAACTTGCATGTAAAAAGTGTACCAGGGGTTACATTTGAGGGGAGGAATGCACACGGGGAGGAAAGAAAGTAGGTTTTGGCAGAGGGAACATTTGAACGGAGGTGCAGGTGTTTTTACAACTCATCTGATCCATGGCTCTCTGAAGCTGGGATGGCCCTGTAGTGTTGTCCAACCATGGAACGGGATGGCTGGGGCTTCCTACCCAACGGTGGCCAGTCACTGGATGTGTGCTGACTCCACAACAAAGATGTGACTTGGAGTGAGCAGGTCTGTCCCATGGAGGACACTTCCAGAGAGGGATCCATGAGAGCCTTCAGCTACCAGCTACCAGCAGCTGGGAATGTAGGCTCGGTTCTGAGGGGTCAGAGGTCTTGGCAGCACATGCACTGCACCCCCCACAGGGGCTACTGCAATGACCCACGCAACCAGTAATGGTGCTTGGTCAATAGTCTTAGCAGTCGAGGTGAAAGGAAGCTCCGAATCCTTGAGCCATCTTGAAGGTGGAGTAAAAATTATATGCTGACAAATTGGATATTTGGTGCGAGATTAAAACCGTCAGCCAGAATGGTGCCAAGACTGTCGACCTAGCTGCTAGAGAGATCAAGTTGCCCTTAACCGAGATGGGGAAGACTGTTGTAGGAACAGGTTTTGGGGTGCTGCTCAGGAGTTTAATTTTGGACATGTTAAATAGGAGGTGCCTAGTAGACACCCAAGGACAAATGTCAAGCAGGTGGTTGGATATACCAGGGCGGGTTTCTGAGGAAAGATCCACTTGGGCTATAAATGTAGGGCTGTTAGCAGGTAGATGGTGTTAGAGGCTGTCAGACTGGGAAAGGTCATGGAGGAAACGTGGAGAGGGAAGAGAAGAGGTCTAAGCACTGAGTCAAGGGGAAGTCCAGCTCCTGGGTGGGGGAGACCCAGCAAAGAAGACAGAAAAGGGGCGGTGAGTGACAGGAGAAGAAGCAAGAACATTTTGTGTGTTGCCTGTTCTCTGATTGCTACTACCAGCCTTTGTCATTCTTTGTCCTCTCCAGATGTTATGTGTCCTGGAAGGTTGTCACCTACTTGAGGCATCTCATGGCCTTCCTTGCCCTCTGGCGTCCCTCTGGGTTTAGCCAGTGGGAGTCACTGTCAGGACATCCGAGGGTGCCGGGAGAGAGGCGGGGGTATTCATTCCTTCCATGCCATCTTTCCTCAGAGCTGTTCTGGGGGGTACTGCATCCCTCTATGACCAAGCTTTGTGCCTACCTCCCCCTTCCTTGGCCCCAACTCTCAGTCGGGTCCTGCTAACGTTTCCGTCCTTTGCCCAGTGGGGTGTAGGAGTGCTGACAGCTTCCTGGGGTGGTTATTCTCCAGGCGAATCTATATCCCTTTACCCTGTCACACTTCTCCAAATAGTCCATTCATTAAAATGTTTCTTTAAAAATCCCTGATGAGTATCTCATCTGCACCTGCCAAGACCCTGACTAATGTATGTGTTGTCCTGGAAGGAAGGATGAAATCACCCCTGTCAAGTGCTGCCCATAGTTTCACTGAGCTATGGACTGCACACATGGCCACAGGGATCACAGCCTGAACAGTGCTGGCATTCTCGAGAGCGATGTCTTTAGCAGGTGGTGACAAAGGGGTGGTAGGAGCCTAAGAGAGAAAAAGAGGGGAAGAACTCGGAAAAGCAAGAGTACACACCTATTTTAGGGAGTTTTGCTGTAAACAGGAGCAGAAAATGGAGCAGAGCAGGGAAGGAAAGTGAATCCAATGCTAGGTTGTTAAGATGGGAGAAGTCACTGCATGCTTCCGTGTGCATGAAAATGACTTGGTACAGGGAGAAATTGACATTGCAAAAAGAAATGGAAAGTTACTGCTGCCGTGTCCTTGAGTAGGAGAGAGCGGGTGCCTCCCTGTGCAGGGGGCAGGGGCCTGGCTCCCAAATGTTTCTTAGGGAGTTTATGTACAGTACCGGGGGAGAAGGCAGAAGGTGCAGGTACAGACACTGACAGGTGGGGACGTGTGGGAGCAGAAACGTGTGGAGTTTCTTTTCTTATCCCTTCTATTTTTTGAACAAGAAGCAAGGCCATCCCATGATAGTGAAGATGGGTTGGGGGGAGTGTTGGAGGTCTGAAGAGAGAAGCACGGCACGCCATTGTTCCAAGTGGGGGAGACAGGACCGGGGGGGTTGAGACCGTTGTGGTGCTCCACAAAGGACCACACCATAGAGATGCAGTCAAATTTAAATAAGACCATGGTGGTCTGGTCTCCCCCCACCATATTTAGCCACCTTGTGCAAGCAGAGAGCAGGGAAGAATTCTTTTACAGATTTGGGGCTTTTCCAAGAGAGTGCTGCATAGCAAGAAAGGGCAAGAGAGTTGTGGGTTACACAGAAAGAGAGTACTTACAACGATTTTTCAGGAATCAACATGTTAAGGGGGAATGTAAATAATAGTGCCATGGTGTTCAGTCAGGTACTAGAAGGAATGATCTGGAAATGTAGGTAGTGTATTTGATGTATCAATCCCTACTGAAGGATGTAAAAGGATCTTCGTACACATTCTTTGTTCTCAGTGGGCTTAATGTCTGATGGGAGGGATAAGTTTTGCACTGGGTGGGGAGAGTTCACAGCTGGAAAGTATACTTCCTACATGCAAGGATCTTTGCAAGGTCTGGTTTAAGACCCTTCACAGAAACTCAAGAAGTAGATGTCATTGCTCCATTTTACAGATGGGGAAACTCAAGCTTAATAACTTGCCTTGTGTTGGAAGAGCCAGGAAAACTCAAACCCAGTGCCTTAGTCAGGCCGGGCTGTCACAGGACAGGGGGCTCACAACACAGAAGTTACTGTCTCATGGTCTGGAGGTTACAAGTCCAAGATCAAGGTGTTGCCAGGGTCAGCTCCTTCTGAGGCCCTTCTTCTTTGCTTGTGGTTGGATGTCTTCTCCCCATGTTTTCAAATGGTCTTCCCTGTGTCTGGATCTGTGCCTAAATTTCCTCTTTTTGTAAGGACAGGAGCCACACGGGTTCAAGGCCTGCCCTAATGTCCTCACTGTAATCTGATAATCTCCTTGAAGATCCTGTCTCCAAATGCAGTCATGTCCCAACATACTGGGGATTAGGACCTCAACTTATGAATTTTGGGTCCACAATTCAGCCCATAACAGACATCAACATTGCATATGTGTACAGTGTCTGCGTGTGCACGGCTGTTTGTAAGATGTGTAGGGCGTTTGTAAATGCAAAAGGTGACGTTCGGAAAGTTCACGGAAAATTAATAGCATTTGCCTTTGGGCTGGAGAATTCGTTTTGGAGATAAGGTAGAAAGGGAAACTTTTGCTTCTGATTCTTATACAAGTCGTCATTCTTGATTTCTTACAATGAACGTATATTAGCTTGTATTGAAAGTAATGGAATGTTTTAAAACAATAAAGGGAGGAGGAATATATAGCCAGGACCACTTTGCCCTTCAGTATGTAAACAAGGCTGTATAGACTTGAAGCTTGTGCAGTTTTAGACCAAAACCGATGGCAATAATTGATTACAGCTAAGGGATGGGTGCTGTGAGGATCCCTTTCTCAGCACCTTGGTGCTCTCGACTACAGAATGAGGGTCTGGCTGAGATGATGCTCAAGGCCTTTCCCATTTATAAATGTCCATATTCCACAGTCCCTGAAGTTGGCGTGAGAAGAGCAGGCAGGAAAGCATCTTGAGCCCCAAGAAATGAGAGTTCTAATCCTCATGCTGGTATCTACATCACCGTGTGGACTTGGGAAATCCACTTTCCTTCCATGGGTCTTGGTTTCACCATGAGTAAAATAAGAGACTTGAACTAGATCAGTAGTTCTTGACTTGGCTCTGGACTATCGTGATCAGGAGGAATGTCCCAGGTGGCTTAAGGGACCAGTGACTGAGGTCTCTCTCTCCTGCCACAAATGGGCAACTCTTATCTGTCCATTAACAAAATCGGCTTCTAAACAAGTTTTTCCTTACAGGATAGGGTTCTTTGGCTAAAAGTAGTTTCTCACAAGGGAAATGATTTGGGTGTTTTTGGTGACCTTGCAGTTCAGAGGCCTAGAAGACTACGGAACAGGCAGAACTCTCTGCCTGAGTTGTTCAAGCACATATGTGTGGAAGAGGCAACATTCACGAAGATATAAATGGGCAGGTTCTGCGTGGCCAGAGCACAGAGGGTACTGCGGGCCATATTAAAGCCTTGACTCTTACTGTGCTATATGTATTTGAAGGCTATGTTATTATGCGCATTCTAATTCATTATTATATCTGGACAGGTTATTCCTTTTATCATTACGTAGCACCCCTTTTCACATTACTTGATAATACCATTGATACATTCATTTTTTGATACTACTTCCCATCATTTTAATTTCAACTACTTTGATGTATTTTTACACGCTGCTTTCGTTGTACATGTGACTTTCGTAAGCAGCATAGATGCATTTTTATTTTGCTTTATCAAATCTAATACAGTTTGTCTTTTAATAGCGTATCTGTTTACTTTTGTTGTAATTATTGATAACATATGATTATTTTTACCAATATGCTTTCTCTTTCCCTGCTTTCTCTGGGACCCATAGAGATTTATTGTTTTTCCTTTGCTCTCACAGATTACTGATTCTGTTTCTTTTCCATTAGCGGTTATTCTTAAAATTTCAAAATATATACATTTTTCTGACGACTTATGAAGTTACTAATTGTCACTATTTTTCACCATCTTTCTCCCCCAACCAAAAGTGCTAGAACTCTGGCATGTTTTACTTACCCCACAGACCCCCTCTTCATTAATGCACCTGTTATTACCACTGTCTAGCATTTTCCTCTGCTTATAAAAATAAGTGATATTCATTGTTACGTTTTTTGAAAGATAAGATTTAATTAGATTTACCCACATAGTTTTACTGGTTTCTCTCTTTCTTCTGCTTTTTTTTTTTTTAAGATTTTATTTATTTATTTAACAGAGATAGAGACAGCCAGCGAGAGAGGGAACACAAGCAGGGGGAGTGGGAGAGGAAGAAGCAGGCTCATAGCGGAGGAGCCTGATATGGGGCTCGAACCCAGAACGCCGGGATCACGCCCCGAGCCGAAGGCAGAGGCTTAACCGCTGTGCCACCCAGGTGCCCCTCTTTCTTCTGCTTTTAACTTGTATCCTAGCCAAATTTCTACATTCATCTCTCTTCCTTCTCAAATGCATCCTTTTGGAGCTAGGTGCTTCAGCGAGAGTCAGACTGAAGTAAACTCTCTTTGTATATTTGAAAACAACTTCATCTCACGTCACTTTGGAATAATAATGTAGATTGCGTTTAAAATTCCAGGTTGATCTTTACTCCCCCCCCCCATTTTGAAGACGTAGCCTACATCTAGGATAGCTGATGAAAAGTTCTGCAGCAAGTCTAACGATTGTTCCTTTGTGCCTAATATTTGCTTCTCTGTCTGGCAACTTATAAGAGTTTCCCTTTATTCCTGATGTCCTCAAGTTTTACCACAGTGTTACTAGGTGTGGACTTATTCTACTCAGCGAGACTAATGTCTGTTTTCACTTTGGAAACAGTTTCTCTTAGAATATTACTACACATGCCTCTCCCACCTACTTTCTAGTTCTGGAACTAGGATAGGCATATATTACAATGCCACAATCTGTCCCCAATGTCCGGTAACATCTGTTTCGTGTCCCATCCTTCTATACTTCTGCACCACGGTCTGGGTGAGTTTGTCATAAATACCCTCCAATTCTTAGGACTCTCTTTTTATGTCCATTTTAGAGTTGTCCCACCTGTTGACTTTTAATTTGATTAAATTAAATTTTTTCCTAGAATTTCTAAAGGCTTTCGTTCCTTATCCACCTGTCCTTAATTTTCCTCTGTTGTTTTTGTCATACAATGCTCCACAATTTTATAGAATTTTTCCCTTTTGATTTCCTCTCATTTTACTTCCAAACAAATACACTTGCATTTTTGTTTCACAGTTTCTAAATTTTTATAAAATTGCATTACATATCCCCAGCAATTGTTTCTTAGTATTGATCTCTCCATATGATCTCCTAGGGTTCCCGCTGCAAAACCGCATGAATATTGTCATCTCACAGGGATGTTCCAGATCCCGTCTGTGGGTCACGATGGTGTTCTTCCCAGTCCTTGATTCGGGCTGCCCCGCTCATTTCTGCTCCTCTGGGAAAGCAGCACCCTTCTGGCCACAGCCTTGGACCTTAATCACAACTTTTATCTGCCTCTTTTTAATGGCAAGCCTCCCCCCAGCTACGAGCCCCTCTTTTCGTGCAATGATCCTGGAGCACCCGTTATCATGCACTAAGCCTGAGTCCCCTCATCAGCAGCCACTGCAGAGTTTGAACACACGATTGCACATGCGTGCAGTGGGTTTGCATAGCGATTCCTTATTCATAGCAGGGTATCTCTGATTTCTGACCCATGGAGATGTTTATGTTTATATTCAGTGTGACTAAGTCTATTTATACAAACATACACACACACAATATCATGGTTCCAAATTTAGAGTTGAGATTGCATGCAATCAGCCTTAGTCCTTATGCCAAAGGGTGCCCATAGAGGAAAGGGATGATGAAGTCAGGTTTACGTTGTAGCACGATGCACCTGCAGATATGGAGGAGGAGCTGGGTCTTGGTAGAAACCTACTGCAGAAGCCCGTGGAGGAAGTATAATGGGAAAAGCAGAGGCTGCAAAGCCCATGGGGCCTGACCTTGCATCTCTGGCCCCCCCGACTTGCAACATGAGACTGGATCTCTCAACCTCCCTGCAGCTTCCTTTTATTATTCTGTGAAATGGGGGTGATAGTGCCGTTTACCAGTGATGTTTGAGGGATAAGCTCAGATCCTGTGCCTCTCAGCTCTGACTATAATTTATTGAGCAGCTCCTATGCTAAGTACTTGGGCTGGTCATGTCAGTCACTGCTTACAAAAACCCTGTGAGGTCGGCTTCATGACGCAACATGCAGATGTAAAATCTGAGGCTTAAGAGAGTCACAACAACTGATTTGTCTGAGGTTGAAGGGCAAGCAAGCTCTGGAATGCTTACGTGCCTCCACTAACTTGTTGCTGCTTCCGTCTGGCTGGTAACCAGTAGACGGATGAGAGCTTTTATTTTCTTCCTCTTATTGAGAAGGCCAAGTCTGAAGGGAGGGAGGAAGAAGGTGACAGTGGTACAGAGAGCGGGGATGCGGCAGCAGAGGACAGGAAGGAAGCAAGGGCAGCTCGAGTGGGAACAGGAGGGGCCAGGGGACTATATTCCCAAGAACGAGGTACACCCATCCGTCTCCTGCAGGCACCATCTGAAAGTTTGTCTTCAGGGCGCGGACACGGGTTTCCACCTGGGCTCTGGGGACCGTGGGGAAGTCGTTTCACATTTTGAGCCTCCAGGTCCACACGAGTGAGGCAGGAGTAACAGTGCACATGCTGCAGGCTTGCGGGGAGGATGAAATAGTGTAGCATGTGTGGAAACGCCTAGAATGGTGCTCGTCAGAATAGGGGCATGGAAGGGAGACTCAAGTCCCCTTAATTTACAAGCTCTTGCTTCTTTCACACCTGCGTTCTGTTCCCCACTGAGGACAAAGCACTTGACCTAGGCCTCCAGAGGCAGCGGGGCTGGAGATGCAGAAGGGACATTGCGGCTGACCGCAAGGATAGGTTCTTCCCGTTTCCAGCTTCTTCGAACCCTGAGGTACTTTCCCTGCATTGGTAATAAAGCCAGATCGGAGACCAGCACAAAGAACTGAAAGGTGAAGGCTACTTCTTCCGTCAGCTCTTTTCCTTTGCTTTTTCTTTCCCAATTCTTGTAATTAAACATGAGTCTTGAATAATGCAAACCTATAATTCATGCAAATTGATCCCTAATGAGATGGAAACAAGCCAGGTTTTAATTTGTTGAACTTGTGGGAGATAGAATAATGAGTTGGAAAGAACAGATGCAAAAATATGTCCCCTTTCATCTAAAATGAGCCCAAACATTTCCTTCCTGGACTGAGTCTCATAGGCTTTTAATGTCTTCAGTACGATTTTAAATATTTTTGTCCAGGAGGTGACTGCTCATTCCAGGCACCCCGAGCTACCCTCACGCAAGCTTTGCGGTGTTCCTGTTCCCCCACATCCGTCCTGACTCTGCCGTGACCTCACTTCCTACGACCTCTCAGCCCGCCAGAGAACCTGAGCCACTGATGGTGTGATCAGCAAATGCTCTGAATGCAACCCAGACCGAAGCCTCGGGACTTTTTGTCATGTGTTCCAGCGTGGGGAAGAGGGTGAGGCGCCCGTGAGCTCTCTCTGGTGTAGTGCTGAGAATGGAAGCCAAAAGAGGAAAGCGTTTCAGGCAGAAGAACTGCATAAGCACAAGTGTGGGCGCATGAATATGCATGACGTGCTTAGTATGTAATGATGAGACAGACCGTGCTCTCCGTACTGACTCCGCTAGGTGCACGCGGAAGGCGGTGGAGCGCGCTGAGTTTCTGAGGGCCCCTTCTGCAGCTCCGGTCCCCCCAGCGGCCCCAGCCTTTCCCTCCAACAGTATACAGCACTTCACTCTCTGCACAGAATAGGGAGGAAATCCACGTGCCCGTAGGCAACCTATGCTACGGGATGAGTAGGGGTGCCCCAAAATGCAGTCCCCATCTGTGACTTTGCTACTTAACGAAGACATAGCTGAAGCCCCCAAGACAATTCCCGAGGAGGACTCGTCAGACTCAGTTTACAGTAGGACCCGTGGCTAAGCTTTACTACAGTGAAAGGATCCAAAGTAAAATCAGCACAGGGGAAGGGTAGAGGGGGCAACATCCAGATGAAACCAGGCAGAAGCTTCAAGAGTCTTCTCTTGGTGGAGACATGCAGGTGGCACCTCGTTCCCACGACAGTGGAAATGTCCACCAGGGAAGCTCATTGCAGGCTCAGTGCCCATGGTTTTCCCCGGGAGCTGGGGGCGTAGGCGCTCTGCTTGGCTCACGCCAACCTGCAGATGCCCGGAAGGAAAGCAGTTCAGCATAAACCACATTGTACAGACAGCCTAGGCGCGGGCGTCACTCTTTTCCATTCTGGGAATGGTGGGGACCCTCCCAAAATCCATGTTCCCACCTCCATCCAAGGACCAACCTTGCAAGAATTCCTTTATGGGATAGCAGTCCTGGGCCTGCCATGCTAAAGATTCTCTAAATGGGAGGACACAGGAGAAGCAATTACCATCCAGTGCAGAACACAACAAATGACACTAGAGACTACAGAAGAAATAAACTATTTCTAGCTTAGGACAATCCCACAAGCACTTATTACAGTTTACGGGGAACCCGGTGGAGAGATGTGTGTGGGGAGCTCAGAAGAGAGATGCGTTGAGCAGTGCTCCCTGAGCTCAGTCCTGAAGGATGCAGGTGGATGGAGATAATGTGGGAAGGTCATCTGGATGGAGCAAGCAGCATGAGCAGACCGAGGGTTTGGAGAATAAACAGACTGACCAGCATAGGCACAGTCACCTGCCTGTGCTCCCGTCCTACCGCCACGTAACCAATACTACAGACGCAGAGGTTTGAAGTGACACAGATTCATTCTCTCACTGTTCTGGAGGGCAGCCCGAAATGAGTCTTACGAGGTTAAAAGCAAGCTGTTGGCAAGGCCGTGTGCCTTCTAGAGACTCCAAGGGGGGATTCTACTGGCCATCTACACACCTTGGCTTGTGACCCCTTCCTCACATCACCAGGGCCTCGTGTTTCCGTCAGCACATGACTGCACCTGACTGTGATGTCTCACCTCCCCTCCATGAGGATGCTCGGATGACACGGGGCCCACCTGGACAGTCCAAGATGGTGGTCCGTCTCAAGACCCTTACCTTCATCACCTCTGCAGATGTGAGGGGACATTCACACGTTCTGGGAATTAGGACCTGGATGCATGGGGGGCTCACTCAAGCCACCACACACGCATCAGCCCAGGCGCTTGTCCATCCACAAGTATTTATTGATCTGTTGCCTATTGTGCACTGTACTGGGCAAAGGGAGTTTTACACACACGCACACACACGCTCACATACACAGACGCACATGCCAGTTGATAAGCACGCATGGGTGTGTTAAGAGCTTTGGCGAAGACCTTCCTTGGCTGGACTGGGAGCCTCCAGGAGGCACGTGACCCAGCGTAGGGGTCCAAAGTACTGCCCACCCATGGAGAAGCCCAGGGCATTTGCTGGGAGCACAACAGCGAGAACAGGGGCGGAAGGACCTCAGCAAAGCGGTAGAGGAGTCATCCCTGACAAGAGAAACCATGTGTTCCGTGCATGCCCCCTCCTCAAAAGACATGATCGACAATTCACCATTCAGAGCCTGGAATAAAACATTATAGCCCTGAAACAGGATGAACTCCTTACCCACTGAGGTTAGTAGCCTGGGTCAAGCAAGGAGACTATTTTAATATTAAGCCAAAGAAAAACAGTCCAAGAGATTCTGAGGCCAAATTATGGGATACATTTATTTCGCCAATGCCTGAGTCTATTTTTTTTATAAGAACTTTGCCAATTCATTAACTGTTAATAGCAATCTAAAGTGAGAATAATTAAAACACTCTCATATACACAAAATCATATTGGTGGTCAGAAATCCAGTATATGGTAGCATCAATCAAAACGTCATTTAAGTCTGGCGTTTAAAAGACAGGGCAAGTGTGCAAGTCTCCTCTGCAAGTTATAAATAAAAATCCTCTCAATATATATTTAATGAGCACTAAAGATGTTAGAGGTATTCTATTAAGACAGTCACTGAACCTGAGCTCTAGGAGCCTGCTGGAGGAGACAGGTGCACAATCACACATAAACCCAGCCTTGAGAGACGGAAGCTATGTAAGTACAAAGGGCCTGAGGCCCCATGAGCAAGTATTTCTTTCCGACCTGGAGAATCACCCAAAATCCAGAGTGGGTACATTTTCAGTTAAGCCTTGAAGGTGGTGATGACAATAGTAATAGTAATAATAATAATGACATCCACTCTTTGTGTTCATATGATTTTTTTTTTTTTGAGAGAAAAAGACAGACCCATGAGAGACACACAAACCAGGCCTGCTGTGTGTGTGACCGAGTTCTTGCCAACGCAGAGAAAAGACCAGGGGTATTAGACCCACACAGATGAAGATTCAAAGGCTGGCTCTCATACAAAATATCTGTGTTTATTTGAATGATTTATTTAACTTCTGTGACTCTTCATATCCTCATTTATAGAACAGAAATGTTAATAACACAAACCCGGCAAAGTTATTTCTTTCTATCCCCTCAGCTATTTACTAACTGAGTAAATGTGGGCAATTTCTTCATTATTAGTTTCTTCAAATGCAAAATACGATTTATACTATTTACTTAAAAGAGATGCTGTGTTAAGATAAATAACATATGCAAAATCTGCTCTGTAAATTAGAGAATGCCAAACAAAAGTTAATATGTCCAATTTAAATATCGCCTCTAAGGAAATAAAACTGTAGATATTTAGAGGTTCAAGGAATGAGCAATTAGAATAGGGTAATCTTGGAAAGCTTCTTGTAGGAGGTAGGATATGAATTGGTGTGTATATGTGATTTTTGAAGCCCTAGCCATAAATAACATAATTCGAGGCTCCATGATAGAGTAGCAAGAGCTAAGATATCCCCACTGGGGATTTAATCAGTGTAAGGGACTTCTGCACTGGGATATTATCATCAAATATTGATTTAGTTTTCTTTTTATAATACAGTTGGCTTTACTGAAACAGCAGTTCTTTTATCCAGAAAATTGATGAGGAATGCAGCTCAGCCAGGGTCAGTTTTGGGTACAAGGGATGGTCAAAACCTATAGTACATGGATCTAGGCAGACCACTGAAACTTGATGTTTCAGGACCATACTGGTAGACGAGGGAGGAATCGACAAGACTGGAGGGTAATTAGGGCAGCCACAGCCAGAACAGATGTCTCACTTAAAGACAGAGAAATGAGTCCTGCGTGGAGACAGGGTTCTGGCAAGGGAAGCAGAGAGGGTCAAGCAGAGGAGTTTCAGTGCCCCAGACAGCACCCTGAGAGCCTGCTTGCTAGAAACAGGTCACTCCAACACCAGCTGCAGACCTGGGAAATTTCTGACCATCGCTTCAGTGTGCCTGGAGGACCACTCCGTGAACACCCGCTTGACAAAAATGTAATTTGAAAAGATATCCTCATTCCTTCATGAATATGGAGAAAAAAATATATGTTGGTCCTATGAAGTATGGGATGAGCAAGGAGAGTCAAGTTTATCCACAGAGTATTCTCCTGAAAATAATCTAGTTCAGTGACATAGAAAATTCCAGAACGCTGCTTGGAGTTGTCAAAAGGTACAATGAAATATATCCCTTTGCACAGAGTACCAGAAAACCGTAAAGATAAAACAAGTTGAGTCAACGAGGCAACAATGGAAAGACATGGATGAATGAAATCAGAAATCAGCAACAAGTATCTTCAGAATCACATCAGAGTCTCTAAAATCATTTTTAAGTGAATATAAAAAGGGATAGAACAACGTAAGTGATATGGATAACAAATTTGCAAACCATCGCACATTGCAGAGAGAAAGTGTAAAGATAAAAACACGAAAATTCAAAGTAGTATAAATTAGTACCTTAAAACAAAGACATACCAATGGGCTCATCGGAGACTACAATATAAAAATGTCTTACTAGAAAATCTTACAACTAATAAATCGTTGAACACTACATCAAAAACAAGGATGTGCTATATGTTGGCTAATTGAACATAATAAAAAATGAATAAAATTGCATCAAAAAAAGAAAATCTTAATATAAACATTTTTATAATATAAAAATGTCATAAATACATGAAACAATTAGAAAAGCTGAATAGGACAATAGCCATGACCCAAACTGGAAACATAAAAGCAGTTAAGGAATTACTTCCAGAAAAGTGCCCCATCAAGGCAGTTTGTGATTTTTTTTTTCAAACTTCTTATCCTTTACAAACAGGGCTAAAACATAGAAATACAGACATGCTTTAAACCCAGTATGTAACCTTGTTTCCAAACCCAGATGAAGACAGCATAAGAAAAAAATCCAAGTCTCACTTAGAAATATTGCTATAAAAGCCCATAATAAATTACAGACAAATAAAACCCAGCAGTAAAATAAAATTAAAGTAATAAAGTATTATTTCAGAATGAAAGGATGGACTCTTAATTATCGTTAATATTTTTACCATTTCTGGAAGAGACAGATAATTTTTATATCCTCTTTGTGGTAAAACTCAGCATTATTGTCTGTTCTGACCATTTCTCCAGTTCTTTACCTCTGAGTCTCTTCTCAAACTCCTGCCCTCAGCACCCCAATGGAACCCCTCCTCCATCTTACCCGTGGCCAACTCTGAGGACTCATCAGACTCCAGTTGAGCATGGCATGCTTGAATTTATTTTCTGGGAGACCACACTCTGTTGATATTTCCTCCTGCCTTTCCAGTCACTCCTTTGTTTATTCTCTCCCTCCTGTAGTTGGTGGTGCCCCAGGGCTCAACATTTATATTTATATACATGCTAAGTTATGGGCTCCAATTTCTCTAGATGTCTGCCCAACATCTATTGAGATATCTTCTAGTCGAAACAAAGTTCACAGAGCCAAAGCATAGCTTCTGATCCCTCCGTCCCAAAGATTCGCCCACTCAGCCATGGGCACCACTGGTCGACTTCAGCCCAAAACTTAGGTGCCGTCTTTAACTGCTGTCTTCTCTTCTTACCCATGTGCAATCCGTCAGCAGGTCTGGCCAGCTCTGTTTTCAAAATTACTCCCCAAACGTTGCACTTCTCACCCCGTCAACCACGATCACCCTCAGAGCGAGAGATGTTCTCATCTTTGAGCTGGGAGCGCGTGAAAGTGCTCGGAACCTACATAAGAATATGTGTGTTATCCCCCATCCCTTCCTCCACCAGAATTAAACTCCCTTAAAATAAATGGAATAGGGTTCGGAAAGTCATCTATTCCATTCTAACGTGTTGGCGTTTATTTACAATCACTCTCAAACGTGGGTCATTGTCCCTCCTCCGCACCCACCACCGTCACAGAACTTCCTCTGGTGTTTTGAGTCCCGGTTCCACTCGGTGCGAAAATGCTTCCATAGTATCTGTGGATATTCCTGTCCCTCTTTCTGTCCCTCTACTTTCCCCTCCCCAACTTGATTGTAAACATCTGTGAGAGGAGGGACCTCGAGCTGGCACCCCGAAATAAAGGATCTCTGTTCTGATAGAAACCTTGAAAATCTGCTTGCAGTCAACACGCAGACCCAAAGTCTTGGGGCGCAGAGTCCAGGCACACAGGAGGAAGCCGGCGTTCTTAATGCTGGGGAGCGTGGGGCGTGTGGAGCGTCCGGAGAGCGGGGGTGCGGGGAGGGGCTGGGTGGCGGGGCTGAGTGGCCCGCGCACATCCTACGCTCCGGGCATTGGGTCGTGATTACACTGTGCAGGGTAACCAAGCCCCCTCCTTCTTCTCGAACTCTCCGGAAAGTGGACACCGCGTATCAGCACCGTGCAGTGGTGTGCGTGCCCGTGTGCGTGTGGTCAGGGACAGAGGAGGACACAGCAGGCGGTGTGGCCGCTCGGCTAACTCAGCAGAGGCAGGAGTCTTGAGCCGGAGAGACAGATACATTTAAGAGATAGCCACCCCCCACCACTGGAAATGCACAGAATATGAAGTACGGGGCTTCCCGAGTGTGCAACATGGAGCTAGAGCCCGCGCTCTGGGGACCCGAGGGGCAGGAGACGTCCCCTGCCATGTGGGGCACGCACACATAGCGCCTCCAGCGCTCAAGCAGCGAACGTGTAAACGCAACGCCTGGGCGTCAGCAGGTTGTTTCTGAGGTCGGAGGAGGAACGCCTAGACCCTCTCGCCTGATAGGAAGTCATTTGTAAGCTTTGATGGTTCCGTGAAGGATCTTTTGCTGACTCCGAGACATGGTCTTAATGAATGCTGGCAAGTGTTCAAAGTGGAGGAGGAGGTATGCAAATAGGATTAATCCGGGCTTTATCAAAGGTAGAGACAGAAGCTAAGTAAATGTGCTCAGAGGGAGACGTGCTTGCTTAGCGCTTTGTGATGCAGTCCTGCTCCGGCTCCGTCCCCAGCTCAGCCCACCAACACAGGCAGACACGCATCTCCAGCCGGCTGCACCAGTGACTTGATTCTCCAGAGTCGAAGACCAGCTGGGCTGAAAGTCACTGCACTCACTTCCCAACAGCCGTCCTTGGCCCAGTGCAAACTGTAAGGAAGGTGCTCCTGGTTCCTTATAACCTAACGAAGATGAGGAAGATTGATTACGAACAGCCAATCTTATCCCGCACATTTCTCTTCCCCTGGGATGTGGCTCGGGCAGTGTTTCCACACCGTGTGGGCTCTTACACGGCGACACCTGCCACCAGCTGGGTCCATGCTGCTTCCCGCTCTTGTCAAGGAACACTAGCCAGTAATGGTACCTCCTCATTCCAACACCTGAGAAGAAGTGGGTTTCTGGTGTTACTAAATCTGGGCTAAGTCAACATTGCCTACTGATTTATCTACTTTCCTATGACCTGTTGGACCAATGCCCTGCATTAAATTCCCTCTCTTTCAAATACTCAGAATTGTTGGTTCCCAAACCGGCCCCCAAACATGGAGGACAGGGAGAGATGGAAGGAGGAGGTGGGCCACTCCTGATCAGTAGGTGGCAGGTTCAAGAAGCAAGGGGACTTACTTACCAGGCTTGCCTGAAAGAAGGTCTGTGCACCCACCTGCTGGAATCTTCAGTTTGTAGAGAGGCCTTAACGGGGTTCAGCCATGTCTGCTGGCCAGAAGGTCTCAACAATACCGTGCTGTCTCAAGGTGGACTCCTTGAAAATGGCTCCCACTGTGGGACCAAGTTGGGGTTGGGCATGGTGGTTGGGGGGACAGAAAGCACATCACAAAGGAGGAGCTCACAGGCCAGCGGGCAGTCACAGACTGTCCATGACCTTCTCCCATGCAGAATGGTGTCTTCCTTCCCAGTTTTTGTCCTAACTGGTACCTTACCCTTCTGAGGTTTTGTATAGTTACAAAGATGATATATGAATGTATCTACTTCAGTGCCAGTGCCAAGTTGGCACTCAGGTAGTGATCATGGATAGATTACTTCGTAATCAAGATCAGACTTCACGGATTTCAAGTCTGGTTCCATCACTTACTGGCTATGTGACCCTAAGCAAGAATTTAAAAGCTCTTTGCCTCGTTTTCCCAATCTGCAAAGTCAGGATAACAAAAATAGCTACACAAAGCCTTGTGAGGATTAATCTGATGTATGTTAAAGCACTTAGACTAGTTCCGGTTCCAATGGGTCCAATAAATGTGGGTTATTTTCATGAGATTACCACACACACAAAAAAAGTCAACTGATAAATTTCCAACAGAAAAGGGAATGAGAAATACATCCTTGAGACCCAGAGTGAACTAGTTGGAATCTTAGACATCAAAATGAGATACTTACCTTTTAAATGAGATAGTGACCTTTTAAGTGAGATACTTCGAGAGGTAAGAAGTATTACCCTGAGTAAACTGTTCACTCAAAACCGGTCCTTCTTATCCCCTGTAGAAGTGAATGGTGTGTATATATACACGCATATGTCTGTACGTGTGTCTGTGTGTCTGTCTTTGTAGCGATCTCATAGCTGCAGGGAATGTACCTGTCGTGCTATATTCTCTAGAGGAAAGAGCACTAGCCTTGAAGTCAGGAGGCAGAAATTGGGATTTCTGGCTGTGGTTGCCACACGTAACACTTCGGTGATTGAGAACCGGTTACGAACTCTATGAATTTAATTACACTTACCCCAACGTGGCAATGTGTCGCTTTCGTAGTCTGCCATGCAGAAGGAATGGAATTCTGTCTGTAAGATGACAGCAGATTATGAAGGGGTTTCAGCTAGTCTCCAATAAAAAGCAGAGGTGCAGTGTCAGGCAGAAGAAACCAGGAAAGCAGGGTTCTGTCTCTATCCTAGGTTTTGGTTCCATTTTCAGGGAACATTTCCCTTTTTCAGTTGAAGAAACAGATGTGCAGAGAACTTCAGTGTCTTGGTCGAGATTGTTAGGAAGCTGAAGAGCCCGGATTCGAACCCAGAGAGTGTGGAAGCAGAGCTCAGGTCAGTAGCCCTAACTTTCTTGAACACCTCTAACCAGGCGAGGTGGTGGGGCTGGACTCCATTTCCCAAAGGGCTGCAGGAGGTGGGAATGTCACCTATGTGGTGTCAGAGCCATGGCAAAGGCAGCCCCGTGCAGGGTTGGAGAGCCAGGGAGATGGAGAAAACTATGAGATCCTTTATACAATGGTTCCCAGTGACTTCTCAGACCCACAGTGAAGTTTTCAACAATACATCACCTGAATGAAATTAATGTACTGAGAAAAGTGGTAAGGGCCAGGGTCTGTCACCACAGACGTGCACGGCTGTGCACAGAGGAGGCCATGAGAAAGTAAGATGTGACGGGGGAGGCCACCAAACCCAGCCTCTGACGTTAGAGGTTCAGGCCCTTGGGCGGCCCCGTGTCATACCTGGGCCCACAGCCATGTGCTAAGAGAAGCTGCCACGATGTGGGACTTCCATCAGATACCAGGTGACGGGGGCGCATTCCGGCATCTCTCCATGTACAGGTACCCGTGTGTACTGTAGAAACAGTACCTGTCCTGTCTGTGCCAGCCCTATAGAAGAAGAAAGCAGGGCAAATCATAATAGCGGATTCCTTCCATACTTGTGTTTGCAAAACGTTTCCAAATACGTCTTCCTGGTTGACTCTTACACCAATACAACCTTATTAATAAAAGCTGATATTTATTGAAAACTGACAATAGACCAGACATCATAGTAAGCACTTACCCTCCATTTTCTCATTTAATCCTCAAAAACAAACCCATTGTACTGATGAGAAGACTGAGGCAAGGAGAGATTACATAGTTTGTCCAAGGCCTCCCATTAGGGAATTGGTGGAAGGCAGATGCCAACCCAGAAAGGCAGCTTCCAGGGGCCAGAAGGCGGGGGCAAGGCAGACACGACGCTCAACTCAGAGAAAAAGTAGCCATGAGGCTAAAGATGGAGAAATGACTTTGAGAAGTACTGTTAGCAAAGGGATCACTTTCATGCGAGCACGATCTCCGTGCCAGCGGCGAACGAGGTGCCAAAGTTACCTCTGCAGCGTCGGGGCCAGATTGCAGCCCTTCTGGTGAGCCTGCGGTTGGCTGATTCGCCTGACGAATGCCACGCTGGAGTCAGGAAGCTGCTTCCCAAGAGCAGGAGAGCCCCCCCACCCCAGCTCCCACCACACTGACCAAATGGCAGGTCTAAAGGCCTCTGCTGGTTTATTTGCATTTCAGGCAGAGTCTGGCCTACTCATCCCTAAATATTTCATAGTAGTCAGGGCAAGAAAGATGCCTGTTGTTTAATTTATACCTTAATTTTCTGCCTTTAACCGCTGTCCTTGCCTGAAGTTGGAGCTGGAATCTGGGGAGAGTCTGGGCCTGGATTTAGAAAGGCCCCGGTGTCCAACAGCACCTGCTTTCTGGGATCCTTATGAGATTAAAGCAAGGGACGTGTACACGCTGCCAGACCCTTTTCCCAAAAGCCAGGGCAGACAAGAAAGGCCGGCTCCGGGAGGCCCACAGAGCAGCCTCCCCAGGACATCCCACATCTCTTTCTTGTCCTGTAACAGAATTACTCCTGCTTCTAAGTAAGGTGGAAAGACTGGGGAGACCCTACCACCCCCCACTGAAACCCCGCTGGAGTGCCATTGCTGGGTCGCGGCCTCGCCTGAGGGGCCCTCTTTCTTAAGCATTGATTCCTTGATGTCCCCGCCACTGGGGGTCCCGTGCAGGCAAGCTTGACTCTTCTAGAAAGGATGACCCCAATCCCTCTGCTGCTCACGGGGGCCACAGTCCTGCACCCCTGAGCCAGTCTGTTTCTATCCCCAAGCTCAGTCTCTTTGAGCAAACCCTTGAGGCTGGGTGGCTGGGGAGGGGTCCCGGCTTTCCTGACACGGCCTTGCTTCGCATCAGAACCCACCCCTCCACGGAGGGCCATCTGAGACGCTGGGTCTCACAGGCCTGTTTAACTGCTACTCTTCATAGTAGCAATACTTCACTGAAAATGCTAAATGGAGATAAATGTTGAAATGAACAAGATGTGGATATAATTGGTCTGAACCGGTCTGTGCAGGCAAACGGGTCCTACGCCACCAGAGCTAAGAGCCACAGGAAGTGGAAGGAAATACGGTTCTTGTTTCCAGATTGCTTTGGCAAGTGGCTGAGACTGTGAGCCTTACTGTGTTATGGCCTATCTCGCTTCCTCCTGGCATTGGAAAGGCAGAGAAGGGCATGTGAATCCCATGGCAGGGACGGCAATGAGGAGGGAGCTCATGGATGAGGGTGCATTGAAGCCAAGTCTCAAAGGCCGGTGGGAGTGCAGTGTTCTGCAGAGACAGGGCGGGGATGCGGACGGCGGAAGCCCACAGAAAGCTCTGGCTCTGGTGTGATGTTCAGGGAGGATGGGGTCATCCAGGCAGCAGAAGCAGAGGATAAAAGAAAAGACAAAGCAGGGGGGTGGGAGTGGAAGAGTAGTTTGCTGGGGCCCAGAACACTCTCCAGGAAGTTTAGATTTGATTCCCAGGGGAGTACAGAGTGCCTCCAGGGATTACAGTGGGGCAGTGGTCCCATCAGACCTGGATTCAGGAAGCTGCTGGCGGCCTCCGCATGTGTCCTAGGGAAGAGACTGTGGAGAGGGCACATGAGGAGGCTGCTGGGGTCCAGGTGAGAAGAGCTGCAGCCCCCTGGGACAGGGGGGAGGGGAGCGGTGACAGGGAACATCAGCAGGACTCCACGCTCCCCAGCAGGGCTACTGGGAGCCCTTGTTACCTGCTCTTCTGGATCAGGAGACAGCTGAGCGTGGGAATAAAGGAGGGCTGGTTCATGGTGCTGTTGGCAACGCAGCTTAACAACGGGCTTAGATGATAATTTCAGGGCTGCAGACCCCGTTAGGGTCTCATTAGAGGCTCGCCCAAGGCTCTAGCTTTGCTTTCCGGGCAACTTTCAGTGACGGCGTCATGGTGGTGAAAGGGAGAGATCCAGAAGTTTCCATGATGGATGTCCTGGGTGTAGCCTGATTTATGGGCAGAGCTCCGGAGAAAGGCAGCTCCTACCACAGCAACGCAGACCTGCGATTCAACCCCTCTTGCACCTGTTTCTGGCAAATATAATGATAATTAATTTTAGGGTCATTTTTTTGGATACCCTCCCCAAATAGAACTTGTGTATTCGCATTATCATGCCCATTTCACAGGATCCAAAAGCATACTCGCATCAGAAGAGAAGATTCCCACAGTTCGCAAAGGCCCCAACTGGGCTCTGTGGCATTTTCTCTGTGTGCTGGTCTAAATACACTCCAAAGCAAACTCCAATGTCAAGCTGACCTGAGCTTAAACTTGAGTCCTCAGGAAGAACGAGAGCTTTGGAAATGTATGTTGTACACTTAAAAGCTGTCCTCAATGTTGCTTTCAGTAATCATAATACTGGCTAGTATTTACTGAGCACTTCCCAGCACCTGGCTCCGCGCTAAGCGGCTTACACACGTGACCTCATTTCATTCTAACAACCATGGAGGTAGAGTCTGGTATCCTCGAGTAACCTAAGAGGAAGCCGAGGCCAGAAGTGCTTAGCACGCTCACCAAGGCTCCCGCTAACAAGTGGCAAGTCAGGGAACTGACCTCCGTTCCTTCTGACTCTCGAGACCTGGCAAATATGTATGGTGCTCTAGGCCTAACATGACCTCTTGCAGGCGGCAATTTGCTTTTTTTTTTTTTTTCCAAGACAACACAAAGACGTTACTATTAATAGTCTCTGTGCAGCTGAAGCAACAGAGGCTTGGAGAGCTTCAGTGACTCACTGCAGAGTCATACGGCTCCAGAGTGGCTTGCTGGGGATTTTCAACAAGCTCCCCTGACTCCAAAATACATGGGTGAGTCAGGTACACAGCCCATCCTGTTCTTGCTCTAACCTGTTCCTCTTCCTTTTCTCGTTCCCTATTTTGGTCCATGGCACTGCCAAGTCACCCCCGCTCAGAACCAGAACCATCTCGATTCTTGTCTCCTTTCTCCCCGCCCACACGCCCCGTCACCACGGCCTCCTTCTTAATTTCCGAAACCTCTCTTCCTCCTCTCTGGTTTCATCTCCCTGGACTTAAATAGAGCCTCCAGCTCCAACAGCTCACTAGCTCACTGGCCATTCGGGGCGCGCTCTTCCTCTCCCCGGGGGCGCTCCCACGCCGGCTGGCCAGCACCAGGAGGCACCTGCAGGGCTTTGTGGGACACAGATCTAGAGATTCTAGATTCCGTAGGTCTAGGGTGGGCTCCCAACTTTGCATCTCTAAGGACTCAACTTTGAGAACCACTGTGCTACCCCGAGCCCCCCAGGATGATCCCTTCACTTCTGTGCATATGAATAAACTCTCCACGTCCCCAAGAGGGTCTAGGGCAGACAAGGCCCCGTAGTTTGAAACCTTTAGTCTCTGTGAGCCCAGGTGAGGTGAAATAGACCCAAATCACTGCAGAAACAAGAGCGGGGAGGCACCGCTCATGCTGATCTTGCCAGCCCGCGTACAGGAATTTTCCTCGGCTCAAAGAAAGAAACTAAACCCTGAGGGTAAGGAGGTCTGAGTGAGCAGGTCATGGGCAGCTCCTCTACATTAACAGTATTTTTCCCAGTTTCAATTTTTTATGGATTTGTTTGAACATTTCTTCATTATTCTAGGTGACTAGAATACATGAACAAAAATGCTTGTTCTCTTTGGTTAAGTATTATGGCACACGAACCCTGTTCTTAGATACCAGGGACACCAAGGAAAAAGAAACTGAGAGAATGGGAGGGGAGGTGGGTGGGGGGATGGGGTCACTGGGTGATGGGGGGCGTGAAGGAGGACACGGGATGGAATGAGCACTGGGTGTTGTATGCAACTGATGAATCACTGAATTCTACCCCTGAAACTAATAATACATTATATGTTAACTACATTGAATTTAAATTAAAAATTTTTTAAATCAAATAAATAATAAAAAATACTACTCTTAAAATAAAATGAAATAAAATACTCCTGTAAAAAAAAAAATTATTTCCAAGTCCCCTAGGAAGGCAGGAAGACAGTCACTGCTTAGACCCGCAGTTGGGTTTGGGAGATCCAGGCCTTGTACATCGGCTTAAAAATCCTGCTGATAAAACTGTGGTCAGGACTGTGACTTGCCAGTCACTGTAACACACTATATTAATAAAGAACAAAAACCACATGGTCATCTCACCTGATGCAGAAAAAGCATTTGACAAAAATCCAATGCCCTTTCGTGACAAAAACACTCAATAAACTAGGAATAAAAAAGAGACTTCTCAGCTTGACAGAAGTGTATCTACGAGAAACCCACTATCACCATCCTCAAGGCTGAAAGACAGAACGTTTAGCCTCGGAGGTCAGGAACAAGACGAGCACGTCTGCTTTTGTCACTGCTGTTCAACATTTTACTGGAGGTTCTAGTCAGGACAATTAAGCAAGAAAAAGGAAAAGAGGAAGACGTGAAGCTATCTCTGTAGATGATATTATCTTGTGTATAGAACAGCTGAAGGAATCCACTGGAGCTTCCTCTGCAGCTAATACATGAGGTCAGCAACTTCGCAGGATGCAAGATCAATACACAAATTTAATTGTTTCTATACACCAAAAAGAACAACCCTAAAATGAAATTAAGAAGGCAATTCCATTCACAATAGCACTAAAAAGATTAAAATTGTTTAAAAATAATTTTAAAAAAGAAGCACAAGATTCACACACTGAAAAGTATAAAATGTTGTTGCCAATAAGTAAAGATCAAGTAACAAAAGCCCATGTTCATGGATCAGAAGACCTAATATCGGCAAAACAACAATAACCCCCAAAGAGATCTAGAGATTTTTAGTTAATCTTTCTCAAAATCCCAGCTGGTTTTATTCTGCAGACATTGGTAAGAAGATTCCAAAATTCATTTGGAAGTGCCAGGGACCTAGAATAGCCAAAACAATGTTGACAAAGAACAAAGTTAGATGATTGACAATTTTGAGGCTTTCTACAAAAGTAGCATCACGAAGGTGATGTTGTCCTGGCCTAGGGGGGACATGCAGATCAATAACGCAACAGAAATCCCAGGAATAAATGCTTACATTTACGGTTGACTGATTTGCAACAAGGGCGCCAGAAAAATTCAATGGGGGAAAGATTGTATTTTCAACAAAGGTGACATCACAACTGTAGTCATAATGACCCCTCCCTTGTACCATTTAAAAACAAAATTCCCAGCAGATCAGAAATCTACATGTAAGAACTGAAAGTATGAAACTCTTAGAAGAAAAGAAGGAGATAATCTTCATGCCCTGGGGGCTGGCAGTGGCTTCTTAGATTCAGCACCAAAGCAAAGCACCAAGAGAAAAAAATAAACTGGATTTCAAAACAATTAAGAACTTTTGTGGTGAAAATGATACTCTCCACAAAGTGAAAAGACAACCTAGAGTGGGAAAAAACATTTGCAAATCATGTAGCAATAAGGGACCTTTACCCAGAATATTTTTTTTTTAAGATTTTATTTATTTATTCGACAGAGATAGAGACAGCCAGCGAGAGAGGGAACACAAGCAGGGGGAGTGGGAGAGGAAGAAGCAGGCTCCCAGCAGAGGAGCCTGATGTGGGGCTCGATCCCATCACGCGGGGATCACGCCCTGAGCCGAAGGCAGACGCTTAACCGCTGTGCCACCCAGGTGCCCCTACCCAGAATATTTTTTAAAACTTATACAATACTAAAAGGGGGGGCACTTAAAGTGGACAAAAGGAACTTTGAATAGACATTTCTCCAAAGACATACGGATGGCCAACAACCACATGAAATTATGCTCAACCTCATTAGTCATTACAGAAATGCAAATCACAACCACAGTGTGCATGACACTCCCCTGGTGACGCACACAGTGCTGGTGGGAATACGAAACAGTGCAGCCACTTTGGAACACAGGCTGGCCGTTGCTCAAACGGTTAAAGACAGAGTTACTGTAGGACCCAGCAATTCCACTGCTAGGTATATGCCCAAAAGACTTGAAACCGGCCCGCAAAACAATGTGTGCGAGAATGTTCGTGGCAGCATTATTCCTAACAGCCAAAAAGTGGAGACAGCCCAAATGTGTATCAACTGATGAATGGATAAACAATGGTGGTACCTTTGGACAATGAAAGCTATTCTGCCGTGACAAGAATGAAGTACTAACTGAGGCTAAAATATAAACGAACCTTAAAGACATTATGCTAAGTAAAAAGATTCAGACACAGGCGGCCACATAGTACATGTTTCCCTTTACTCAAAATATCCAGAACAAGCAAATGTACAGAGACGGAAAGATTCGTTCCCCTCAAGGGAGCTGGAGGGCTGACGGGAACAGAGAGACGGGGGAGTGAGAGCTGATGAGAATGGGATTTCCTTTTGGAGTGAAGAAAAAGTCCCCCAGTTACATTGTGGTGGTTATGCAACTCTACCAAAACACATGGAAATGTACACTTTAAAGGGGTTGAATTTATGGTATGTGAATTATATCATAATAAAGTGACTTTTAACAATCCCATTCGGATGAGCTTTTGGCCGGACCTGGTAGAATAAACAGGTGGTGCAAGGGAAGATGGCGCTGAGGAAATCACCCAGAATGCAACGTGGAGCTACAAAGAAGGGACGGATCTGGCAAGAAGCACAAAGGCTGGATCGGGAGCCTCCAACCCCCATGTGATAACGATGCTGGAAAAAGGCAATAAATGGATCTGACAATGGACATCATAACCAAGAATATTCCAGAAGTGAAGTGTTTTTGTTTTTGTTTTGCAAGACACACTCGCCCATTAAAACATGATATACTGAGTTCTAAGCAGAGGCTTAGATATCTTGAGAGACTTGAAACATAAAGAAAACAGAAAATGCTAGAAGCTTTCCAAAAAGAATAGTTCACCTACAAAGAAATCCTTTTGAGGAAAGATTTTTCACCAGGGGGAAAAAAAAGATGCAGAAATGGATAGTATCCTCACGATGCCAAAGGAAAGTAATTTCCAACCCCAAATTCTCACTAAGTCATAATTTATGCGCAATGAAAAGTTGTGGGTAAATGCATGACTCTGGAGCCAGACGGGCGGATGAAACCGAGCTCTGCTACATGTTACCTCTGTGGCCTTGGGCACAGTCTGCCTGAGTCTCCTGACCTGCCACGTGGACATAACCACCCCATAGGGTGCTGTGGGCAGTAAGAGAACGTGTGCGTGTATGTAATGGTGCTCAGAACATGCGTGGCACATAGAAGCACTATTTAAGGGTTAGTTACTAACTCAAGAGATATAATTTGACAATGAATATGGAAAACAGCTTTCCAGTCCTATAACCCAGAAAGTTATTTTAGTAACATTTAGTATCAGATAAAAAAAAGAACCAAAAGAAAAAATATTAAAAGAATAAAAGAATCAACCCAACTAAAGGATAAAATAAACCACCCATCAAAAAGATATCACATGCGGGAGCTTGCTTATGTCTTTGGGCACAAAACAACCTCAAGGTGTATGCAATAAAAATTAAAGAAAAAAAAGGACAAATCCACAATGATGGTATATTTTAATGTAAAAGATAACACACTGGGGGCGCCTGGGTAGCGCAGTCGTTAAAGCGTCTGCCTTCGGCTCAGGGCGTGATCCCGGCGTTCCGGGATCGAGTCCCACATCGGGCTCCTCTGCTGTGAGCCTGCTTCTTCCTCTCCCACTCCCCCTGCTGTGTTCCCTCTCTCGCTGGCTGTCTCTCTCTGTCAAATAAATAAATAAAATCTTTAAAAAAAAAAAAAAAAGATAACACACTGTCCACCTCACAAACCTCATAAAAATGTTTCAACAAATTCGAGTTGATAGTTCCCCATTTCTTGCTGTGTATGATTAAATTAGAAACCAACAGTGTGAGAGTAGAACAGATAGAACCCCCACCACGTGTACCTCGAAGAAGAGTAAATATGAGCAAGTCAAGTGTTCAACAACGTAGAAAAAAGTAGATTATAGGAATGGAGGGTATAACAGAGAAGGCTGCTGAAAATTTAGAATTTAGAGTCCACTAATATTTTGTTCTAAAATTCCCTTCCTATTTGCTGCCATCTGTAAAATATTGTTACTTTTATTTTTACACATACATTCAAAATGTTATTAAATTCCTAAAATTGTGAGACTCATACCATAAATAGCATGCCTCTGTGTGTTTGTAATGTTTAATAGAGATTATAAATTCCAGGAGGAGAAGGATGATGATTTATTCACTACCGTATCCCCATTCCATATAATACTGCTTGGCATCTAGAAGTGTGATAAATATTTATTGAATATTGTCTTTGAATATGAAGTAAAATGAGTCGGAAGCTCACCCTAAGAGACTTTTGTAGAGTCAAACACAAGTGGATTATAATCTTGGTTCTAGAGCATTCTGGCTGAACTCCAGGAAAGTGTAATGTCTCTCACTACAATTTCCTACAACATAAAATGGAAATGACAATAGCTACTTTGCAAGGACCTTGCAGGACTTGGAAAGGAGGACCGAGTGCCAACTCTTAAGTCGATGCTCTGTTCTGTGATGCTGGGGCTGGGACCACAAACCACATTTCTGCTGATTCCTTGTTCAGCGCTGGCTGGCGAGGGTGGGAGCAACACTAGAAAGGAATGCCAGGGCAGGGGAGACCGAGGGTACTCGCTCCTTCCTGTTTGCTCCCCATGCACTTCCTGTTCACTTCCTGTTCCTGTGAGCATGGCAGCTCCAGGCTTCCCCACGCTGGATGGACTCTCCCTTCCCTTGGGAGTGATTGGATCCACTTTGCAGCTTCTTCAGGGCCCCTCAGACACACCAGCACCAGTGGGGCAGCCCCTTCCTCAGAAGTCTCTGGGCAATGCCATCCCTCCTGTAAATGTCTAAATTTTAATGGAAGTCATTCCAGTTTTCTCTCTTCGATCCCGGAGCTCTGAAATCGCCACCTCTGTGTACCTTAGAGTTTCCTTTCTATCCTTTTGCTAACCTAACTAGCAATTCTCTCTATTAGAGTCTCTGTTCAAGTATCTTGTGTGGTTACTATCTCCTTTCTTTCCTTATTTTTTAAAAGATTTTATTTATTTATTTGATACACAGAGAGAGAAAGAGAGCACAAGTAGGGGGAGCAGCAGAGGCAGAGGGAGAAGCAGGCTCCCCACTGAGCAGGGAGCCTGATGCGGAACTCAATTCTAGGACCCTGGGATCATGACCTGGGCCGAAAGCAGACGCTTAACTGACTGAGCCACCCAGGCGCCCTATACTTATTTTTTTTTAATTTAAATTTTGTTAGTTAACATACAGTGCAATATTGGTTTCAGAAATAGAATTCAGCGATTCGTCGCTTATGTACAATACCCAGCGCTCATCACAGCAAGTGCCCTCCCTAATACCCATCACCAATCTAGCCCATGCCCTGCCCTCGTCCCTCCATCAACGCTGTTTGCTCTCTATCATTAAGAGTTTCTTATGGTTTATTTCCCTCTCTGCTTTTTTTTCTTTTCCCCTTTCCCATATGTTCATCTGTTTTGTTTCTTAAATTCCACATATGAGTGAGATCATACGCTATTTGTCTTTCTCTGACTGACTTATTTCACTTAGCATGATACACTCTAGTGCTGTCCACATTCATTCTTTTTGGTGGCTGAGTAATATTCCACCACACAGACACACACACACACACACACACACACACACACACAGACACACACACACCCCATATGTTCTTTATCCATTCATCTGTCGATGGACACTTGGGCTGCTTCCATAATCTGGCTATTGTAGATAATGTTGCCATAAACACAGGGGTGATGCAACCCTTAGAATCTATATTTTTGTATCCTTTGGGTAAGTACCTAGCAGTGCCAATGCTGGGTTAACTTTTTGAGGAACCGTCTCCTGAGTGGTCCCAGATCGATGAAGAACTCAAAACCCCAGCATGGTGACTCCCCTTGTCATTTGTTGTCATTCACAAAGCACTTTTGCAGGAATTCGCTTCCTCAGAACAATGTCGAAATAAATCACTCGGCAGTCCCCCCCTTCCTCAGATAAAAACAGCAAGATTTACAGAACCCAGTCCAAGCTACTTCCAGGATTCAACTTTGCCCCTCATTACATACACCCTTTCAAGAGTTATTAGCCGCTACTTGGTTTGAAGATCACAATCTGAGCTAGATATTGAATGAGTCCTCATTGACTTTTCTCAGCGGAATACTGCACTTGATCGAAATGTTTCCGTTCTTTTGAAATGTTTTCCCATAAAGTAAGACCCCAAAAGACATAAACATTTGATAAGTTGCAAGCGTCTGATGAGAAAGTGAGGAGCAGTGACCTTATTTAATTCAGCTAATTAGCAGGCAGCCCCGGGAATCTAAGACCTGGCCTGGACCCTGGGCCCCACGAGTTATTCGCCGTGTGAACTTGCACAAGACCCCGGAGTGCTGAACCCAAGGCTTACATGTACAACATCTACTGCCTTGTTAGGCGATTAGGAAGATTAAGTGGTTTCTGTGCAATTCCATACGTATCCATGTCGTTGGATAAAGACATTGGTCCTATCCTCAGAATGAAACAAAACATCCTGCCTTTAAAATGTCTATAAAATATGGCTGGATAATTTACACAGTTCTCTGGGCCCAGACACTAATTTCTTTCCCATCTTGTTGCATCTCTAAAAGAAGAGGGGTCTACAACGCCTGCTTTCAAGCTATATTACTTTTTTTTTTAAGACTTTTGTTTATTTATTTGACAGAGAGAGAGACAGCCAGCGAGAGAGGGAACACAGGAGGGGAGTGGGAGAGGAAGAAGCAGGCTCCCAGTGGAGGAGCCTGATGTGGAACTCGATCCCAGAACGCCGGGATCACGCCCTGAGCCGAAGGCAGAATAACGACGGAGCCACCCAGGCGCCCCTCAAGCTATATTACTTGGAGCCTTGATGGTCCTCGAAGTCACTTCAGGGGCTGATGTGAAGACCAGCAGAAGCAGGACAGGAGACTGGAGACCAGGGGGGAGACTTCGGCTGGTCAGGAAGTTTCTGGCAGCCCATATAGGAACCTCCGGTCAAACTAGAATGAAAACTAAAGACATTTGTCAACTCAGGATCAAGTCCAGCAGTAACATGGCTTCAGTGCCTTAAATATAGCCACAAGGACCAAGTCTTTGCATTCTGTCCATTCTCTCCTCCTCGGGGGGTCGACTTCCCCCTTAAGCCTGGAGGGCGATTGCTTATAATCTTCTCAGCTTCACATATGATCCACTGACACCTTGTGGAGGAAAAGTGTCACCTCCTGCTTCACTATTGGGATCCAAGACTACTTTCCCAGAAGGTGTACCAGCCCTTACCTGCTAACTCATCAGCCAGGGGAGGACTTAGCTTCGTTTGCAAGAAACAAGGCAAAGCCCCGCAAATGCGGTGGGGTCAGCGTTCCCCGAGGCACACGTCTGCTTGGGGGCGGACGGCCACGCAGAAAAAAACAGATTTCCAGTAGGAAGGACGCAGTGGGACTTGGAAAAGCGATCCTATTGCAAATACATACCAGGAGACCACTGACCCCAATGGTGTCCAAGGTCCTTGTTGGTCATAGGCCACGGCTTCCAAGGGCTGCGGTGGACTTCCCACAGCCTTCTGGCACGAAACAACAGAATTTATTTCATCACCATTCTGAGGCCAGAGTAAAAAATCAAAGTGTTGGAAGAGGCACAGTTCCTCCAAAGGCTCTAGGGGAGAACCTGCTACTCACCTCTCCGGGCTTCTGGAAGCTCCTGGCGCCCCCGGGCTGGAGGCTGCCTCCCTGCAGTCTGCCTTGTTGGCCACACGGCCTCCCCTCTGCCTCTGTCAACTCTCCCCCGGCCTCTGTCTGCTGAGGACACGCTTATTGGATTTAGGACCCACCTGGATAACCCAAGATGATCTCATCCCAGATCCTTAACTGTGTTACGTCTGCAGCAACCCTTTTCCAAAAAAGAAAGGGTTCACGGGTTGTGAGGATTAGGTTGGGGATATAGCTTTTTCGGGGAGGTGGGTGTGGGGAGGGGGTCACCATCAAGCCCACTACACCGAACCACGGGCTGTCGAGATGCAGTGTGTTTAAAAGCCCCAGCGCGGTGCAGCCCCGGTGAGTATGTGATAAATAGTGATCGAATCTAAACCCATTTATATATCTCTGCAGACTCAGCTGGCATTTTACTCACTCCCGATGCCATCCCTCCTGGGGTTCTTGGCAGAAGGCAGTGTTCGCTTGGCCTGAACTAGAAGAGTGTGAGCCAACAGGACAAAGGGGAGAGCTGGGATGGGGAGTCAAATACAGGGGTGAGCAGGTGACCCAGATGGCAAGGAGAAGGAACAAGATGGCCATGACAGCAGGGGTGCAGTGTGTGTGTGTGTGTATGTGTGTGTTGGAATTGTGCACACAGGACTGCGGGCCACCCTGCCTCACCGCTCTCTCAGTCCCGCCATCCTGCGCCTCAAAGCACGCAGCAAGCCCCAGAGCACATCACTTCTTCCTCTTGAAAAATTCACAATTTCATAAAGGGTATACTTTACAGACCCGACATCCAAGCTTATTTTCCTTCCGGGCAAACACATCAATCTTCCCAATCCCTCATTTTCAAATAATAACCCAAGCAGTTTTCTCATTACTCTGTTTTCCACTTTTCTAAGAAAGGTGATGCTGAAATTTCATATTCAGATTTCATGCTCAGCCAGTTTCCCAGCTGGAACGAAGGGACCACAGGGATCATCTACCCCAGCCTGCATCTCACAGAGGAGGAAGTGGAGGCTGGAGGACGTCAGCTCACTTGGCTAGAGTCGGGGGCTTGGAGGGAGAGGCTACAGGGCCAGAGGAACAGCTTGAGCGAAACTCGGAAAAGGTTCCTGGAAAACCAGGTAGCTGCGCAGGACTGGAGCGTGGAGTGGTGACCTTGTCCCCTTCCTGGGTCACCAGCTCGAATCCAAACTTCCTATTTTGTCCCTTAAGTTATATCTTTAAGAATCTTTATGTAATCTCGTTTACCGAATAAAGGTCAGACACTTAAACTGTAAAAGGGTCATTACTCATGTTCTGGGGACTCTGAGCAAATGAAGTGAATCCAGAGTATGAAATAATAAGACCTAGAGCTTTGTCATCGATTGTATTAAATGTGCTATTTGTCACCACCCATTGACGCGTGCTTAGCGTCCCCAAACTGATCCCTACTATACTCACTGTTGTAAAAATACTTTTTTTTTTTTTTGGCTTGGGCAAAAAGCCAAATGTCCAAAACGACATGATGAATTGAAGAGATCATCGAAGAAAAGAGCAACCTTGAAACCTTGAACTGAGCAAGTAAAATTGCAAAACTGCATCTCTGCCCTCTGTCCTCTGGCAGGCTCAACGGGAGGGGGTGGGGGCGCTGGGCCGGAGAGAGCCGCTCAGCCAACACTGCCTCTTTGCCCCCCCCCCCCCCCCCCCCCCC